>NW_027439257.1:0-297382 GCF_964188355.1 Buteo buteo | reverse complement strand
CAGTGTTAGGTATGGAATGCGTTTAGTTTGTCCACAGCCCTTTCTCTCATACAAAATTATATAGCCAACTCTGGGGACTTTTGGTGGTCTGCAACAAAGGGATAGTTAGGCATTTAATCCACATTCTTCTCCACAGGAGAGTTGGTTAAAACCTTCAGAACTCGAACCTACTAATGTTTTTTTGAGACGTGTTTTATTCATTAACCTTGAGGTTGGGGACTTCTCACTGTACTAGATGGTGGGAAAGAGACTAGTTGAAACATCAAGACACAGCCTATGCTACATCTTCAGATGTTACAATAGTGAAATATCAAAACTGTATAGTTATTTGCTGCATACTAGAGATTTTTTACACTGTTGAACATTTCTAGCTTCATGCTCTCAATTCAAGACCATATTCACCCATTAATCATATGTGTGCTTTTATAATTGATGAGAACCCCCAAAACTTCCTTAGTTTGGCTAAATACTATTTTGATTATTCTAATTATACAGAGGTATTAGAACAGCATTGCTGGAATCTGAGGAACATACATGCCCAGCGTGGCATCAGATGGATGTTTCGCCTGATGCTTTAATTGCCAACAAGTGCCTACGCGAGGTAATGTGATGACATTTACATAAAGTGCTTGTAAGAAAAGGCTATTTGTAGAAAGCTGAAAGGGAAGAAGATACTAATTTACATCTCCTTAAGCAAGGCGTAATTGAATAAGGCTAAATTTACTTTCCAAATACGTTATCTGTTGCTGTCACAGAAGCTTACAACTCTTTAGAGACAACCTGGCAAATTCAGGTCACGCTTTTGTTTGACATGATTGCCTCGCTTTCAAATTCGGCGCTAACACTGAAGTACATTACATACAGTTACTCTGAGTTACCAGTCATTAGTATGAGTGTTTCATGTGATGTGCATGTTGGTTTCATATATCTGTCTGTTGGTTTCTTTTAGGACTGATAGCATTTACAGGAATACACAAGTAATTTTCCTCTGTGAAGGCTTTTGTTCGTAGATCTGCTGAAGTTTCATCTTACCCTTTTTGTAAATGTTTTTCTGCCTCTAGGCTGTGAACAATTTAAGAAATGGAATTGGCTACACAAAAAGGCTGCGTCAGCAGATTTGGCAGCAGCAGCAGCCGCTACTGCCACCGCCTCCACCACCACTCATGAGTGTTCTGTTCACCAGCAGTTCGTTGGAAGAGAAGATAAGCTTTATTTCAACATATGCAGCGATTCTTATACTTCAGTACAGCTTATTTTCCAACTGTCTGCGTTTATTCAGAAGGGCTATGAGGTTCCTGTGTGAAGGCAACAGCATTAGCAAGTCATCTGGGCCCCCAAGGACAATCAATACCCACCACTGGTAAGGAACTGTAACTTTAGAATGTCTTTTAAAAAATTCTCTTCAGATAAACTGAATGGGATTTTTTGCTGTTTCCTCTCTCCACTCCAAAAGGTCATCCAGCGAGAGCCAGTACACTTTGCTCAGCAGGTGGCAGACCAGGCTGGGAACTGCAAGTGTTGTACAGAAATTCGATGTATTACTACTTGTAAGCTGTTAAACGAGGCCGTAGCACTTTTAACTTCTGCAACAGCCGATTTATAATGAAGTAAGTATGGACAGAGAGTTGTGGAGAATACAAGCAGTCCTTAATTTTTAAATGGCCTAATTTGAATTGGCTTTAACAAAGGGGATCTGTGCTTGCAGTAAAATTATTTAAAATAAAACTCCAGTACCTGATCGAAAAGAGGACTCTGAAAAAGGAACTTTTTTGCAGGAAACCATAATTCCATATCAGAATTAAAAACAATTAAAGGCTCAGGTGGACAGACAGCCTTTTGATTTCTGGCTGAACAGGGCTGTAGAAATTGATTTCCCAATAGAAGTCAGCCTCCAACATTCTTTTTCTAACAACTTCGTTGACACTGATTGAGCAATTCTTGGAAAAGTCAACCCTGTTATTTTTTGACAATTTTGAGTTTCTTCAGTTTAGTCAGGCCAAATAGCCAAGCTGCTTTCTCTCAGTTGGAGAGAGAGGAGTCTGTTTTATCTATTACTGCAGTGTCATGTCAGTCCTTCCTTTTGGTATGTATGTGTTAGAGATAGATTGTAAGGGTGCACTGTGTTTATAAAATCTTAAAGATGAATCAGAACAAAACCCCGGATCCATCCCACAGATTGTCTAAAATCTCCAGGAAGCAAGAAAATAACAGTTCAGGGACAAGAGCAGGCCAAATACATCATTGTGAGGCAACAGCATAGGAAGCGTACGTGGAAGAAGATAAAAGAAGTTTGAGGGAAAATGAGTTAATATCTGTGCCGTACGGGCTGCCAGCACCTGCGGCTTGTCCCTGCTCTCGGGCTACCGACCCAGCTTCAAGGTGGAAAAAAAGCAGCTTTCTTTGAATGCTGGCATCAGGAACAAGGTGCTTTAACTTGCCAGCAGGTGCCTGCAGGCTTTTATTGGCATGAGTTTGTGTGGTAGGAATGGAAGGTGTAGCTGGTGTTACTTCAGTGAAGGTCATGGGGCTTGGGGGTTTTCTTGGTTGGTTGGATTTGATTGGTTGGTTTGTTTGGTTTGGGTTGGGTTGTGCTATCAATTTCGGGGGTTCAGGAGCTGATTTCCATTCATTCCTCCTCCCAAGTGGTGTGGGTGGAAAAGGCTGGAGTGATAAATTTCTACCCGGCTGGAGGCAAGCTGACCGCATGAGTTGGAGAGACGCATTCACAGTGGAGGCTCATACACCACCCTGATGGCTGAAGGCAACTCCCTGAACTGTAATAGTGTGAACTTATCTGTTGTCTCTTGGAGTATGCAGGAGAAATGGCTTGCAGCTTTGTGAAGCTATAAACAAGTGTCAAAACTGGGAACAAATCAGTTTAACTTCTTGTATAAAATTAGGATCTCTTGGAACAGAAGTAGGTTGGAGCTGTTCACTGTGGTGGACAAATCATAGCAAGAGCTGGCAAAATATTAAACTGCCAGAGACTTCTCATTTGAACAGAAGGCTGATGGATGAATAGGTAGTATGCCATGTGTGCTACTTTCTCTCTTAAGTTCTCTTCTTTGTATATGCCTGGCAGTCTGGTACAGTTGAGAGAGAGAAGTAAGATTTTTTTTTTTTTTTTTTTTAATACCAAAAGGGGAACACATTCTGTTGGGCATAAGTCACTCTCAGTAAGGCTTTCCAAGTGCGATTTTCCTCAACTTTTAAGTTATGAGATCAATTTTTGAGTAATACATGCAGGCAACTGAAAAATATCGATTCTTGCCTAGAAGACTTTGCTCTTAATAATATCTGCTACATCTAATTGATATTGTCCTTTATGTCAATCTCTAATTATAGCCTCTGTAGGAAGAACGGGGCAATGAAAGGCAGATGGTGGCCTTCTGTACACTGGAAAGATCTTGGATGCTAGCAAAGTCCAAAACGCGTTCTTGTGTTGTGCAAACTCTCTGAAGTGCAAGTTGTACGTTGCAAGTAATACGTAAAGCATGTAGGAAGTTGCTGCTGTAGGTGTTCTAATTTAGATGTAGTTCACATCAATTAAACATAAGCTTTCCTTCTGTATTTGTTATGGAAATAATATCATAAGAAGGAAAATATTCATTAAGACTATTTTTACTTAGGAAGTGGAAGTTGACAATGCCTATAAACAAGGCAAGGCAAATTAGGTCAAGGCCTAGTTACCCTTGTAAGTAAAGAGCTGTTCTGACTGGGGAGACTAGTTGATAGGACTACAGTCCTAATACCCCCCCGCTCCAGCTTTTTGGAAAACATGTAGAAAAAAGGTTGAAAAATGAGCTCATAGAGAAGGGAGGTGGGGGGAACCCACCAGATGACTAAAAGCCATGTCTGTAGTTGGATAAAGCTACTCTGAGAGAGAGAAATCCATCTTCCCTCAGTGGAATATAAAGGCAACAATTAGAATTAAGGAGCTGCAATAAGCTACCTTTTTAAAATCAAGTGTTGAAGCTGTCCTTTGAGCATTTCCTCATCCCATTCCAGCCGAAGTGGGTCAGATGCCTTAAATAGTTCTAAGCATCTCTCGACTAACCCAGCTAATATTTGAAGTTGTCCGTATATGAAGTAGGAAAATGTCCGGTTTGAATAATGGCATCATTAATCCCTTTAGCCTTTGGGTCTGGATATGGGCTTTTTGACAAGCATGATGAGTTGTAGAGACCTTTTTCATGTGTCTCCCCCTTTTGCTACTAGTGTTTCTGTAGAGACCCTTGATCCATTAAGTACAGTCCTCACCTCCTGTCCCACTCCTTTCTCTCCCCTGGTTTCAGCTGGTAATGCAAAGTAGGGGTTTCTTTCTCCCTTTTTCCCTTTCTAAAGCAAGGGTTCTGTGGTGTTTAAAAAAAAAAAATTCATGCTGCTTTTAATTTAATGTTGTGCTGCCATGTTTGTCCTGTGCTGCTTCTGATTGCAAGGAGGTCAAGTTATCTAAAAACCATAAGCAGGATCTTTTTCCCCTCATTCATGTTAATGATGGGCAAAAGAGCAGAAGCTGATTTGGAAACCTGTAAGTGGAAGGGTATTTTCCAGTAAGGTGGTTGGTTTGTTGTTTTTTTTTCTTTCTGTTGTGGGGTCTTCGGTATTTTATTGTCTCCCACAGTACTCCTAGGCTGCAGAACCAGCCTCAAAGGCACTATGGAATGACTTCTCCCATTAGCTTGGCTCCTCCTAAGGATATAGACTGCATTCATACTCAGAAGCTGGTTGAAGCAATGAAAGCATGTGGGGTATTTGAAGATGAGGAAGAACTGAATCACAGGTATAACAAGGCTGTAAAATTTGTTAATCTCCTGGGGTTTTTTAGGGCAAACTTATACACAAGTTTTCTTTACAGGCTGGTTGTTCTTGGTAAACTGAATAACTTGGCCAAAGAATGGATTTCAGAACTTGGTGAGAGCAAGGTAAGGATTTTTGATATGTTCTTATCAAAACAGCTGAAACCTTTTTGCTTCTTTTAAAGGTGATACTACTAGGATTTATGCTAAAGTTCAACTTTTAACTTTCTTCTGAAGTATCACGCAGAGCTGTAGTAACTGCCATTGAAATAATGTATAAAAGATACTTCAGATCAAGCTCTTCAAGTCCTTGGGGCACGGAATAAATTTGTGAGGTGGCTCCATCAGTTGACTTGTAGCAGCTAACAAAGCTGAAACCAACATATTGTGGGGCGAGAGAGATGGTAAATGAGCAGTAATCTTGCCCCAAACAGCCTGCGGCACTCAATCTAGTTTGACATTATTTCACTAGACTTGCCTTTGGTGTGGCTCTTAGATTGTGTTAATTTATGTGGGCCTGCTGCAGGGAAGACTGATAGTAGGTCTTAATTTGTTTAAATTGATGAAACGACTGCTACATTACTCATCTTTTCTTTGTTTTGTTTGTGAGCTGCAAGCACTCACTTCAGAAAAACAGTATCAGTCTATTAGACTAACAACTCAGTCCGGGAGAGAGAGGACATTGTTTATGGAGGCTGTTGTAGTCTTTCTAAATGACTTAGAAAGAGGCTCTGCATCTCAGTGGGATTCTGACGTAGAGCCTTGGAAGGAACGGATGAGTAGGTCGTGAGTCTTCACTTCCTTTGCTGGGTCACAGGCAAAAACTCACTCTATCCCCTCTGCAGCTGCTGCTCTGCAGACCAACATTTAACAATTACTGGTATTGCAGTGAGCTTAACGCATTCTTCGCATGAAAACTTTCTACCCAGAACATCACCCGTGTGCCTTTGCAGCTTTGGGTGTCTCGGCTTACACCTGTGTCTGCTGCTCATCTTCCATGCACTGCCATTCACTTATGAAGCAGTTGATTGCAACGTACCAGGGGAATGTTTCTCCTCCAGATGGGATTACAGCAGTGGCTGTAGGCTGTGTGACTTCAGCTTGTGAGCTGGCTGCCATTCCAGAGCCATAGGGGGAATGCAGGGCTGAGGCATTCAGCTTTGGTTGTCTATTTTTTATGCCTTCATAATACTGTATTGCACTCCTCAGGAATCCAGGGTCCCCAGCAAGCAGTCCTTGCCCCAAGCCCACGGGCACAGCTGCATCTAGCAACCGTTCAGCCTCTCAAACACACTGTGCGACTGTCAGCAGTGCAGAACACATGAATATGTGGGACTGTCTCATCTCCTACAGGTGCTGGTGAGAAAAGTCCACAGGCTGCAGAATGCAAACGGCGCTAATGTACAGTGCAGCTGTGGTGCTGGCCATCCTGGCGTCCATAGTCCTTCTGGGAGCTTTGGGTCACCTGGTTAAATCGCTGCTGAAGAATAGGAAACAGTGAGTTGGTCTTCCCAGCATTCTTGCGCAGCAAAGCATTCCCAGTGGCAGCATCCTGGAGTGCAGTTCACCGAGGGTAGCAGCACTCTGTTAGCATTTCATAGAATCAGAATCATAGAGTTGTGGAATGGTTTGGGTTGGAAGGGACCTTTAAAGTTCATGTAGAGCAACCCCTCTGCCATGGCCAGGGACATCTCTCACTAGGTCAGGTTGCTCAAAGCCACATCCAACCTGACCTTGAACACTTCCAAGAACGGAGCATGGAAGTGTCCTTTCTTTCTCTCTTCCCTGCCTTTCTCCTCTCACCCTTCCCCTTTGTTGGCTCATATTCCACACTGGATTAGCAGAGGAGAGGTAAAAAACTGCTTGATTATACAAAAATACATTTTTTTGACTAAAGATCACATACCTGCCTCAAATCCGACCTCTAAACCTCAGTGCCCTTCTTACGCCAGGAACTCAGCCATCTTTTCCAGACGCAGGAGCACGTCCCCACAATCCCCGGGAGAACTGCATCTCTGTCAAAAGGCATTTGGAGCTAAAAGATGAATTGGCTGGCATGGGTCTCGCCCTGTCCAGCAGCCCAGTGGCTCAGGCGCTCCCTGCAAAACTCCTATATCCACACCCCCTCCTCACTCAGATTTGCAGTTAGAGCCATGGCTCTCTCACCAACCAAGCGCAAGGCTGAGCTGGAGGTTGCAGGCATCCTGAGGACAGAAGCCCCCTTTAACGGTGCCTGACCCACTTTCTGTAAACCCACAGTGGATTCGGGACAGTTAATGGCCAGAGAGAGAGAGGAGCTAGGATGTCCCTGCTGGGAACTCGGCTTCAAACCCCCAATACAACAGTTCCTAAATTATACAAAGGGGAACAGCTTCCCTGGGAGCAGACTCCCTGCAGCCCCTCTGCCTGCCCAGCCACCTGCTACTGGGGCACTATTCGCCTTTGTGCTAAAGTCCACCCTTCAAAACAGGCAATCAGATCTAAATAGAACTTTCTTTTCCCTTCGCTGAACTAAGTAACGGGGATCTCCTTTTATTCTTTCTTCCTGTCTGAGGAAGGAGGTAAGCACCTAACTGCAGAAGATTTGTGCCCAAGACCCCGAACTGCAGGGGGCCTGTGCTGCCAGCCCAGAGCTGAGCAGTGCATTATTTAGGACAGATGGGATTCAGGCTTTTGCCTTTTACTTGCCCATCCCTCCTTTGTAACTTGCAGGCTTCTTTTTTAGATCCTCAACTTTTGCTGTGATGTCTGGGCACTTGCTGCAGCCTGAGAGTCTTCTGGACAAAATGAGACGCGTGTCTTGAGAGGCCACAGTCCAACCACTAATTGCCTATGTCTCTACTAAGCAATATTGACAATAATTTTCTTAGAAGGGGTGGATCATCAAATTGGTGACACAGAATTAAAAGATTGGTTTTCTAGGCCACTTTAATTTTAACAGAAAATTGGAGATTTGGGTTGAAAAATACAAAACACTTTAAAGCTGAAACACTCTCTGTAGCTGCTACTTTGCTTATTCTTGTTTGAAAGAAGTACTTGGCAATTTGAACATATTTTCCACATCAATTCAACCAGACTTGTTTACATTCAAACTTTAAAACATATACAAATCCAAACTAAAAAAACAGCACTATGCTCACAATTTTTACCTAACTTTTTAAGCATCTTTTGCCCCAAATATTTATATTCTGATTATATTCCAATATTATCTCTCGGAAGTTATAGAGCACTTTTTTCACTTAAGTGCAATGTAATTAGCTTATGTCCCCAAAATACTTCATTCCTGATGACTTACAAAATTCACAGTGCAAAATGAGATACAGCATCTCCCTGTGCAATGCTAGGCGCCTTGGGCAGTGGTCCTCAGAAACAGGACAAACAGAGAGTGCCTAAGCTTATCAGGGATGAAGCGAGGAGGAAAAGGCATCTAATTAGATCTACTCGAAGATCCAAGCGTGATCTTCAAACACAAACTTTCTTCTGCAACTGAATGTCTAAGACTGAATTTGCGTTGTGTTAAAGAAAGAAAGAAAGAAAAGAGACAGAGACTGTACTTGGCTTCAGTAAGGGCTAACAGCAGAGTTGTCAGAGACCTGATGAGGAACACAGGAGACTGGGGTGTGATTCATCTGACTCAACGTGGATGTCTCTCATGTAGACACCCATGCCCGAGCCAACCTTGGCCCCATTTTCAGGCAACAGAGAGTCGAGTCAGTATAACCAGTGAGTTCAAGGTGCTGTTTCTCTTATCCTAAAGTAAATACTTATATTTTTGGCCAGAAAGACTGCACATTAGATTCACTGACTTGATTCACTGTAGCTCCTTTAAAATAAAATAGGACCTCATGCCCGTTGTGCAGGCAGAGATGATTACAACTGCATTACAGATACACAATTGTCGCGTCCCAAATTTTAATATAGCAGAGATTAGAAGAGAGAGAGAGACAGCTGAAGATAGTAGGCGGCTAATCATACATCTTACTATGGCAAGGCCAGCTTTTAAACATATAAATCCAATTAATATCATAAGTCCAATATTTACAAGCCATTTTCCCCACCCCGTCAGTCCCTAGGATCCCAAAATGGAATGCAGCCATGAGTTTGGACTCCAGCCATCAAACCAGTTAGCTGACTGATTGATTGAAATAATTCAGCTGTTTGATCAGCTATCTCTTTCATCTTTGCCCGGGCTTCTTCAATGGAAGTTGTGGCATTATGAATGGTAATACAACGTTCGGATTCAGTCAAGTTTAACATACCACACACACCACGTTCTTTTAGCAATAACATATCTAAGGCTAAACGATTCTGTAATGTCATTTTTGATACTTGTTGCACTAGCAGATTTAGTTCCCCAAAGGCATATTGAGTCCAATTACTTAATACATGTACTTGCCAAGTTAGGTTTTCTAGCGCCCATTGGTGCTGAACAATATAGCCAGATGGTGCAAAGAATGCTTCTAGCTCTAATGATACCTTCTGTCCCCAGGTATAATAACCGGGTTTTAAATGCTTTGAATCCACTTCTGGGTGTTACTTGGGTCATCAAGTTCTCGTTTTTTCCTGTGAATAGGTGGTGTGCAGCATCATGCTGGCAAAATCAACTCCTCATGGACTGTTCTGGATGGTTTGCTATTTATGCTGCATCAGTCCTTTGCCTTAACTCTAGATGTGGCAGTACACCAATCCATACACTGTGTTCCACCAGCTGCACTACCTCTATGTCAGCATCTTGACTAAAAACTAAGGCAAGAATTGGACTTTAGTAGGGTTAGTTACATGCAACAAGTTTAGCGTGTAGGTCACTCTTCAAAAGCCTATGGCTGCAATGAGTACTATTTTGCCTCTAATTAAATAATATACTTGGATAAGTTGTGTTGACAAGGAGACAGCTGATGACAGGGGTATAGAAATGGATTCTGTATAACCTGTTCTATTTAACTCACAAATGATCACCCTGTTTTTCTTTTTTTTTTCTTAAATGAACTGGCGTAAGACATTAGCTCCATGCTTGTGACCATTCATAACTCCATGAAGACAGAATAGCACATATCAAAAGCTTAAAACAGCATCACTCACATAATACAGATATTAGGACAAATACAGGAAAAAAAAAAGGACCTGTATAGCCATTTAAGTTCAAGCCAAGACAGGATCAAAATACACTGGTATTTCTTCTATTCTCCCTGATGTATAGCTCCGGCATAGCCATAATATACATTTCTACTGATTGTTCTATTGACGTGTTATGCCTAACTTGATCAAAACACTTGAGGTTAACAATTGCAATGTTAGTGAATATAAGCCACTCTCTCACTTGCTGTACTACAAATATTCTGTGTATTAAGTTTAACTGCGTCTTCTAGGGACACATCCAACTAGTTAGCAGTAACATTTACTGTGTTGCAAGCTGAACCTATTTTGGAACACATAAAACAGGTTTATGTCCCTTATTTTAATTGAAATATAGATATGCTACTGTAATGTAACATCTCTTCATAATGTCTTCAGTACTTTTTTTATGCAGCATTTACTATGTAACAGACATTAAATCTTGGGAGAGCTCGTGGATATTGCCAGTGCTCTTTTGGCTTCCCTAGAAATATTCAGAACTCAGACTTGAGAAGTTCTTTGTTTTGCTTCTAAATGACCCTTCCTTGGAGATACACTGCTTGATCACTAGCTGTGATCTGCTGTGTGTTCCCGGATGAACGGTGCAGGACCTATGTCCTGGTTTAAGCCCAGCCAGTATCAAAGCACTATCAAGCCACTTGCTCACTGCTCCCCCCCAGCCCCGGTGGGATGGGGAGGAGAAAATATAAAGAAACGCTCGTGGGTCGAGACAAGGGCAGGGAGGGATCACTCACCACTTATGGTCATGGGCAAAAGACAGACCTGACCTGGGGAAGAAACAAAATCAATTTAATTTACTACCAATCAAATCAAAACAAGGATACTGTGAAGGAAAACCAAACCTTAAAACACCTTCGCCCCACCCCTCCCTTCTTCCCAGGCACAGCTTCACTCCCAAATTCTCTACCTCCGTAGTCAGAACTTAATATTATTATTAATAGTATTAACGCTGAACATACTGACAGAAACTCATTATTTTCTGAATAGGCAGTTACAAGTATTTCTCAGTTATTCTTCCTTCCTAAAAAAAAAAAATACACTGTGAAGTTTTTTAAAAGGGTATTCCTAAAAACATTTAATCAGGTTACCAAAACCAGGTATATGTCTGAAAACCTAACTTAAACCTGGTTAGTTTTGGCACCATAGAGAAAGAACACAGATTAGATTCTTTCATCTCTCTCAAGACATTCTTCTCAAGTAGAACAAGACTCCGGTGTCTGCATTGCAAGTCGCCCTTGTCAATACTATTCTGTGAATATATTATTCCGTA
The DNA here is from genome assembly GCF_964188355.1 of Buteo buteo. Lineage (NCBI taxonomy): Eukaryota > Metazoa > Chordata > Aves > Accipitriformes > Accipitridae > Buteo > Buteo buteo. The sequence continues at coordinate 286,180 of NW_027439257.1, read as the reverse complement.
AATGTTGCTATTTTTCACTGAATAGAATTCAATTTTTTTGCAGTATTCATGCTCATATAAATTATTCACATAATAATGGCAATATTTATCAAGTAATTAATCCTTTCTAGTGTTTAACCAGTCCTAGCTACAGACAAAGTAGGCAGAATGTATTAGTCTATATGGAACAAGCACAAGTTATCATTATGATTCATCAAATGTGGGCATTTCTATTTATTTCTTATGAACCTATGACCCTGCTCTGACTATGAGTATAATGAAGCTTCCTCCAAAGCTTTTGGCAATTAGTGGGAACATTTCCACTGATTTTCATGGTCTTTGGATCAGATCCTGGTAATGCTGATAGTATACAGATAGCACTATTTTTCTGAAAAAAAAACCCAAACAAACCAGTGAAAATAAACAAAGGAATTCATGTTCAGGTTCAGAAAAGCATCCCTACTCATGAAAAACACTAAATATGGACCTTGTTTTAAATAGGCATTTAAGGTATTTCCTAGTAAGAAGTAAGAAAAGAGATGTGATTTAAGCTTATTCTAACCTGATAAATATGTATGTACTACATTACATGTGCCACTGTCACAAATAATCTTTCCTCACAATTAAATGCAAATTGCTGCTTGACCAGTCAGAACACCAATAATTACCAAGACTAACAACGCTTATGTTATAGAACAAAACTGACTAACCCAGGTCACTTAATAACAATGATCTGTGTTGTATTGTTCTTTTATCTGAATCAGGCTTGGCAAAAGAAGTCACTTCTTCGGGCTTCTGTTCTCTAACTGATTCAATATCAATACAGGAGAATAACACGCTTGAAAATAATTTTAATACCATACTTTTCAACTCATATATAAAAATGCAGATATTTGATGAGAAGAAACTTCCAGACTCAGATACCTATTACATTGAGGAAAATATATACCAGAAAAGCCCCCGACTCGGAGTCAAATTCCACTCTCCCAACCTCAGTCTGCACCAGCATCCAATCTCACACAAATTCACTTGAAACAGTGACATTATGCAGACATTCCTGTCTAGAACTTCCTCACACAAACACATTTCAGCCTTCATATTTTGGTAACCGTTCTTAGCTTCACACAGAATTGAAGGAATTTGCTATCTGCATACAATGCGTGATCCCTTGTGCAAGAAACCAGCTCATTTATCCTTCAACTGGAGGGCAGTCAGGTTCCCTTCTGCACTCAGCATGAAAGGCCTTGTGAGATATTGTCCTGACACAAAGAACCCCAAACATTCATGAAATGCAAATCAGACCCATACCCCCAATCCCACATGTAATGAGGTAAGAGAGATTTTACAATAGCCAATATATTTTCAGCCTGTATCTCAAGATAAGATGATAGCTTTTTCACAGACTTTGAGCAATACAAAAACAGGACTAAAACACCCTACCAAACACCACAAGATCCAAGATAGAAATCACAATTTTTGCTGGGTAACATCAACACCACCTTTTTTCTTTCCTTCTTGAAAGACTTCCATTCTTCTACCGATTTTATTATTTTCCCGTGAAACAGAAGTGTTCTAGATGCTTGTCTTATAAAAAGGCTTTAGTGAATAACTCTAGTTTTAAAGATTACAACCAAATGATCTTTTTCTTCTTTCCTGCTGAGATTCCTGACTTTTGTAAGCCTCTGGATTTCACCTCTACTGCAGGAGAACAATAAAAAACTTCTTGCTTATGAATTTTTAAAATGTGAAATGCAAGTACAAGATGAATAGAATTTTGAACACACACTATTACACTATGAGCGATTACCCACAAAAAGTAGGGAACACATACAAATGCTTAGGCATTTAAGATGATTGCTACCCCTGTCTCACAAAGCCATTTTTTTCCTGCTGCTTTATTCCACATTCCCTTGGTTGTAAGTTAGTTCGGTGCATCCTTCTTTGCACTGTAGCTGTTTTCTTCCTTCAGAAATGAAGGGGAAAAACCTATTATCCATCGGTAACATACCTATAGCTCCTCTGCTAATTTTTTTTAAACTTTTTGTGCCTTGAATTCACTTAAAGTGTATATTCCATATAAACCCCATTTTCCCTTTATAAACTATAAATAACTACTATATCAAATCTTGTTGACTGGATATATGGATTTCTGATATTTTGGTTTATGAAACAAAAGCAGCCACCTGAAAACTTCACAGTGTTTCATGTCTAATTGCCTGAGTTATTTAACTGTCACCTCACTTCACTTGCTTCAGGAATGATACGTGAGGATGTACTTACTGATTAAAATGACAATTAAGGTAGGTTACCATCACATATCTGTACGAAACTTTGAACATGCTGTGTTTCTCAGCTTTTACAAATGCTGCTATATTTACATGCAACATAGCTGAAATTTGACCATGAAAAATGTATCCCTCACACATAACAATACAAAGTGTTGAGTGAGGCACATTAAAACAAAGATGTGTTCACCTAATTCTAATGTCTTTATAGTTTAAAAATCACCTACTAAAAAGCTATGAATGTTTTGCCTGTGAATACAAGAATTAGCTGCTTTTTTTTCCTCCAAAGAAAGCAACAGGCCTGCCTGCCAGTTTCCCGGCAATTGCAGTTGGTATTTGAACAAGCTTTCTCCTTCTGAATACAAAAGAACAATTAACTTGAAATCTAGAAGTGAGACTAGAGTAAGGGGGTATATACCCACTACAATCTATTGCAAAGCCATCTGCAAGGTTCCACATGAGATGATTGTTTTGTACAGAACAAAAAATAAATAAACAAAAAAGCACACGCAGCATTCACTTCACCTCCAGACTTCTAAATGAAAAGATGTATGTAACCTGGGATGCAGTGAACTATCTAAGGGAAATCGGGCCTGATAATCAACCTCTTTCATGTTTGTCTTACAAAAGCAAGGCTTATCTTTCTATTTGTTTGACAGACCCCAATTAGAATGAGTCCCGATTTTAACATGAGTTCTGCAGAACAAAACTCCAGGTAGTTGGGTGTTTGTATTGCAATTCTCACTCCAGATCAGCCCTCTTCTATTTATTGAGGAGCAGGTGCTGAGAGAGAAAGCAAAATGTATTGCCTTGTTTGGAACAACAACATCATCCTTAACAATGATGTACCTTCATGAGTAAATTGACTCATGTGGGTAACTTCTAACTTGGCTGCATAATTATGCAAGCAACTTCATGGGATTAGTGGCATAAGTAAGTGCTCACTAGAGTAACAAAAAGGGCTTCATACATTAACATTGTTTTTCTTTCCCTTCAATGTAAGGCTCCTGTAACTTGTAATGCAACACAACAGCAAGCAAACATCAAGAAAAAAAACCAAAACAAACAGAAAACCCCAAATATGGGCTAACTTAACAGAGCATGCAGGCAGTAAAACTTCTTAGTCAGAATCATCCTGGCAAGACGGCCATTCTGTAGGATGAGCTAGCATGAACTGTCCAAAGAGTAACCGCAGTGTGCACTGTTGCTATCCTAGCAGGAACTCTGCTGCACACAGTGAATTTTTCCTGCTGGAAAATGTCAGTTGTATCCCAAAACATGGTGTTTTCATTTTGTTTTTTTCCTTCATGGATGTGTAAGTACTTTACCAAAAAAACCTGTACTCAGTAGTTTATCGTATTTAGTTCACATCCCACATTTCTCATGTCGTTAGAGCTTATGGGACTGTTATTTACTCACAAAAGCCTACTGAAGTGATGTTAACCTGTACACTGTAGTGCATTGCTTCTACTTCTGAAGACAAAGTCCAAATAAAAGGCAGGAATGCCCTTCATTGCAGAGGAAAAAATACAGCTGCCACAGTGATTCCTTCTGTTGCTCCTGATGCTGTATATATTAACATCAACATCTGCTGACATTGGCAAAGAGCAACATGGAACTAGACTTACCATCAAGAAATCATGTTTTTGTGTGATAAATAGGCAGCAGCAGCTGTTTTTACAGCTGGGAGATTTCATCTAACTGCGGGACCAGACACAGTCACTTCTTGGACATTCCAGATTGTCTTGAACAGTGCTAGAATGAACAGAGAACAGAAAGAAATGCTGAAATTGCAACTTTTCTTATGGTAAGTTGCAGTAGTATTGGCATTCTTCTGAGTCTTCTTCCACGTGCTGCCCAATTCTTTTTTTGTGTGCTGTACTATGAGAATGTCTTCAAGGCACCTTGATAAAGGACATGCTCAGGACTACACTTCTCTCAGATTCTGTGCTTGACTGCTTCCTCTGTGTTCCCGACCAGTTAAGTTCTCAAGGTTATACCCCAGCTTCATCCCACTGGCCCAGAATAGGAGAACCACAAATTACAGTAACTTTTCTGGGTATGACGGGAACAGGCAGCCCCACGCTCACCGTGCAGCTCATCTCCACACATTTTCTTGAGACGCTTTTCTGACTGCAGCACCATGAGCGCTTGGAAAGCCTCTCCTGCTTGTTTTGCCTGCCAACAAACCACTTCAAAGACTTCAGCCCTCTGTTGTCTGCTCACATGCTACCCCACGGGATGGCCACGTGCTCGTACCTGTAATGCACTCACAGAAGAGGATCGAGAGGGCTGTGAAAGTGGTACCAGCTGCAGGTGAAATGACTTATGTAAGGGATTTTTCTATTTGGAGAAGATCATAAAACAATAATATTTTGGGCTACCAATAAAAAGACAGTTTTGTGATAAAATAGGAAGTTTTAGGCTCCCTTCCTCCCTCCAAACAGTGAGCAGCAGCCTCTAGACAGGAGCATGGAATAGTCCTGACCAGAGTCAGCATTGCATCACATGGACCTGGTCTAAAATAGCTCTAACAAAATCCCAGCCTCAGAGGAGAAAGCAGCAGCAGCAGCAAAGATAAATCCTGTGATTATAACCAGAGTGAGGTTGTAAAGTCAGTATCTCTCTTCAGGAAAGTGACCATTAAGACTATGGCTTCAGTTTCTGTCCTGGGGCCTTTTCAAGCTGGTTAGGTCATTGTTTTAGAAGTTTGAGGTTTATTCAGGAAGAGATCAATTCACGAATGGATCATATATTTTAGCTGATCAAGAGAATAAGTGGCACATGGCTATGTCTGTTAGTGTGTGAGCCCATGTCCGTAGAAGCCCCGTCGACAGCTTCACCAAGATTACCTTCTCACAAGGCCATTCTTCAATGACCTTCAGACGGTTCAAAATACACAGCCTATCTTAATGCCACTATCCAGGAGAGGATGTTTGTCCCAGCTAGTGTTGCATGGTCTGAGAGCTGTCTTTCTCAGGGACGAATCGTCTAGGGTGAAAGTGGTTTTCGTCTTAATGAGGGCAGAGCAAAAGTGTGATGCTGCACAGACTCTCCCTCTCGTGGGGAGGGAGGTCCATATTGGTGTCTGGGTCCAGACCATGACATTCCCTTTCTCTTGCAGTGTGAAGTGTTGAGGCACACAGAGCAATGCAGAAAGCACAAAACACCAAGTTACCGTTACCAAGTTGGAAACTGTATCTGCACCCTATCAGCATGGTCATCTTCTTTCTCACTGTCCCATGCCAAGAGAGAGCCTCCCCAATTTGACCACTGCTTTGGCTAGAGAAAACCCACACAATTCTAATCCTCATCGCAGTGGCACAGGGAGATGTGCATGAAGGGCGGGAATGGGAAGGGTGCTACATAGACAAGCAAGGGGAATCCAGGGATAGCCACACACTTGTGACTAAGACACAGTGGCTTAGGGAAATGCACAGTTCTGGGGCATGAAGGTCCTAGCAAGAAAGACTGCAGAAGTCCCAAGCCCTTCCCCTCCGCTCTGTCGAGCCCTGGGCTCCCCAGTGCCAGGCAGAGACGGCCACATTGGAAAGAACTCTCCCCCCAGTGCCCCTCCCACTTTCCGTTGGGCTCAGAATGTTGGTCGTTGGGCTTAGAATGTTGGTCGTTGGGCTTAGAATGTTGGTCGTTGGGCTTAGAATGTTGGTCGCTGGGCTCGGAATGTTGGTCAGTTGGAGCCCACGGCCGCCAGAGACAGCAGCACGGAGCTGTGCTGGCACGCAGGAGCGCTGGGAGGAGGCAGGATCTGACCAAGCGGCACCGAACCGGCACCGGCACCTCGCCTCCCATCCCCGCTGTCGCCGACTGGCCCGCGTCCTCGGTCCACGGCGAGGGTCCTCCTCTCCCGGGCAGGATGGGCCAGGCCAACTGCTGCTGCGGCTCCAGGTGAGCTCTCCCTGTGCCTCGGGGGCACGGCCGGGACCCGCGGTGGCAGCGGCCTTTCTCATGCCCGCCGCTCTCTGCTCTGCAGGGAGGCTCTCGCCGACGCCGAGGCGGTGCTGAGCGCGGACGTGCGGCTGACCCGGGGCCGCAAGAGGAGCGAGAGACGCCTTCTCCTCCTCCAGGAGGAACTGGTGATCGCCAAGTTGCAGTAAGACCCTCAGAGCCCAGCTGCCTTTCCCCCAGCCCTGGCCCTGGCCCCAGCCCCGGGACACCCCGGCCCCAGCCCCAGGCCCCGGCCCCTTGGTGCTGGATGCGCCCATCGATGTCTGTCCCAAGGGCAGGTGGGGGACAGGGCTCGGCCCGGGGGGACCCCGAGGAGGACACCCCCAGCTCACCGCCTGCCTCTCCTCTCTGCTCTCTGCAGACGCGGCACCAGCCTGCGCCCACAGCTCCGCCTGGCCCTGGACCAGCTGTGGGTGCTGAGCGGCAGAAAGGAGGCAGCAGGGGAGGAAAAAGAGGAGGAGGAAGGCGGCGACGAGGACATCCTCATCCTCGTCTGGCCCACCGGCTCATGCGTTGTCGCCTTTGGGTGAGTCGTGGTGCCACATCCCATGGCTGGGTGGGAGAGGTTCCCAACCGTGCCCAGAAGAGAAGGGCAAAAGTCCTGCTCTGGCAGGACACAGGGAGCCAGGGCTTGGGCAGAGTCCCTGTCCTGCCCCACGGGGCTTCTTCGTCCTGCCCCTCTGTCCTTCCCCACGGCGCAGGGCTACACAGAAACACGCCTCTGCCCACGGGCTTTGAAGCAGCGGGGCCTGACGCTGGTTCTCCTCTCTTTCTGCAGCTCCCAGGCGCTGAAGGAGCTGTGGGTGGGCACGCTGCTGGGGTAAGCCAAAGGGGGATGCTCCAGGCGCAGCCTGATGGGAGAACACAGCTCCCCAGCTGGGGAGAGGTGCCCTCGCAGCTGCCAGGAGCTCTCGGGGAGAGCTGCCTGACAGGAGAGAAGGGGCAGCTCGGGGCTCAGCCAGCTCTCTCCCTGTCCCTTCCCGGTCCACAGGACACCAGAAGGAGCAAAGCAAGCCCGGGTGACCCATCTCCCCTCCCTCAAACCCCTGGAGAAGCAGCTGAGCCGCCGCCACGCCGTGAGTGTCTCCCCAATCTGGGCTCTGTCCCCGAGCCCTGGTCCTCCAGCCGAGCAAGCGGCAGAGGCATCGCTGCTCACCTTCCTCCGCTCCTTCTCTCTTGCCCAGTGGAGGACATTCAGCGCCGGGAGCCTGGAGAGGCTGATCGAGGGCCAGGCAGAGGTGAGAACGGCTGCCTTTCGCCCACCTCTGGCTGTGCCGGCATGTGCGGCAAGTGGGGAGAGGTTGTGGGGAGGGTCTCATGGTGCCACTCGGGGAGTGGAGAGGGTTGGGGAGCCACCAGGAATGCCAGCACATCCTCACTGGTGGCACTGGGGGGAATCCTGCCATGCAGGGCAGAGAGCCCCACAGGGCACAGGGTCCCAGCTCTGCTGCGCTCAGGCTGCTGGTGCCGGGCGGCAGCTCGCCGGCGGCCCTTTCTGCTGCGGGGATGCTCTCTAAGCGCAATCTCATTTTTGCAGGATCATCCCAAGCAAGGGCCACCGACAGCCCCATCTGGGAACAAGGGAGGCGGACTTTGCCGCTCACCAGGTGAGTTTTGGAAAGGAAGGCAACCTCCTGCAAATGGTTGAGCTGTGCTCACTTGTCCCTTGAGTGTCGCCATGCAGGTGCGGCACCCCAAGGCAGGACATCACCTGGACGAGCACAGACACCCGCTGGGCAGCGGCCGCTGGACGTGGTTCTGCGGGGACACGGAGCCTCTGCTGCTGCCCACGGCTTGGAGGAGGGCAGGGCGAGGGCTGGGACAGGCTGTCCCGGTGGCACGCCGGCTCTCAGGAGCCTGCGAGATGGAGCCGCTGAGCTGGAGCCGCGGTTCCAGCTGCTGGCTCCCTGCTCGTCCTCACTGCTCAGCACCGCGCTGCAGGCAGGGCAGGCTCCGGGAGCAGCGGCCTGGCAGTCTCCATTGACGGGATCTTGCTCTGTTTTCCTTTGCAGCAGGAGGAAACAGCAGGAGGAGCAGGAGGAGGATGGGGCTGCCCTGGCCCTTTGCTCTGCGGAGGACCCCGGCCGCTGCCCAGGCGCCAGGGCAGGCGGGCTACGGCTGTGGCAGGGCGCTTTTTGGACAGCCCCTGGCAGCCCTCTGCGGGGAGGACGGCTCCCTGCCCCGGCCCATCCAGGTAAGCCAGCCTGGGCAGGGGGTCCCCAGCCCTCCCTCCCGCTGCTCCAGAGGGGACGTGGCTGTCCCCAGGAGCTCTGGGGATGGAGGATTGGGCTCTTCACCCCCAGACCATGCTTTGGGGGGCAAGGAGCAGGATGTGGGGCAGTGCTTTGGTCACTGCTGTTGGAAGGCAGCTTCTCAGCCAAGCAACTGTCCTCCTGCCCCTCCTGCAGGAGCTGCTGGCTGTCCTGCACCGGGAAGGACCATCGACGGAAGGCATATTCCGAAGAGCTGCCAGCGGAACGGAATTTCGGGAGCTGCGAGAGGCCATGGACCACGGCGCCGACGTCGACCTGGGCAGCCAGCCTGCGCTGCTGCTGGCCGTCATCTTGAAGGTGAGCGCTTCTGACCTGCAGCTGGAAGAGCTCCTGCCTGGCCTGGAGTGTTCAGAGGCTCACCTGGAGCCCCTGGCATTGCAGGACTTCCTCCGAAGCATCCCCGCCAAGCTCCTCGTGACAGACCTCTACGAGGACTGGATGGCGGCGATGCAGAAGAGCGGCAAGGAGGAGAAGATTGAAGAGCTGAAAGCGTAAGTGTGGGCAGCAGCCTGCCTGTTGAGGAGGGACTGGTAGAGGCCTGGGACTTGCCTGGAAAGGGACGGTCTCCTTAAAAAGCTGTGTCTTCTGACAGCTTGCTTTTGCTGGGGTGGGCTTAGATTTCGGGGGAAAGGGCATGGACAGGGAGCCTTCCCTGGCCTGGGCTTGGGGGAAATCAGGATCTAGGAAGGAACGCCGTGCTTCCTTCCTGAGGCACAGGAGCACTGACCGCTGGCTGAGAGCACCTGGAAATCTGTGCAACTCACCCACTGGCTCCCACCTGCCTTGGGCAAGCTTCGGGGATGGCTGTGGGCAACATCTGCTCTATTAACGTTGAGTTCCTGTTCCCTCAGGGTGGCCGAGAAGTTGCCTGGAGCCAACCTCCTCCTCCTCAAGCAGCTGCTGGCCCTCCTCCAGCACATCGGCCACAACGCCTCCACCAGCAGAATGACCACCAGCAACCTGGCCATCTGCCTTGGGCCAAACCTCCTGAGCCCACCTAATGAGGACCTGCTCCCGCTCCAGGCCATGCTGGCGGTGACTGAGAAGGTACGCTGGATCGAGCAGCCGGCTGCAGCCTTGCCGGCCCATCAGAATTTGGCTGCTCAGAGGTCCCTGGTTTCCTCCTCTCCCCAACAAATGCTGGTGGGGTGGCTGCCTGCAAGAGCAGCCCCACAGCAACAGCCGTCTGCGCAGAGGCAAGGGTCAGCAGTGGGAAAGGCTGTGTGATACGTTTTTAGGCACCTGGGTTGAGACCAAGGCTTTGATGTGTGCAGGTGAACGTGCTGCTGCTATTTATGATTGAAAACTTCAGTGACATCTTTGGGGAGGAGATGGATGGCCGCTCCTGTCCGTCAGCCAGGGAGTCACCAGCACCCACGGACGGAGCCACAGGTATGAGGAGGAACTGAGGGCTGTCACATGGTGGGGACTTGTGTTCCTGTTCCATACTGTGCTCCTGGTGGACACCTGTGCAAATGGAGGGAGCTGCGAGCACTCAAGACTTGACAGCAGTGCTTTCCTATTGTTAGGCTTCCCACGTGACCAGAGTGATGGTATTCATACAGTAAACATCACTGCTGACGTTCAGCATCTGCCCTTCTACGTGCACTTGCATCAGGGAGATGCTTTGCGAATGCTGCTCCTACCTCAGCATCATTTCTAGCAGGGCTGGGCATTGAGTTCTGTCTTTTAAGCCCTGCTTCTCCCATCACCTCTGTTTGGACACTGTCTATCGGGGCAGGAACACTTTGCTCTGCAAGATGAGCTGAAGCTCTGAGTTCAGAAACCTGCTGACAGAGATGTCCTTTTGCAAATCGTTTCCATTCAATGGAGGAGACGTGACAGAAAACAGGGCATCAGAGGGCCAAGAAGACAGCTGGTGTAAGGCTTTGGCTGGGTTTTGCTTTACCTGTTGTCCACTTCCAAGAAGTTACATTGCTGCACGTGCTTTTGCTTTCCAGAGCTGCCTTTGGAAGACCAAAGTGGCCCTGCAGGTGAAGCAGACGCAGAGGACCAGTCAAAAGCCTTCCTGGACACACCACCGTCTCTGCTTGTCCTCCCCAAAGAAGCAGGTGTAGATATGGCAGTGGAATTGGAAACAGGAGAGGTATGTCAGGTCGACAAACGCTGTGACGTTTCTCATGTATGAGAGTAGTTTCTGACAGGTCCAAGCAGCTGCTGTGCCTCTTCCAGGCATTAGATCCCTTGGGGGGTGGTGGGCGTTTTTTTCACTCTAGAACGATACATAAGAAAAACCAGAAAGGTTGTTTCAAATCTGCATTAGGCATGTACTTAATCAAACTAAATACCTACTAGAAGACAAATACAAAAAGGCAGATTTCAAAAGAAAAGGCTCCCACCTCAGAAGTTGGTATTGCTGCCAAATGAATAGCAGCAAAACTACGTCTCGGGAGGGCAGAAGAAACCCCAGCAGAAAGAAATTGGCAAGCCTTTTCTTGCTCTCCTTTCCCAGCATTTCTCTGAGCTCTATCCTACCCTCAGAGGCCCCTCAGTCTGTGGTGCCCCAACCTGCAAGGAGCAGCCCGTCAGCTCCTTCTGCACATCAGGATGCCAGGGCTCAAATGTGCGGTGGCTGCTGCAGCCCCTGTGAGCCCCGAGCGGGATTGCAGGCTCCCAGCTGAATGGCCCTCACAAATTAACTGTGTCATACACCCGTGTGAAAACTGTGTTTGAAAGCAAGCTTTGAAGAAAGGACGTCATTCTTGCTACAGTCTAAAATACTCTGAAAGGGACAGCAAGGTCGTCAGTCTGCAGCTCTGTGAAAATTAAGGCTAAGTGCCGTGCAGGTTTGCCATCGCACTTTGTGAGACAATCCTGTTTGTTAGAATTTGCTCAGCTGAGCAGCCATGGGTGTAGTTGTCAACTTCAGAGGAGTTTGGCTAAGATCCTACTTCATCAGAGCTTCATGAAGTCTATTTTGGGACAGGGGACTGTGCAACATGTGGATAATGCAAACCAACCAAAGGGATCTTATTTTAAGAGCTAAGTTAGCAATTTGGAAAAAAGTACCTTACTACTCCAGGCGTCTTGCTACCTGTTAAGTTCAACATTTCTGGTTCAGGTGCCTGTACCTTTGCCTCCAATAACCCCAGAGAGCACAGCAGAATTCCTGGTATGTCCAGAAGAACTGAAAAGTGTTTCAGAGGAAGAAAGGTAAAATGAGCTTTCTTTGGTTAAAGTAAGAACTGACTCCAGTGGATCGTGGCTTTACCTATCTAATTGCACTGTGGAATATAAAGGCTTGCAGGGTCTTCCAAGGAAAATGAAAACCGAAGAAACAGAAAGAGAAAACAGGCCTGTGGAGAGGAGAGTGAAAGCATACCAGAAGAGAAAAGGAGGAGGAGAGAAAAAGAGCTTTTGGTTATCAACAACTGAAAAAATCCAGGAAGGTCAAGAATCCTAGGTGTTTGTTTGACCCTTCTGTCCATCTTTCAAAACTCTGAAGACTGGTCTAAGTATATGAACTATTTCTATGATACACAAAGATGGCCCCAGAAAGGAAGCATGCACCTGCCTTCTGGAAAAAAAGTATGTCAGGAGGAGAATGCCGTTCCCAATTTTGCAGTTTTTGTTTTGTATTTATTGAAGTTCTGTTTGCTCAAGGGTAAGCGCACACCCTGGCAAGGTCATGAAAGTCCCAATTCTGAGCTATTTAACCTGCTACCTAAATAAAGACGCAAATGAAGTCTCACTTTTTTGTCTGTGTCAGTTGGCAATCCTCACACTGCCTTGTATTATCTGAATCCCAAATACACAGCAAGGATTTGTTCCAAGTCACTTTAGACTCTAAGATATTGGCACTTTTTTAAAAGGCCAAATTTCACCTGAGGTAAGTTAGAAGGGAAAAAAAATTCAAAAAAGAGAAGACAAATACATCTGGTCACTATACAGAAGGGCTCTAGTCTGGTGCCTTCACATTTTTTTCCATGCACAGCCCACTAGATAGCAAAGCCGTCTGGGATGTCTTAGGTGCAAACTGGTAAAACCAGACAGCTCAGCATGGTGTTTTGCAGAAAGAGTGACTGAAGTCCTGGAAGCAACACAATACCAGGCAGCTATGTTGCTCTGCCCAAGGGAGCGTGTTTTGCCTGCAAACTTGGGTTGCTTGGAAGGGACAAGGAGGGATGATGCTGTGCAGAGTTTGGAAATAACTATATCGTAGCTATCCAGGGGCTCCCTGTCGAGCCCTGTTGCGTAGCAAAGGGGCTCTGTAAACCTCTGTAAACTTACAGGTCTCTAAACAGGCTATTACCCACGTTGGTAAGGTGCCAAAGCAATCTCATAGTCAATGCCAGTGCTAGTTCTCTCCTCTGGGCTATAAACAATTCCTTCACAACTGTATTTCCTGAAGAAAGGGGAGCAAAATCATGCCTATTCTTGCCTTTATGGTTTTGTCAGTGCTTTCTGACTCTATCATTGTAGGTGCTGATATTCTGTTACTGATTGGATTTCCTGGCTGAGCCACTGGGCCTCCTGGGATCCTGCAGCTGATGTCCACAACAAAATTATATTTTTTATTCTTATGACTGTGTCTGCCGTATGATATTCTGGAATAGGTAGATTTTGTTTTGTGATGAATCCTAGTGGAGGAGTTTGGGATCATCCATCGTCCCAGAATCCTTCCTGGCAGGCATCAGGGATGTGTTCAGAGGCTTTATGAGTAAAACTAAAGCACTGAATCACAGAGAATAGTTGAGGTTGGAAGGCACCTCTGGAGCTCACCTAGTCCAAACCCCCTGCTCAAGCAGGACCACCTAGAGCTGCTTGCCCAGGACCATGTCCAGATGTTTTCTGAATAACTCCAGGGAGGGAGACTCCACAACCTCTCTGGGCACCCTGTAAAAAAAAGTGTTTCCTAATGGTCAGAGGGAACCTCCTGTGTTTCAGTTTGTGCATCTTGCCCCATCACTGGGCACCAACAGAAAGAGTTTGGCTCTGTCTTCTTTACACCCTCCTTTCAGGTATTTACACACATGGATAAGCTCCACCCTGAGCCTTCTCTTCTCCGGGCTAAACAGTCCCAGCCCTCTCAGCCTTTCTTCACACGAGAGATGCTCCAGTCTCTTCATCATCTCAGTGGCCCTTAGGAGGTGATCCTTTCATACTAAGAAGCTTTCTCGGCCTCCTCTACCCTCCAGGGCTTTCACCCTTTAAATCCTCAAAATATTTGAATATTCAAAAGAGGCTTTTAAATCGCCTGGAAATTATCTCTAACTAAAGGAGAGTGTCAACAACAAATCAAAAAGCTAGACAAGCAGATGACTCAAATGGGTACAAAATGTTCTCTCTGGTCTATCTTTTTACTGCATTAAGAACAAACTTGCAAATTTAAACCCCTCATGACTGAGGCAATATTCCTGTTTCAGATTTTTTTTTACTCAAAGCATTTACAAATTCCTCAAGGATATTACATGTAAGTCTAGAAAGGTAGGCATCATGCTACTATTTCACTACTTGATGGTAATAAATATAAGACATCATATTTTCCAGGGATGTAAGCTTATTTGTATTAGTAAGAAAAGGGAGAAATTCAATGTATTTTCTCCCTGGTACCTCCACTAACATTCCTGCATCTTTCCAAATAACTCCATACCAGTATGCTATATAGGAGAATCACTGATGGGGACTTTGTCATGTCAAGGTACAGGGGTTGGTTTTTTTCTGCTGACTGTATCTCAGCACCCTCAGGAGACAAAGGACTGCATCACGTAAGCCTGAACCAAACACGATACTGAAACATCTATCTTGTGACTCAAATGGGAACACAGTGGCATATTTTGACTATTCTTAATTTACAAGAGGGTATCATTTTTACACACTAAAGACATCAAAGAGAGAATACAGAATGCAATAACAGGAAAGAAATAACAGGAAGAAACTAATAATGATAGTAATAATAATAACAATAATAGGATTGGAATATACAAAACAAGTGATGCACAATGCCATCGCTCACCACTTGCTGACTGATGCCCAGTTAGTTCCTGAGCTGTGATCCACCCCCAGCCAATTCCCCCCAGTTTATATACTGGGCATGACGTCACGTGGTAGGGAATACCCCCTCGGCCAGTTGGGGTCAGCAGTCCCAGCTGTGTCCCCTCCCAACTTCTTGTCCCCCTCCAGCCTTCTTGCTGGCTGGCCAGGAGAAAGAGAAAAATCTTTGACTCAGTCTAAACACTACTTAGCAACAACTAACAACATAAGTGTGTTATCAACATTATTCTCATACTAAATCCAAAACGTAACACTATACACCGGGGGGTATACGCTGGGGGGGTGCCCTGGGCTTTCCGGGGGGGAAGTGGCAGAGTGTCGGGTTCTGAGTGGTGAGCAGTTGCACTGTGCGTCACTCCTTTTGTATATTTTTTTATCACTACTGTTGTTGTTGTTGTAACTTTTCTTTTTGTGTTGTCCCAGTAAATTGTCCTTATCTCAACCCACAAGGTTCCATTTTGGGGGGGCCACCACCCCAGCCCACTCCCCATTTGTATACTGGGCATGATATCACATAGTATGGAATAGCTCCTTGGTTAGTTCAGGTTAGCTGTCCTGGCTGTGCCCCATCCAGGTTCCTGTGAAAATTAACTCTATCCCAGCTGAACCCAGGACAAAGATCATATGCGCCTGTATTTTTTTATGATTCAGCACTCCTCAGAGCTGAAATTAATCTCCTACTGCACAGCATTAAACCACCCAAAACAGCAGAAGGTGCGGTATTGCACGTCAGAATACTGCTAAAACTACGATTCAGAGGACGGCCTTAAGCAAGTCTGACTTGGAGAGATTCTACGTACTCCAACATGCTACTGTGAAAAAATTTAACACATATGAATACTTTGGGGTTTGTTTGGGTTTGCGGTTGTTTTGTTTTGTTTTAAATAAAAACAACAAGCAGCATCATGTTGGCAAAATCAACTCCTCATGGACTGTTCTGGATGGTTTGCTATTTACGCTGCATCAGTCCTTTGCCTTAACTCACATGTTATTATTCACATACTAAGGCTACAGTGCAATAAAACATGCGAAAAATACTATGAACAACTTTAAAATAATTTCAAGCTACAGCTAAAGGAATCTGCACGAGATGATGACAATTACCCAAACCCCTCCAAATATTATGGGACAATAGAGAAAATACATTTCTTCTGGGAAACTAACATAACATGCAAGGAAGAAATACAGCAACAAATATGGATAATATAAATACTTTAAAAGAAAAGCTATTAACCCTCCCCTGTAATTATTACTTAGAAGAAGAAAATGCTAATTTAAAACTGAAGAAAAAAACATGTTTCTGTAGCATTTACAGTGAACACACATTTCCAGTATAGATATAATTTGAGAAATTTATTTCATGGTATTAAGATTAAAGTAGGTTTATATTATCATATATTATTATTCTTTTCAGAATATTTTCAGCAAACTTCTCGTACTCTAGCAATAAGCAGGGATTTCTTAAAATTAACAGCAAAATTTAAAATATTCATGATTTCAACTTTGATTCTGGGCACAGGCTTATAGAACGTTTTAATAACTACCATAAAACAACTATTGTTTGGTTTATACAGTGTAATCCATTACTTAGCAACATTTATCACATCTTCATCTAACAACTTTCTTTCCTACATAGAAAAACTAGTGAACTGTGGCCACTTCAATTTTATAAATTGGAACACAGCCAGAGTGCCGCAGTTCTGAAAGTGACATTATGGAAAGTGATAATCACTGAATGGTAAAGCTTCTGGTAAGAAAATTGTATTAAAAATACATAATCCACTGGATTATGAAATTTTCATATGGTTATCACATTTAGGGCTCCAAATTTTCAGGAAAGAGGAGGAAGAGAAAAAAAGAAAAAGCATACTTTTATTTGGAAATGACAACTTTTTCTTTGGGTCAGATTTGAGTAAGAATTTTTTCTTATGACAGAATCATATTATGAAAATAGGTATAAATACGTAATTTTTTGCCTTGGATTAGAAAATGTCTAAGAGATAAAACTTTTTTTCTTTTTTTTTTTTTTTAATTATAAAAATGAGGATCTGGATAGTGATATGAAGCTGGAGCCTGAAGTTTAAGTGCATTCCTGCAGCCCACAAAGGAGAAGAGAGAAAATGCTGAATCTTGGATTAGGCAATGGTTTGTCCAAAAGGCAATGGATCAGGGAAATAATAGTAATAATTTTGGTGACCATCATAACATGACAATTAACCTGCATGATTTTTTTATGATGGAGGTTGAGTTTATGCACTATTAGAGGACATAAAACCATACACCATATTTTTACAGTTGGGTAAACAAAAGAAGTTTAATCCTCCAAAAACTTAGAAGGACGTAGAAGAGGACAGAGACTGAGCCTGACTCTCTTCAACTGAGCCAACAGTTGCTATTAGGGCACTCATTAAAAATATGGAAGATTCATTCTGGCACCACATCAAATGTTACAAAGATGTAAATCTGTCTCTCAAACACTGTGCTGTTTTTCCATGAAAACATTTGAATGTTATCAGATCTGAAGTGGACTCAGATGTCCAAACCTCCCTATTTCTTGCAAAATGGAATTTCTGGGTTTTGGCTATTACTACTGATTGCATGAATTCCATTGACAATTTTGACAGAACTGACAGTCTTGAGAAACATTTCTATTGTGTACAAAGAGCATCTTCGAAGGGAAAATTACTCCACCAGACACGATTAATTTGCTTTAACATTATTCTCATACACTCTACTTTGTTTTTAACAAGAAAGCACAAGATACTTGATTCTGTTGTTAGAAGTAGCAGTAATTTCATTTCAAAACAAAGATCAATGTATTCAAATTTCTGCACAATTCATTCTAAACTAAGAATATTTATCTTGGCAAAATTGCCTCATAAAGAAAGGCACACTGTAATTTAACTGCCTCGGATCAAATGAAGCTAGTGACAACACCATTCTTATTATAGTATGTTCCCATTTTATCTTAATCTGTTTCTAAGTAGGGACGAATTTATTAACCTCATCCAAATATTTCTCACTTCCAAGACATGACCACGCCTTAGTGTCAATTGAGAATGAAGCCAAATTTCCATACTTTTACCAAAGCTTTTAAAGCATCATGCCATAGCATATGTGCAGGTGCAGATTTGATACAGAATCCCATTTGCCACAGTTTTCTTAAACATAATCCTTAGTATTCAAGAGCTGCAAAAGTTGGATCATTCTCTAGTAGATTGTTTTTAATTCCTTGGCACAGCAGTGCAAAATATTGTGAATTTAAATACATTTCTATAGAGACATTCAGGTCATGTCAATTTTAATCACCACAGTTTCTAGTTACTATTAAAATCTCTATTATATCTGTATTTTTCTTCTTATTGGTATTTCAAGCTAAAAGCAATTTATACTTCATTATTCTTAGACTCCTCAGGGCATATTTGGAAGATGTAGCATTCCATATAAATGTTTTACATGCATCATACAAAAATTTAAGTAAAGCATCTAATTTCACACTGAGTCACTGAATATAGGGTACAGGCATTTGACAACAGGGTCTTTACTTCCAGGTTACGAGTTTGAATTCAACGTGGGGCAGAAAAGATAAAGATATCACCAGGTGCTAAACTGTCCATGACTTGTATTAAATGAAGTTCACAGCTTTTAGAGTCAGTGGGGACTATTACGATTCTCAGGTCTGGCTCCAGATCCAGCACCGGCCACAAAGCTTTACAGAGCAATTTCTGCATAAAACCTACAAATTGTATGAGGTAAAAAAATTCATTTGGAAAGGCATTCTTCTTGGTTTACACTTCATCTGATGAAAAATGTACTCCACTGCAATGTCCCCTTCACTATCAAAAACGTGTCAGTGCCCATTTAGGTAACAGAATGTTACAAAACACATTAAAAAAAAGAACAAAGCCTTTCAGCAGAGATAGCAACGTAATGGAATGTACTTGCCCTACGCAGATGGAGTAGTGCTCACAGAAAAAAAGTACTATTTGCGAATAAAACAGGATAAGAGAAGGAGAAAAGTACACAAGCAAAGGGGTCTGGAACCAAGTAAGTTGCAGAGAACCAGCTTCTTGGGCTTTATACACTTGTGGTAGACCTACCTCTTCCTGCCACATCTTATTAAAGAGAATATATTTATTTTGCTTTTCCGTTCAGCATTTGTTGTTGATTTTCTTTTCTTGTTACAGACAAACCATTGTATATTTTGCTAATGAAATATATTTCAAGTTGTATAGTTGAATCCCAGCCTATTAATCAACAATGTAGAAAGCTATCTTTTGACTGCCAAATAGAGCACAAACTGCTCGAAGTGTTTTATTTTAATGCTCTATAAGTAGTGGCTAATACTTCAGCTATATAAAATGAGCTATTGATATTTCAGTGCATTCCTATTTGGAGTGCAGAAAGCTTCGGATTTTTTCATTTGTATGTAATTAGGCTCTAAATTTTAATTATTTGCTCTACAAAGAAGGTAGAGAGTAGAGATACAAACATAAACTTTCTCCTGTATCCTTGTCATTTAATTACCATCATTTCACAGTCTAAAATACAAAGCTTTTCTCAACCACCTAATGAATGAGGTTCTTGTGTAATTGAATGCAGGGATATGACTGAAGAGCAGTAACTTCTGTGTCATTTAAAAATATTAGTGGAAAACAAAGTATGTGAGCTTTACGGAATAGGCAACACTAGTGAGCAGTATATTTAGAATATCTTTCCTCTCAGGACCAGGAAAAACAAAAAAAATGTTTTTACTCAGTAGATATGACATATGCTTATATCTGTAACACTTACTTGTTCACCCTACTGAATAACGCTGTAAAAGTGCTTTTCTAGGTTTTCAAAGTTTTTGAAGTGCTTAATTCCAGCACCGGTAGAAGAGAGTAAAAAAGATTCCATCCTTCTTTGTGCACTATGATTTTGATTGATCACTTGCCAGTAAATTAACACTATACAAACCAGTGGACAGTAAAGGAATTGCATACATGGCGTTGAATGTACACTTTGAAAATGGTATTTTTCTTCTCCCCAACATTCTGAATGCTAATATATAGAAAATAAAATCTTAGCCTAAAGCTCCAGCCTCAGGCTGTGTCTTCAGAGACAATGATTACAATCTCTCTGTAAACTGAAAAATTTCAAATACAATTTTGAAGAAGAACAGAGAGACAGGAGAAGCTCAGTTTAAAGCTTCAAAGAATTTCTTGTTCAGTTAACTTACTTTTAACATATTTATTACTTTGGGGAGGAATTCATCTGCTGGATTTCAAATTTTCAAGCAGGATTTCCTACCTTTCTACATGATTTCCATTTTTTTCTCTCTACTAAGGGATTAAAACAAACCACTGCGGGGGTTTTTCCAATGGATTTTAGACTTAACTTTATTGCAAACAAATGTTACCAGTTATCCTCTCTATCCAGCTGGTTGGTTTTCTTCTTCTAGATTCCTAATATGCAGTCTCACAAACAAAAAAACCAAGATCCTTACTTGCTCCGCCCTAACTCTTACTATATGCTGCTGGTGCATCTGAATGAAAATATTTCACTGTATGAAAAACATATTTTTGACAAGCCAACAGCAATTTTTAAAAAAATTATAAATTCTCAGAATAGTAATTTATCCCACAGTTTGGATTTAAAAAATTGAAAAAGATCTCATCTGATGAGGTATTCATTTTAAGCTCACAACTCATGTATCAAATCAGTTTTCATAAATCTGAAAAAAAAATAAAAATCATCTCTTTGCTGAAAAAAAAATGATAGACTTCAGCTAAAAGAGTTTTTCAGAAAGTCATGTGTGTCTGTAAAGAGATGCTTACAATAAAAGTGCCTCTTAGCTACAGTGGTCTTGTGTACTTAAGCACATCTACTTTGATTTGCAGCCAATATCCTGATATCAAACCAATTGTCCTTCTATGTTTTTCTTCTACTAAACTGTTGTTTGTTTTTTTTGATGACTGTAAGTAGTAGTGCACGTGACAGAGCTGATAAGGAATCCAAATTTCTGCCAGCCTGTGTCTACATCCTGTTTAAATAACCCCCTGTTAACTCCTATGGAAGCTGACGCAGCTGCAAGGAAGATACTATATAGTTCATTATGCCTTAAAAGACCTCATCTGACTTGATCAGCTCATCCTAGTAGTACTTCTGGTAGTACTTCTGAAAAATAGCTTTATGGATAAGGACTTCAAAGTCAAGTTCTCAGGAACGTTTTTATTTCAGGAACCTTAATGAAGCATCACAGCTACAGCAGTTGCATGTTTCTGTTCTATCATTTCATTTTCCCATACTTGATGACTGACCACTTGAACAACCACAGTGCATTTAAAATTCATAAATGTATGTTAACATAATACTAGGGATGAAGTTCTTTTGCATGACATTGAGGGCAGAAGACAGGAGCAGAAAAGGGCTTCACAGTTACAAGAAGAACAAGATTTGGATTAGAAGCAACTCAAGCAGCCTGTTAACTCTTGAAGCACAATTTTTGTGAATTTCCCTTGTCATCACTTCAGAAACACTCTCTAAATTATGAGCACGTGCATGGTTTTGCATTCCCACTTTCTATTACCCATTGATATCAGAAGCTGAATTAAGTCTGACACTTTAACACTAATGGAAGGGATTACCCCATTGCATTTTGTCTAATCTTAATTTTCTTCTGTTTAACTTCAGAGTTAGCTATTCATTTTGCTTTGGTATTATTGTTTCTGGTTTTTGTTGTCTTGTTTACCACTTCCTTTAACTTTGAATTCCCCCTAGGGGTTGATTAGCAATGTGCAATTTAATGGGGAAAATGACTACTTCCTTGCCTTGCAAGATTTAGAAATGGCAATTATAAAAAGTTCCCATTCCAGCTTTTGCTCTGAAACCAAGTCTTTGAAACAAAACTCATACTGCCTATCTTCAGCAATATTGTTTTGTGAGCTCTTCAGCAAGCCATTTCTTATAAAATTCACAGTAAGGACGACATTTTTTGCTTTGTGTCCATACAGGGACACAAATTTGCTTTTCAACTCTCAAAAATTCCACATCTTTACAGATTTTAGACTAATTTCAGGCTGCCTGACTGCCACAGTTTGTGTGCTGCCTGATTTGTTACGTTTGCTGCCAAATCCCCTGTTCAACTACGCTTATACGTCCCAGTAGCATTCTTCATGAGGACACATTGCAGGAGACGAGAAACTTTATTCCTTGCATTACCTCAATTACACATGTCCATCCTTAGGTTCTTTACAATCATATAGTATCTGCAGATATACTGATGATCTGCGTACTGGTATATGCAATGTACATTGTTTCTTTTTATAGCATTAATGATACTCAGCTTATCAGATGGAGAACATTTTCCTACTATGATGACATTTTTTAGTGCATCATAATACTTGTGTGTATCTTTCCACTCTCTTCTAAATATCTCTATGTTTTTTGTTTGAATTTCCTGGTATTTTCACATTTCCTTGAGCTTGTTTGCAGTCATGGTTTGAGACTCTCGAGTTTTAAAAAAACATGAGATCTTGTAATATCTTTCAGGCTCTTGAACAGGAGCCGGATCTCAGGGAGCAGGAATGGATGGACTCTCCAAGGAGATGTGGAAGGTTCATCTGCAATAGTTTGGGAACTCCAATAGGACCCAAAGGGATACTGTAAGGATAGTAAGGATTCTAACATTGTATGTTCACTCTCGAGATCTCCATATGACCTAAATGGACCTAAATTTCAAAACAACTTCTACTATATGAAAATGTTAATACGAGAATGCTCTCAGGGAAGGATCTCCAGTCAGTGAATGTACTGTTGAGATAAAGAACACCATCTGGACTAAAGAGCAACCTGTGAGAGATACTAGGCCACTAGATAGTCTCAACTAACTAAACGGACAAGAGTAATGTCCTGTATGTATCACACAGCTACCACACTCAAAAAGCCCCACAGATAGACTGTATCACTTCCAGATAAATCCCTGATGCTTTTGAGATTGACACTGGTCTAGAGAAGGAAAAGAGTAAATAAAATGGGCTAGGGACTAATCTCTGGTTCGCAGGTTGGCAACACAGCAGTTTCTACTCACTTGCCAGAATTTTTTTTGTCCTCAAAATAGTACAGTAACATCTAAAGTGCCTATTGGGAACAGATCCTAGCATATGCTGTTGACTCAAGCCACTCCTGAGAACTGTCTGGGAGATTACTAGGTTGGAGCAGATCAAAACTATGCCAGAGTATGCTAGCAATAAAAACGCATGGATGACTTCTCAGCAGTGCTCGAGCCCTTGCCATTCACTGTTTCACTCACTTGTAAATACACAAGCTAGGTGACCAAGACTAATGCACTGAAGTTGTCTTACTGAAAACAGCAGCACCAAAACTGTCACTGCTTTTCTAACATACAGCATGATTTCTGTATGCCTGCTATGATGCATGTGCTTATACAAGACTCAGCAGGACTCAGTTGCAGTATCGAAGTCAGACTGAGGAGTCTTTAGAAAAGTATTTCTTGGCACAAATTTCACCTCTTTTTGTATAAGCACTAGCTGGGGTCCCAATTTTCACATGTCAAGACAAGTGCTACTTTTCATATGAAGATTTAAGTCATACAGCCTTATGCAGATCTGGCAAGAAACTATAAATGTAAAGACACAAGAACTGATGAAGCTGAGGTTGACAGGGAACATCCTAGCTAGAATATTATCCAGGGAACTGCTGAAGCTGCCGATCTCTGTCATCTTTTCAAAGTCACATGTAGCACAAAAGAGGGCCTTCTTCAGAAATTAATGGCTCCATAGATAAAACAATGGATTAGATCAGTTTCTCAGGAACTCTTTAAGTTCTCTGTCCTCTGCTCTGATAGGTGTTGATTCAAGATCTCTCTGTACTCAGAAGCTCTACAGTTGGATATCCTGGCAGGAGCAGTGGGGGACAGCAGCCAGGCAGACCAACACCTACTCCTTGTTCTCTCCGTTAAGTCAATAAACCTGAAGGAGCATAAAAGTGACTCCTCTGAGAGCAAAACCAGAATGGGATGAAGGGGCCTGAGATTTTTAGAACTGGTCTCCCATATATCAGAACGATGTAGCAGGAAACACTTTCTTTTGATCCCAATTCACAGTTCCTTCATAGCCAGAAGAAATTTCATTACAGGAATTTTCAAACCACTAAACTGGCAAAAAGGCATACAAGCCTTTTTATTCCTTCTTCTCCTTTTATACTTGTTCCATAAAACCATTTCCCACTCTCCAGCTCACGATCTCTCTAAGCAGGAAAGTCCTATCTGCCACACACTTGTCATAACCTAGGTAGGATATGACAAAGTTTCAAATACATCAGTATTTATAAAATTAGAAATGTCAAACTGCAGAAAAGAAAAATAAAAAGGAAAAAAAGGGTGGTGGGGTAAAAATCAGTTTCTACCTTGACTGTTAGGCTCTTAAGCTGCCAGTATTTAACATTAATGTTTCTACTTCAGGCTCATGATTGCTACAGTTCTGCCATTTGTGGATATCAGTGTGAGATTATCTGCCTTTCACCAGCTCAGGCAATCCACTTCTTGATGGATATGATTTTATTTTACCTTTTAATGTTTAAAATGGTGAGAATCCAGCCCTCCAAGCTATCATTACGCTTCTCTTGATTTAAATACAAGAAGTTAGCTCCACTGGTACATTCATCCACAGGAACGTTAGCACTTCCAACTTCATAGACAACCATAAATTATTTCTGTCAACAGCAAATTACTAAACATAGTACAACACTCTATGAAAGACAAAAAGAATGCACACAATCAGCATTTCCCTTTATGACTATGAAAAGCTCTAACAGCAGATAAGCCTGAACTAAACATCAATCAAATCTGGACCCCAAACAGGGTACGGCTTATGATATGTCACACATCTGGACTCGACTATCGAAAGCAATCATGCACTTAGGAAATTTGAGGCTGTTATGCAGAGGTTTAACTAGAGTC
The DNA here is from genome assembly GCF_964188355.1 of Buteo buteo. Taxonomy (NCBI): domain Eukaryota; kingdom Metazoa; phylum Chordata; class Aves; order Accipitriformes; family Accipitridae; genus Buteo; species Buteo buteo. The sequence continues at coordinate 261,701 of NW_027439257.1, read as the reverse complement.
TTGGCAACTCAATTTGGGACATGAAAGGTATTTGCACTACAGTACCAGGTGCAGTAAAGGAAACTGGTCTTGCAGTTCGATTCCAACACCGCGTCCGCAAACAAAACAAGGCAGCTACGTGTGAGGAACATGGATGGAAATCTCACCTGCCATCCTGAAGTTACGCTGTGGCATTTCGTCACTTCTTGTCACTTTCCTCGGGCTTGGTAAAGCCTTTGCAGAGTCTGAAGCAAAGGCCCATAGCTTCTTCCCGTTTGTAACAGTGGATGCCTGGGTTTTGGCAGGTTGGTTTGCTGTGGGGCACCACTTGTACCCTCGATTTGCCTTCACACATGCGTCCTTGTACTAAAAAAGGAAAATTGCCAGTCATGACGTTATACTATCCACAGGGCAATAGAGTGCACTGCTTGTAAGAGCATTTAATACAGCAAATAATCCTTAAATATCTTGATTTTTTTGACAGTTTAGTCACGTGCTTAGAGTCTGACCGCCAACACAATCTAACAAGAAGAACTATTAAGATAAGTAGAGATGCATTTAAAAAAGTGGGGGTTCTCTTTCCTCTCCTGAGGGTTTATCACCCAGAGCAGGCTGAAGTTCTGATCCTGCAAACTGCTCCCCAGTGCTTGAATGCTCACTCTGGGAAACAAATTCTTTGGCAGGTCCAATCTTTGTTTACTTTCTAGTTTGAATGAAATGAAAGCAGACGTTTAGCAATAAATGCAGCATGATGCTCCTTACCTCATACTCCTTTTCCTCTAATAGATCTGTACCTTAGACTAGTTGAGGATATTCTTTCCCAAAGCAGGCACTGAAAACCACTTAACCGTTTAACTGTGAAACACGTTACCACATCAGGTGTGTGCCGTTGGTGGAGCGGAGACTCCCCGGCCACCCAGCGCTGTTTTGCCTGCTTGTTACTTGCTACAATAAACCTTGATTGGATTATCCCCGGGCTGGCGTACAAATTTTCATCATAACTTATAACAATTTGGTGCCGTGACTCGGATAAGGTTAACTTCGTTTGGAATCTAAACTCTGGGGAGGCGCACCATCCTTGGATGGCCCCGGAGTGGACGATATCCTTTCCAAGACCCTTACCTCTGAACTCTAAATTTGGCAAGCAGGCAAAAGAACACTGCAGTACCCCATAATTTTCGTCACGAGGATCCGGACGAAGACTCCAGGTTAAGTGAGTATTGAAAGCGTTTCCCGTTCAGTCGGGGTGGGTTTCCCAAAGTGTGCATAAACGAGACGCTCCCGAGAGGAGCGAAGTGAGTGCGGACCCTCTTGTAGTGCGGTTCTCATTTCCCACGAGGGCATGAGCCACGAACGAGGGGCACGTGTGTGTGTGTGAGAGAGAGGCACTTCGGAAGATGGGGCAGAAGAAAAGCAAGCCTTCTGACTCCATGGTGGGTTCCCCGGGGTGTAGGTCGCCTGGGAAGAGGGATGACTCCATAGGGAATCCTAAGGTCAGTCTCCCTATGATACCGCCAGATAGTCCTTTAGGGTAATGATTGCCCATTGGGATGACTGGCTGCCCAGACAGGGCAAAAGCAGAGAGAAAATGATATATTAATGCATACAGGGGTGGGGTGGTAAACAAATCAGAGGAGATCAGGTATTTCGGCCTGTTTTGGGGACGTTTGACGATTGGATATGTCAAGCCTTAAACATATATGTAAATTCTAAGGAACCCTTGAGTTTAGAAGAGAGTGAATATGCTCATTTATGGATAAAATTAGATACCCAAATCCATGTATTTGCTCTAAGTGAAAAGAACCATAAAAAAAAAAAAAAAAAAGAACTAAAAACCCCGAAGAACTTCCCACACCTCCTCCCCGTTATGTTCCCCCTACACTCGCACCTGACCCAACCCCCCCCTTCCTCCTCTTCCCCGACAGCCCCAGCCCCAGACTTAGACCCTCCGAGTTCCCCTGAGGAGAACAGGGGAATAACGAGGAGTCAGACCAGAAAGAAAAGCAGTTAGAAGAAAGATTATACCCCTTGAGAGAAATAGCTATAGGGGGTCCACAGCCTGGCATGGGATTTGTGTCAGTACCTTTGAATTCCGGAGATGTAAGGGAATTCAAGAAGGAGATGGGGAACCTTTTAGAAGGCCCCTTGGGAGTATCCGAAAGGTTGGACCAGTTTTTGGGTCCTAATATATATATACCTGGGAAGAGTTACAGGCAATTTTAAGTATACTATTCACAACAGAGGAAAGGGAAATGATTCGAAGAGCAGGAATGAGAGTTTGGGATCAGCAGCACCAACACGGTCCAGGCGCAGATATTAAATGGCCACTACAGCGGCCAAACTGGGATAACCAAAATGCAGAACATAGAACTCATATGGCAGATCTGCGCATTATAATTGTTCAAGGCATTAAGGAATCTGTTCCTCGAGGACAGAATATTAATAAAGCATTTAGTGAACACCAGAAGAAAGATGAGACCCCCACTAAATGCTTAAAGAAGATTAGGGGGGTCAGGGGATCTATTTGCTGGGGACCCCTAAGAAAACAGAGCCCTTGATAAAATTAAAATTACGTCCCCAGCATCAAGAAGTAGAGTTCCTTGTGGACTCTGGGGCAGAGAGATCTAGTGTCCAGTTAGTGCCCCGAAGATGCACACTGTCCTCGGAGAAATTACAAGTAATAGGAGCAAAAAGGGAACCGTTTCAGGTACCACTAATAGAGGGAGTAAAAATAGAAGCTCCATCTCGACTTGGAATAGGATCCTTTTTGTTGGTACCTGAAGCAGAATCTAATTTACTGGGAAGAGATTTAATGATTGAATTGGAAATTAATTTGGAAATAAAAACCAAAGAAATAGCAGTAAAATTGTGTGTCTTGACAACGGAGGATGAAGCTAAAATTAACCCCGAAGTGTGGTACACTCCAGAGTCAGTAGGACGATTAAACATTGCTCCATTTGAAGTCACTATTAAGAACACGGAAATTCCAATTAGAGTCAAACAATATCCCATGGCACAAGAAGGTAGACATGGATTACAGCCTGTAATCGAAAGGTTGTTACAGCAGGGATTATTAGAACCTTGCATGTCACCACACAATACCCCCATTCTGCCCATAGAGAAGTCAGATGGCTCCTATCGCTTAGTTCAAGATTTAAGGGAAGTAAACAAAAGAACTGTTACCAGGTTTCCAGTCGTAGCTAATCCGTATACGTTGTTGAGCCAACTCTCCCTGGAATTGAAGTGGTACAGTGTTATAGACTTGAAAGATGCCTTCTGGGCTTGCCCCTTGAAGGAGGAATGTAGAAATTATTTTGCCTTTGAATGGGAAGATCCAGAAACCCACCGGAAACAACAATTAAGGTGGACTGTACTTCCACAAGGATTCACAGAATCACCAAATTTGTTTGGGCAAGCTCTGGAACAAGTACTAGAAACTTTTGAATCAACCTCAGAGGTAACTTTAGTGCAGTATGTAGATGATCTGTTGTTAGCTGGGGAAGATCAAGAGACTGTTAGAAATGAGAGCATTAGATTATTGAACTTTTTAAGCCTGAAGGGGTTCAAGGTTTCAAAGTCTAAATTACACTTTACTGAAGAGGAAGTAAAATACTTAGGACACTGGCTGAGTAAGGGAACTAAGAAATTAGATCCTGAACGAGTGAATGGTATCTTATCCCTCCAGGCACCAACAAGCAAGAGACAGATAAGGCAGTTGTTAGGACTTTTAGGGTACTGTAGACAAGGGATTGAAAATTACAGCAACAAAGTGAAGTTTTTGTATCAGAAATTAGTAGGAGTAAGATTAATAAAACGGACTCAGAAGGATGAACAGAGTCTAGAAAGCCTCAAAGCTGACCTTGTAAATGCTCCGGTATTAAGTTTACCCGATACTAAACGACCGTTTTATTTGTTTGTGAATGCAGAAGGAGGAACAGCCTTTGGGGTATTAACCCAAGAATGGGCTGGAAGAAAGAAACCTGTAGGTTATTTTTCCAAATTATTAGATCCAGTTAGTAGGGGATGGCCTACTTGCCTACAAGCTATAGTAGAAGAAACATTTGACTAAATTAATCATTGAAACTAAAATGAACCGGATAAAATGTTTACCATTAGCACTATTAAATGTAAGGACACAACCCAGAGCAAACACTGGGATCTCTCCTTTTGAAATGTTATAGGGGATGCCCTATGACCTAGAAATGCCGATTGAACACCCAAAGATAGAAGAAAAATTCTTACAGGAGTATATCATTAAACTCATGAAGAGACGGCAAGAACTAATAAAGAAGGGACTGATAGTGCAGAGGCCACCATTAGATATTGCAATACACAAAATTATGCCTGGAGATAACGTATTGATCAAAACTTGGAAAGAATCATCTCTAACTCCCTGTTGGGAGGGACCGTTTCTTGTTCTGCTTACTACAGATCCTGCAGTCCGGACTGCCAAAAGAGCATGGACTCGTGCAAGCAGAATCAAAAGACCAATGCAGAATTCTCACTGGGAGGCGACCAGAGACCCTGACAGCTTGAAAATTAAGTTCCGAAGAAAAGCGGATGAGTGAGACTATCTTTTGTAAAGATCCTCACTGTATATGTTATCCCTTTGTATGTTACAGGTGTAAACTCTGTAGAGAAAAGTGGTGCACACATTGCTCCTATGGGTATTCCCCTCTAGTGGTATTTGCCACGAATGTTATTATTACAAACGGGAATTAACTGAGCAAGCATTACGTGTGGGAGTATCAACCGGGAAAATTACAAAGGACTCCAAAGAGTGGTGGGATATTTTTGCTAAAGGCATAAACCCTAAGAGGTGTTGTCTTTACGCCAACGAGCCGTGTTCAACGAAGGCTGAAATACTGCCAATATCTTGCAGACGAACAGTGGTCAGAGTGGGGTGGGGAGCTTGGAAAGTGAAGGATAAAAACTGGGACGCATATAAGTCAAAGCGAATCAAATATAAAGGAGGTTCCCCTGAAGAATACGACTGCTGCCGAGAAGATGGTACACCTCACTGCTCTAAGCAACAGAGTAGGCAGAGAAGAAGGCAGAGACGTACTGCTGTTCGGATTAAAGTTGATGAACCACCTCCAGAGAAGGCTCACGGAGCCTCTTGACTTATTACTCCCAAACAAAACGTCCTCAGAGCTTCCCCGAAGTCTCCCATCTCTCACCAGGGGTAAAGACAAAAACCAAAATGATTATCAACAACCTCGGAATACCTGTCGCAAGGGTAAGGGTACACCACTTTTCTTGAACTTAAGATTAAGCATTTGGATGATAAGACTGTTACTAATGCTGATAGGGATAACCCAAGGTAAAGGGAACCCCCACCAACCTTATAAATGGACGCTCTATAGGTGGGAGGATCAAATGATATTACAGCAAGTAATTGCTACCGGGGCCCCAAGTTTTAATCAATCTTTATGTCAACTCGTACCCAGAGACCCATGTCTACATAACTTAGGCTTTTAGTTTTGTCCTAGTTCTCATAATGTTAATATTAACCTTTGCACCTTGTATATTGAATAGAATTACTGGATTGATAAAAAATCGATTAGAAGCTGTACACCTAATGTTGATAAGAAGACACTATAAGCACCTAGAAGAAGACGAAATTGTTAAAGAAACTCCCCTTCTCTCCCTAGCTCGAGAAGCTCTTGCCCAGTTTGAGGAACAAAATAAGAAAAACAAAAAGGGGGAATTGTAATAAACTTTGCATAACCAATTTGTTCATGAAACCTGTTGATTGTTAAAATATATTGATCTCTACAACTTAGTAACTAAGCTGCTTTTAACTGTAATAACCACAGTAACAAGTGCAGAAACTAGATATTGAGCTAAGTAAGCAGGATGAGCCAGTCTTGATTACCTTATCATATAGCTCCTCAAGAGCAGTTTTCTGAGAAAATAAGGAACTGGTCCCAGAAACCGGCCAAGGCCGATTCCGTGGCTTGGATAGATAAACTTGAGGGAGTGTCCCCTTGGAACTAATCGTAATACCTCTCGGAACTAATTGTAATACCTCTTGGAATTAATTTTAATGCAAAGCGGGAATAGGTCATGCATATGTATAGGCGTACCTGCAACTCCCATACATATGTAACACTTAACTGTTTAACTGTCAAACACGTTACCACATCAGGTGTGTGCCGTTGGTGGAGCGGAGACTCCCCGGCCACCCAGCGCTGTTTTGCCTGCTTGTTGCTTGCTACAATAAACCTGGATTGGTTTATCCCCGGGCTGGCATACAAATTTTCGTCGTAACTTATAACAAAGACGCAGCGTGCCTTGTGGCAGGATCACCATCGCAAGTGTATCGCTTGCATTCATCTCCATCTTAATCTGCCGGCTGGCACTTGCTCCCTCCAGGCTGTAGCCGGGATAAAAGCGATGCAGTTTACAAGAAGCACAGCACCGTGTGAGCCCGCTGTGTATTTATAAAAACGGCTACAAATACTAAAGCTCTGCAGGGACCGCTGACCCACACAGAGGCTGTGTTTTCTGAAGAGGGAGTCTGTGTGAAACCCACAAACCCAGGACTGCGACCCCCCTCACCCTGCCCCTTCTCTCCTTCCCTCAGCCGGGCCCGGCTCCCACACCCCCACGCCCGCCCAAGGGCCTCGCTCGCCTCACGGGCAGCCCCAGCCCTCACCTCAGCCGGGCCGCAGCTGGAGCAGAGACTGCAGAGACCAACATGGCCGCCCGGCAGCCCCGTGCCCCAGGACTACAGCTCCCAGCATGCCCCGGGAACCACCAGGGCCCCCGGCAGCCCCGTGCCCCAGGACTACAGCTCCCAGCATGCCCCGGGGCGCTCCTTCCTGCTGCCTGACCCTGCAGGGACACCGTCCCCGGCCCGGCCCCGGCCCCCGCAGGCCTCATGGCCGCCTGCCTGGGGGAGGACGAGGACGAGGGCGAGGGCGAGGACGAGGACGAGGACGAGGACAAGGAGGAGGGGAAGGACAAAGGGGCAGGACGATGAAGCCCCGTGGGGCAGGAACCTGTGAGTCAGGTTCCCTTCTGCACTCAGCATGAAAGGCCTTGTGAGATATTGTCCTGACACAAAGAACCCCAAACATTCATGAAATGCAAATCAGACCCATACCTCCAATCCCACATGTAATGAGGTAAGAGAGATTTTACAATAGCCAATATATTTTCAGCCTGTATCTCAAGATAAGATGATAGCTTTTTCACAGACTTTGAGCAATACAAAAACCAGGACTAAAACACCCTACCAAACACCACAAGATCCAAGATAAAAATCACAATTTTTGCTGGGTAACATCAACACCACCTTTTTTCTTTCCTTCTTGAAAGACTTCCATTCTTCTACCGATTTTAGTATTTTCCCGTGAAACAAAAGTGTTCTAGATGCTTGTCTTATAAAAAGGCTTTAGTGAATAACTCTAGTTTTAAAGACTACAACCAAATGATCTTTTTCTTCTTTCCTGCTGAGATTCCTGACTTTTGTAAGCCTCTGGATTTCACCTCTACTGCAGGAGAACAATAAAAAACTTCTTGCTTATGAGTTTTTAAAATGTGAAATGCAAGTACAAGATGAATAGAATTTTGAACACACACTATTACACTATGAGCGATTACCCACAAAAAGTAGGGAACACATACAAATGCTTAGGCATTTAAGATGATTGCTACCCCTGTCTCACAAAGCCATTTTTTTCCTGCTGCTTTATTCCACATTCCCTTGGTTGTAAGTTAGTTCGGTGCATCCTTCTTTGCACTGTAGCTGTTTTCTTCCTTCAGAAATGAAGGGGAAAAACCTATTATCCATCGGTAACATACCTATAGCTCCTCTGCTAATTTTTTTTAAACTTTTTGTGCCTTGAATTCACTTAAAGTGTATATTCCATATAAACCCCATTTTCCCTTTATAAACTATAAATAACTACTATATCAAATCTTGTTGACTGGATATATGGATTTCTGATATTTTGGTTTATGAAACAAAAGCAGCCACCTGAAAACTTCACAGTGTTTCATGTCTAATTGCCTGAGTTATTTAACTGTCACCTCACTTCACTTGCTTCAGGAATGATACGTGAGGATGTACTTACTGATTAAAATGACAATTAAGGTAGGTTACCATCACATATCTGTACGAAACTTTGAACATGCTGTGTTTCTCAGCTTTTACAAATGCTGCTATATTTACATGCAACATAGCTGAAATTTGACCATGAAAAATGTATCCCTCACACATAACAATACAAAGTGTTGAGTGAGGCACATTAAAACAAAGATGTGTTCACCTAATTCTAACGTCTTTATAGTTTAAAAATCACCTACTAAAAAGCTATGAATGTTTTGCCTGTGAATACAAGAATTAGCTGCTTTTTTTTCCTCCAAAGAAAGCAACAGGCCTGCCTGCCAGTTTCCCGGCAATTGCAGTTGGTATTTGAACAAGCTTTCTCCTTCTGAATACAAAAGAACAATTAGCTTGAAATCTAGAAGTGAGACTAGAGTAAGGGGGTATATACCCACTACAATCTATTGCAAAGCCATCTGCAAGGTTCCACATGAGATGATTGTTTTGTACAGAACAAAAAATAAATAAACAAAAAAGCACACGCAGCATTCACTTCACCTCCAGACTTCTAAGTGAAAAGATGTATGTAACCTGGGATGCAGTGAACTATCTAAGGGAAATCGGGCCTGATAATCAACCTCTTTCATGTTTGTCTTACAAAAGCAAGGCTTATCTTTCTATTTGTTTGACAGACCCCAATTAGAATGAGTCCCGATTTTAACATGAGTTCTGCAGAACAAAACTCCAGGTAGTTGGGTGTTTGTATTGCAATTCTCACTCCAGATCAGCCCTCTTCTATTTATTGAGGAGCAGGTGCTGAGAGAGAAAGCAAAATGTATTGCCTTGTTTGGAACAACAACATCATCCTTAGCAATGATGTACCTTCATGAGTAAATTGACTCATGTGGGTAACTTCTAACTTGGCTGCATAATTATGCAAGCAACTTCATGGGATTAGTGGCATAAGTAAGTGCTCACTAGAGTAACAAAAAGGGCTTCATACATTAACATCGTTTTTCTTTCCCTTCAATGTAAGGCTCCTGTAACTTGTAATGCAACACAACAACAAGCAAACATCAAGAAAAAAAACCAAAACAAACAAAAAAACCCCAAATATGGGCTAACTTAACAGAGCATGCAGGCAGTAAAACTTCTTAGTCAGAATCATCCTGGCAAGACGGCCATTCTGTAGGATGAGCTAGCATGAACTGTCCAAAGAGTAACCGCAGTGTGCACTGTTGCTATCCTAGCAGGAACTCTGCTGCACACAGTGAATTTTTCCTGCTGGAAAATGTCAGTTGTATCCCAAAACATGGTGTTTTCATTTTGTTTTTTTCCTTCATGGATGTGTAAGTACTTTACCAAAAAAACCTGTACTCAGTAGTTTATCGTATTTAGTTCACATCCCACATTTCTCATGTCGTTAGAGCTTATGGGACTGTTATTTACTCACAAAAGCCTACTGAAGTGATGTTAACCTGTACACTGTAGTGCATTGCTTCTACTTCTGAAGACAAAGTCCAAATAAAAGGCAGGAATGCCCTTCATTGCAGAGGAAAAAATACAGCTGCCACAGTGATTCCTTCTGTTGCTCCTGATGCTGTATATATTAACATCAACATCTGCTGACATTGGCAAAGAGCAACATGGAACTAGACTTACCATCAAGAAATCATGTTTTTGTGTGATAAATAGGCAGCAGCAGCTGTTTTTACAGCTGGGAGATTTCATCTAACTGCGGGACCAGACACAGTCACTTCTTGGACATTCCAGATTGTCTTGAACAGTGCTAGAATGAACAGAGAACAGAAAGAAATGCTGAAATTGCAACTTTTCTTATGGTAAGTTGCAGTAGTATTGGCATTCTTCTGAGTCTTCTTCCACGTGCTGCCCAATTCTTTTTTTGTGTGCTGTACTATGAGAATGTCTTCAAGGCACCTTGATAAAGGACATGCTCAGGACTACACTTCTCTCAGATTCTGTGCTTGACTGCTTCCTCTGTGTTCCCGACCAGTTAAGTTCTCAAGGTTATACCCCAGCTTCATCCCACTGGCCCAGAATAGGAGAACCACAAATTACAGTAACTTTTCTGGGTATGACGGGAACAGGCAGCCCCACGCTCACCGTGCAGCTCATCTCCACACATTTTCTTGAGACGCTTTTCTGACTGCAGCACCATGAGCGCTTGGAAAGCCTCTCCTGCTTGTTTTGCCTGCCAACAAACCACTTCAAAGACTTCAGCCCTCTGTTGTCTGCTCACATGCTACCCCACGGGATGGCCACGTGCTCGTACCTGTAATGCACTCACAGAAGAGGATCGAGAGGGCTGTGAAAGTGGTACCAGCTGCAGGTGAAATGACTTATGTAAGGGATTTTTCTATTTGGAGAAGATCATAAAACAATAATATTTTGGGCTACCAATAAAAAGACAGTTTTGTGATAAAATAGGAAGTTTTAGGCTCCCTTCCTCCCTCCAAACAGTGAGCAGCAGCCTCTAGACAGGAGCATGGAATAGTCCTGACCAGAGTCAGCATTGCATCACATGGACCTGGTCTAAAATAGCTCTAACAAAATCCCAGCCTCAGAGGAGAAAGCAGCAGCAGCAGCAAAGATAAATCCTGTGATTATAACCAGAGTGAGGTTGTAAAGTCAGTATCTCTCTTCAGGAAAGTGACCATTAAGACTATGGCTTCAGTTTCTGTCCTGGGGCCTTTTCAAGCTGGTTAGGTCATTGTTTTAGAAGTTTGAGGTTTATTCAGGAAGAGATCAATTCACGAATGGATCATATATTTTAGCTGATCAAGAGAATAAATGGCACATGGCTATGTCTGTTAGTGTGTGAGCCCATGTCCGTAGAAGCCCCGTCGACAGCTTCACCAAGATTACCTTCTCACAAGGCCATTCTTCAATGACCTTCAGACGGTTCAAAATACACAGCCTATCTTAATGCCACTATCCAGGAGAGGATGTTTGTCCCAGCTAGTGTTGCATGGTCTGAGAGCTGTCTTTCTCAGGGACGAATCGTCTAGGGTGAAAGTGGTTTTCGTCTTAATGAGGGCAGAGCAAAAGTGTGATGCTGCACAGACTCTCCCTCTCGTGGGGAGGGAGGTCCATATTGGTGTCTGGGTCCAGACCATGACATTCCCTTTCTCTTGCAGTGTGAAGTGTTGAGGCACACAGAGCAATGCAGAAAGCACAAAACACCAAGTTACCGTTACCAAGTTGGAAACTGTATCTGCACCCTATCAGCATGGTCATCTTCTTTCTCACTGTCCCATGCCAAGAGAGAGCCTCCCCAATTTGACCACTGCTTTGGCTAGAGAAAACCCACACAATTCTAATCCTCATCGCAGTGGCACAGGGAGATGTGCATGAAGGGCGGGAATGGGAAGGGTGCTACATAGACAAGCAAGGGGAATCCAGGGATAGCCACACACTTGTGACTAAGACACAGTGGCTTAGGGAAATGCACAGTTCTGGGGCATGAAGGTCCTAGCAAGAAAGACTGCAGAAGTCCCAAGCCCTTCCCCTCCGCTCTGTCGAGCCCTGGGCTCCCCAGTGCCAGGCAGAGACGGCCACATTGGAAAGAACTCTCCCCCCAGTGCCCCTCCCACTTTCCGTTGGGCTTAGAATGTTGGTCGTTGGGCTTAGAATGTTGGTCGTTGGGCTTAGAATGTTGGTCGTTGGGCTTAGAATGTTGGTCGCTGGGCTCGGAATGTTGGTCAGTTGGAGCCCACGGCCGCCAGAGACAGCAGCACGGAGCTGTGCTGGCACGCAGGAGCGCTGGGAGGAGGCAGGATCTGACCAAGCGGCACCGAACCGGCACCGGCACCTCGCCTCCCATCCCCGCTGTCGCCGACTGGCCCGCGTCCTCGGTCCACGGCGAGGGTCCTCCTCTCCCGGGCAGGATGGGCCAGGCCAACTGCTGCTGCGGCTCCAGGTGAGCTCTCCCTGTGCCTCGGGGGCACGGCCGGGACCCGCGGTGGCAGCGGCCTTTCTCATGCCCGCCGCTCTCTGCTCTGCAGGGAGGCTCTCGCCGACGCCGAGGCGGTGCTGAGCGCGGACGTGCGGCTGACCCGGGGCCGCAAGAGGAGCGAGAGACGCCTTCTCCTCCTCCAGGAGGAACTGGTGATCGCCAAGTTGCAGTAAGACCCTCAGAGCCCAGCTGCCTTTCCCCCAGCCCTGGCCCTGGCCCCAGCCCCGGGACACCCCGGCCCCAGCCCCAGGCCCCGGCCCCTTGGTGCTGGATGCGCCCATCGATGTCTGTCCCAAGGGCAGGTGGGGGACAGGGCTCGGCCCAGGGGGACCCCGAGGAGGACACCCCCAGCTCACCGCCTGCCTCTCCTCTCTGCTCTCTGCAGACGCGGCACCAGCCTGCGCCCACAGCTCCGCCTGGCCCTGGACCAGCTGTGGGTGCTGAGCGGCAGAAAGGAGGCAGCAGGGGAGGAAAAAGAGGAGGAGGAAGGCGGCGACGAGGACATCCTCATCCTCGTCTGGCCCACCGGCTCATGCGTTGTCGCCTTTGGGTGAGTCGTGGTGCCACATCCCATGGCTGGGTGGGAGAGGTTCCCAACCGTGCCCAGAAGAGAAGGGCAAAAGTCCTGCTCTGGCAGGACACAGGGAGCCAGGGCTTGGGCAGAGTCCCTGTCCTGCCCCACGGGGCTTCTTCGTCCTGCCCCTCTGTCCTTCCCCACGGCGCAGGGCTACACAGAAACACGCCTCTGCCCACGGGCTTTGAAGCAGCGGGGCCTGACGCTGGTTCTCCTCTCTTTCTGCAGCTCCCAGGCGCTGAAGGAGCTGTGGGTGGGCACGCTGCTGGGGTAAGCCAAAGGGGGATGCTCCAGGCGCAGCCTGATGGGAGAACACAGCTCCCCAGCTGGGGAGAGGTGCCCTCGCAGCTGCCAGGAGCTCTCGGGGAGAGCTGCCTGACAGGAGAGAAGGGGCAGCTCGGGGCTCAGCCAGCTCTCTCCCTGTCCCTTCCCGGTCCACAGGACACCAGAAGGAGCAAAGCAAGCCCGGGTGACCCATCTCCCCTCCCTCAAACCCCTGGAGAAGCAGCTGAGCCGCCGCCACGCCGTGAGTGTCTCCCCAATCTGGGCTCTGTCCCCGAGCCCTGGTCCTCCAGCCGAGCAAGCGGCAGAGGCATCGCTGCTCACCTTCCTCCGCTCCTTCTCTCTTGCCCAGTGGAGGACATTCAGCGCCGGGAGCCTGGAGAGGCTGATCGAGGGCCAGGCAGAGGTGAGAACGGCTGCCTTTCGCCCACCTCTGGCTGTGCCGGCATGTGCGGCAAGTGGGGAGAGGTTGTGGGGAGGGTCTCATGGTGCCACTCGGGGAGTGGAGAGGGTTGGGGAGCCACCAGGAATGCCAGCACATCCTCACTGGTGGCACTGGGGGGAATCCTGCCATGCAGGGCAGAGAGCCCCACAGGGCACAGGGTCCCAGCTCTGCTGCGCTCAGGCTGCTGGTGCCGGGCGGCAGCTCGCCGGCGGCCCTTTCTGCTGCGGGGATGCTCTCTAAGCGCAATCTCATTTTTGCAGGATCATCCCAAGCAAGGGCCACCGACAGCCCCATCTGGGAACAAGGGAGGCGGACTTTGCCGCTCACCAGGTGAGTTTTGGAAAGGAAGGCAACCTCCTGCAAATGGTTGAGCTGTGCTCACTTGTCCCTTGAGTGTCGCCATGCAGGTGCGGCACCCCAAGGCAGGACATCACCTGGACGAGCACAGACACCCGCTGGGCAGCGGCCGCTGGACGTGGTTCTGCGGGGACACGGAGCCTCTGCTGCTGCCCACGGCTTGGAGGAGGGCAGGGCGAGGGCTGGGACAGGCTGTCCCGGTGGCACGCCGGCTCTCAGGAGCCTGCGAGATGGAGCCGCTGAGCTGGAGCCGCGGTTCCAGCTGCTGGCTCCCTGCTCGTCCTCACTGCTCAGCACCGCGCTGCAGGCAGGGCAGGCTCCGGGAGCAGCGGCCTGGCAGTCTCCATTGACGGGATCTTGCTCTGTTTTCCTTTGCAGCAGGAGGAAACAGCAGGAGGAGCAGGAGGAGGATGGGGCTGCCCTGGCCCTTTGCTCTGCGGAGGACCCCGGCCGCTGCCCAGGCGCCAGGGCAGGCGGGCTCCGGCTGTGGCAGGGCGCTTTTTGGACAGCCCCTGGCAGCCCTCTGCGGGGAGGACGGCTCCCTGCCCCGGCCCATCCAGGTAAGCCAGCCTGGGCAGGGGGTCCCCAGCCCTCCCTCCCGCTGCTCCAGAGGGGACGTGGCTGTCCCCAGGAGCTCTGGGGATGGGGGATTGGGCTCTTCACCCCCAGACCATGCTTTGGGGGGCAAGGAGCAGGATGTGGGGCAGCGCTTTGGTCACTGCTGTTGGAAGGCAGCTTCTCAGCCAAGCAACTGTCCTCCTGCCCCTCCTGCAGGAGCTGCTGGCTGTCCTGCACCGGGAAGGACCATCGACGGAAGGCATATTCCGAAGAGCTGCCAGCGGAACGGAATTTCGGGAGCTGCGAGAGGCCATGGACCACGGCGCCGACGTCGACCTGGGCAGCCAGCCTGCGCTGCTGCTGGCCGTCATCTTGAAGGTGAGCACTTCTGACCTGCAGCTGGAAGAGCTCCTGGCTGGCCTGGAGTGTTCAGAGGCTCACCTGGAGCCCCTGGCATTGCAGGACTTCCTCCGAAGCATCCCCGCCAAGCTCCTCGTGACAGACCTCTACGAGGACTGGATGGCGGCGATGCAGAAGAGCGGCAAGGAGGAGAAGATTGAAGAGCTGAAAGCGTAAGTGTGGGCAGCAGCCTGCCTGTTGAGGAGGGACTGGTAGAGGCCTGGGACTTGCCTGGAAAGGGACGGTCTCCTTAAAAAGCTGTGTCTTCTGACAGCTTGCTTTTGCTGCGGTGGGCTTAGATTTCGGGGGAAAGGGCATGGACAGGGAGCCTTCCCTTGCCTGGGCTTGGGGGAAATCAGGATCTAGGAAGGAACGCCGTGCTTCCTTCCTGAGGCACAAGAGCACTGACCGCTGGCTGAGAGCACCTGGAAATCTGTGCAACTCACCCACTGGCTCCCACCTGCCTTGGGCAAGCTTCGGGGATGGCTGTGGGCAACATCTGCTCTATTAACGTTGAGTTCCTGTTCCCTCAGGGTGGCCGAGAAGTTGCCTGGAGCCAACCTCCTCCTCCTCAAGCAGCTGCTGGCCCTCCTCCAGCACATCGGCCACAACGCCTCCACCAGCAGAATGACCACCAGCAACCTGGCCATCTGCCTTGGGCCAAACCTCCTGAGCCCACCTAATGAGGACCTGCTCCCGCTCCAGGCCATGCTGGCGGTGACTGAGAAGGTACGCTGGATCAAGCAGCCGGCTGCAGCCTTGCCGGCCCATCAGAATTTGGCTGCTCAGAGGTCCCTGGTTTCCTCCTCTCCCCAACAAATGCTGGTGGGGTGGCTGCCTGCAAGAGCAGCCCCACAGCAACAGCCGTCTGCGCAGAGGCAAGGGTCAGCAGTGGGAAAGGCTGTGTGATACGTTTTTAGGCACCTGGGTTGAGACCAAGGCTTTGATGTGTGCAGGTGAACGTGCTGCTGCTATTTATGATTGAAAACTTCAGTGACATCTTTGGGGAGGAGATGGATGGCCGCTCCTGTCCGTCAGCCAGGGAGTCACCAGCACCCACGGACGGAGCCACAGGTATGAGGAGGAACTGAGGGCTGTCACATGGTGGGGACTTGTGTTCCTGTTCCATACTGTGCTCCTGGTGGACACCTGTGCAAATGGAGGGAGCTGCGAGCACTCAAGACTTGACAGCAGTGCTTTCCTATTGTTAGGCTTCCCACGTGACCAGAGTGATGGTATTCATACAGTAAACATCACTGCTGACGTTCAGCATCTGCCCTTCTACGTGCACTTGCATCAGGGAGATGCTTTGCGAATGCTGCTCCTACCTCAGCATCATTTCTAGCAGGGCTGGGCATTGAGTTCTGTCTTTTAAGCCCTGCTTCTCCCATCACCTCTGTTTGGACACTGTCTATCGGGGCAGGAACACTTTGCTCTGCAAGATGAGCTGAAGCTCTGAGTTCAGAAACCTGCTGACAGAGATGTCCTTTTGCAAATCGTTTCCATTCAATGGAGGAGATGTGACAGAAAACAGGGCATCAGAGGGCCAAGAAGACAGCTGGTGTAAGGCTTTGGCTGGGTTTTGCTTTACCTGTTGTCCACTTCCAAGAAGTTACATTGCTGCACGTGCTTTTGCTTTCCAGAGCTGCCTTTGGAAGACCAAAGTGGCCCTGCAGGTGAAGCAGACGCAGAGGACCAGTCAAAAGCCTTCCTGGACACACCACCGTCTCTGCTTGTCCTCCCCAAAGAAGCAGGTGTAGATATGGCAGTGGAATCGGAAACAGGAGAGGTATGTCAGGTCGACAAACGCTGTGACGTTTCTCATGTATGAGAGTAGTTTCTGACAGGTCCAAGCAGCTGCTGTGCCTCTTCCAGGCATTAGATCCCTTGGGTGGTGGTGGGCGTTTTTTTCACTCTAGAACGATACATAAGAAAAACCAGAAAGGTTGTTTCAAATCTGCATTAGGCATGTACTTAATCAAACTAAATACCTACTAGAAGACAAATACAAAAAGGCAGATTTCAAAAGAAAAGGCTCCCACCTCAGAAGTTGGTATTGCTGCCAAATGAATAGCAGCAGAACTACGTCTCGGGAGGGCAGAAGAAACCCCAGCAGAAAGAAATTGGCAAGCCTTTTCTTGCTCTCCTTTCCCAGCATTTCTCTGAGCTCTATCCTACCCTCAGAGGCCCCTCAGTCTGTGGTGCCCCAACCTGCAAGGAGCAGCCCGTCAGCTCCTTCTGCACATCAGGATGCCAGGGCTCGAATGTGCGGTGGCTGCTGCAGCCCCTGTGAGCCCCGAGCGGGATTGCAGGCTCCCAGCTGAATGGCCCTCACAAATTAACTGTGTCATACACCCGTGTGAAAACTGTGTTTGAAAGCAAGCTTTGAAGAAAGGACGTCATTCTTGCTACAGTCTAAAATACTCTGAAAGGGACAGCAAGGTCGTCAGTCTGCAGCTCTGTGAAAATTAAGGCTAAGTGCCGTGCAGGTTTGCCATCGCACTTTGTGAGACAATCCTGTTTGTTAGAATTTGCTCAGCTGAGCAGCCATGGGTGTAGTTGTCAACTTCAGAGGAGTTTGGCTAAGATCCTACTTCATCAGAGCTTCATGAAGTCTATTTTGGGACAGGGGACTGTGCAACATGTGGATAATGCAAACCAACCAAAGGGATCTTATTTTAAGAGCTAAGTTAGCAATTTGGAAAAAAGTACCTTACTACTCCAGGCGTCTTGCTACCTGTTAAGTTCAACATTTCTGGTTCAGGTGCCTGTACCTTTGCCTCCAATAACCCCAGAGAGCACAGCAGAATTCCTGGTATGTCCAGAAGAACTGAAAAGTGTTTCAGAGGAAGAAAGGTAAAATGAGCTTTCTTTGGTTAAAGTAAGAACTGACTCCAGTGGATCGTGGCTTTACCTATCTAATTGCACTGTGGAATATAAAGGCTTGCAGGGTCTTCCAAGGAAAATGAAAACCGAAGAAACAGAAAGAGAAAACAGGCCTGTGGAGAGGAGAGTGAAAGCATACCAGAAGAGAAAAGGAGGAGGAGAGAAAAAGAGCTTTTGGTTATCAACAACTGAAAAAATCCAGGAAGGTCAAGAATCCTAGGTGTTTGTTTGACCCTTCTGTCCATCTTTCAAAACTCTGAAGACTGGTCTAAGTATATGAACTATTTCTATGATACACAAAGATGGCCCCAGAAAGGAAGCATGCACCTGCCTTCTGGAAAAAAAGTATG
The DNA here is from genome assembly GCF_964188355.1 of Buteo buteo. Classification (NCBI taxonomy): domain Eukaryota; kingdom Metazoa; phylum Chordata; class Aves; order Accipitriformes; family Accipitridae; genus Buteo; species Buteo buteo. The sequence goes on along the minus strand of NW_027439257.1, from coordinate 243,839 downwards.
TCAGGAGGAGAATGCCGTTCCCAATTTTGCAGTTTTTGTTTTGTATTTATTGAAGTTCTGTTTGCTCAAGGGTAAGCGCACACCCTGGCAAGGTCATGAAAGTCCCAATTCTGAGCTATTTAACCTGCTACCTAAATAAAGACGCAAATGAAGTCTCACTTTTTTGTCTGTGTCAGTTGGCAATCCTCACACTGCCTTGTATTATCTGAATCCCAAATACACAGCAAGGATTTGTTCCAAGTCACTTTAGACTCTAAGATATTGGCACTTTTTTAAAAGGCCAAATTTCACCTGAGGTAAGTTAGAAGGGAAAAAAAATTCAAAAAAGAGAAGACAAATACATCTGGTCACTATACAGAAGGGCTCTAGTCTGGTGCCTTCACATTTTTTTCCATGCACAGCCCACTAGATAGCAAAGCCGTCTGGGATGTCTTAGGTGCAAACTGGTAAAACCAGACAGCTCAGCATGGTGTTTTGCAGAAAGAGTGACTGAAGTCCTGGAAGCAACACAATACCAGGCAGCTATGTTGCTCTGCCCAAGGGAGCGTGTTTTGCCTGCAAACTTGGGTTGCTTGGAAGGGACAAGGAGGGATGATGCTGTGCAGAGTTTGGAAATAACTATATCGTAGCTATCCAGGGGCTCCCTGTCGAGCCCTGTTGCGTAGCAAAGGGGCTCTGTAAACCTCTGTAAACTTACAGGTCTCTAAACAGGCTATTACCCACGTTGGTAAGGTGCCAAAGCAATCTCATAGTCAATGCCAGTGCTAGTTCTCTCCTCTGGGCTATAAACAATTCCTTCACAACTGTATTTCCTGAAGAAAGGGGAGCAAAATCATGCCTATTCTTGCCTTTATGGTTTTGTCAGTGCTTTCTGACTCTATCATTGTAGGTGCTGATATTCTGTTACTGATTGGATTTCCTGGCTGAGCCACTGGGCCTCCTGGGATCCTGCAGCTGATGTCCACAACAAAATTATATTTTTTATTCTTATGACTGTGTCTGCCGTATGATATTCTGGAATAGGTAGATTTTGTTTTGTGATGAATCCTAGTGGAGGAGTTTGGGATCATCCATCGTCCCAGAATCCTTCCTGGCAGGCATCAGGGATGTGTTCAGAGGCTTTATGAGTAAAACTAAAGCACTGAATCACAGAGAATAGTTGAGGTTGGAAGGCACCTCTGGAGCTCACCTAGTCCAAACCCCCTGCTCAAGCAGGACCACCTAGAGCTGCTTGCCCAGGACCATGTCCAGATGTTTTCTGAATAACTCCAGGGAGGGAGACTCCACAACCTCTCTGGGCACCCTGTAAAAAAAAGTGTTTCCTAATGGTCAGAGGGAACCTCCTGTGTTTCAGTTTGTGCATCTTGCCCCATCACTGGGCACCAACAGAAAGAGTTTGGCTCTGTCTTCTTTACACCCTCCTTTCAGGTATTTACACACATGGATAAGCTCCACCCTGAGCCTTCTCTTCTCCGGGCTAAACAGTCCCAGCCCTCTCAGCCTTTCTTCACACGAGAGATGCTCCAGTCTCTTCATCATCTCAGTGGCCCTTAGGAGGTGATCCTTTCATACTAAGAAGCTTTCTCGGCCTCCTCTACCCTCCAGGGCTTTCACCCTTTAAATCCTCAAAATATTTGAATATTCAAAAGAGGCTTTTAAATCGCCTGGAAATTATCTCTAACTAAAGGAGAGTGTCAACAACAAATCAAAAAGCTAGACAAGCAGATGACTCAAATGGGTACAAAATGTTCTCTCTGGTCTATCTTTTTACTGCATTAAGAACAAACTTGCAAATTTAAACCCCTCATGACTGAGGCAATATTCCTGTTTCAGATTTTTTTTTACTCAAAGCATTTACAAATTCCTCAAGGATATTACATGTAAGTCTAGAAAGGTAGGCATCATGCTACTATTTCACTACTTGATGGTAATAAATATAAGACATCATATTTTCCAGGGATGTAAGCTTATTTGTATTAGTAAGAAAAGGGAGAAATTCAATGTATTTTCTCCCTGGTACCTCCACTAACATTCCTGCATCTTTCCAAATAACTCCATACCAGTATGCTATATAGGAGAATCACTGATGGGGACTTTGTCATGTCAAGGTACAGGGGTTGGTTTTTTTCTGCTGACTGTATCTCAGCACCCTCAGGAGACAAAGGACTGCATCACGTAAGCCTGAACCAAACACGATACTGAAACATCTATCTTGTGACTCAAATGGGAACACAGTGGCATATTTTGACTATTCTTAATTTACAAGAGGGTATCATTTTTACACACTAAAGACATCAAAGAGAGAATACAGAATGCAATAACAGGAAAGAAATAACAGGAAGAAACTAATAATGATAGTAATAATAATAACAATAATAGGATTGGAATATACAAAACAAGTGATGCACAATGCCATCGCTCACCACTTGCTGACTGATGCCCAGTTAGTTCCTGAGCTGTGATCCACCCCCAGCCAATTCCCCCCAGTTTATATACTGGGCATGACGTCACGTGGTAGGGAATACCCCCTCGGCCAGTTGGGGTCAGCAGTCCCAGCTGTGTCCCCTCCCAACTTCTTGTCCCCCTCCAGCCTTCTTGCTGGCTGGCCAGGAGAAAGAGAAAAATCTTTGACTCAGTCTAAACACTACTTAGCAACAACTAACAACATAAGTGTGTTATCAACATTATTCTCATACTAAATCCAAAACGTAACACTATACACCGGGGGGTATACGCTGGGGGGGTGCCCTGGGCTTTCCGGGGGGGAAGTGGCAGAGTGTCGGGTTCTGAGTGGTGAGCAGTTGCACTGTGCGTCACTCCTTTTGTATATTTTTTTATCACTACTGTTGTTGTTGTTGTAACTTTTCTTTTTGTGTTGTCCCAGTAAATTGTCCTTATCTCAACCCACAAGGTTCCATTTTGGGGGGGCCACCACCCCAGCCCACTCCCCATTTGTATACTGGGCATGATATCACATAGTATGGAATAGCTCCTTGGTTAGTTCAGGTTAGCTGTCCTGGCTGTGCCCCATCCAGGTTCCTGTGAAAATTAACTCTATCCCAGCTGAACCCAGGACAAAGATCATATGCGCCTGTATTTTTTTATGATTCAGCACTCCTCAGAGCTGAAATTAATCTCCTACTGCACAGCATTAAACCACCCAAAACAGCAGAAGGTGCGGTATTGCACGTCAGAATACTGCTAAAACTACGATTCAGAGGACTGCCTTAAGCAAGTCTGACTTGGAGAGATTCTACGTACTCCAACATGCTACTGTGAAAAAATTTAACACATATGAATACTTTGGGGTTTGTTTGGGTTTGCGGTTGTTTTGTTTTGTTTTAAATAAAAACAACAAGCAGCATCATGTTGGCAAAATCAACTCCTCATGGACTGTTCTGGATGGTTTGCTATTTACGCTGCATCAGTCCTTTGCCGTAACTCACATGTTATTATTCACATACTAAGGCTACAGTGCAATAAAACATGCGAAAAATACTATGAACAACTTTAAAATAATTTCAAGCTACAGCTAAAGGAATCTGCACGAGATGATGACAATTACCCAAACCCCTCCAAACATTATGGGACAATAGAGAAAATACATTTCTTCTGGGAAACTAACATAACATGCAAGGAAGAAATACAGCAACAAATATGGATAATATAAATACTTTAAAAGAAAAGCTATTAACCCTCCCCTGTAATTATTACTTAGAAGAAGAAAATGCTAATTTAAAACTGAAGAAAAAAACATGTTTCTGTAGCATTTACAGTGAACACACATTTCCAGTATAGATATAATTTGAGAAATTTATTTCATGGTATTAAGATTAAAGTAGGTTTATATTATCATATATTATTATTCTTTTCAGAATATTTTCAGCAAACTTCTCGTACTCTAGCAATAAGCAGGGATTTCTTAAAATTAACAGCAAAATTTAAAATATTCATGATTTCAACTTTGATTCTGGGCACAGGCTTATAGAACGTTTTAATAACTACCATAAAACAACTATTGTTTGGTTTATACAGTGTAATCCATTACTTAGCAACATTTATCACATCTTCATCTAACAACTTTCTTTCCTACATAGAAAAACTAGTGAACTGTGGCCACTTCAATTTTATAAATTGGAACACAGCCAGAGTGCCGCAGTTCTGAAAGTGACATTATGGAAAGTGATAATCACTGAATGGTAAAGCTTCTGGTAAGAAAATTGTATTAAAAATACATAATCCACTGGATTATGAAATTTTCATATGGTTATCACATTTAGGGCTCCAAATTTTCAGGAAAGAGGAGGAAGAGAAAAAAAGAAAAAGCATACTTTTATTTGGAAATGACAACTTTTTCTTTGGGTCAGATTTGAGTAAGAATTTTTTCTTATGACAGAATCATATTATGAAAATAGGTATAAATACGTAATTTTTTGCCTTGGATTAGAAAATGTCTAAGAGATAAAACTTTTTTTCTTTTTTTTTTTTTTTAATTATAAAAATGAGGATCTGGATAGTGATATGAAGCTGGAGCCTGAAGTTTAAGTGCATTCCTGCAGCCCACAAAGGAGAAGAGAGAAAATGCTGAATCTTGGATTAGGCAATGGTTTGTCCAAAAGGCAATGGATCAGGGAAATAATAGTAATAATTTTGGTGACCATCATAACATGACAATTAACCTGCATGATTTTTTTATGATGGAGGTTGAGTTTATGCACTATTAGAGGACATAAAACCATACACCATATTTTTACAGTTGGGTAAACAAAAGAAGTTTAATCCTCCAAAAACTTAGAAGGACGTAGAAGAGGACAGAGACTGAGCCTGACTCTCTTCAACTGAGCCAACAGTTGCTATTAGGGCACTCATTAAAAATATGGAAGATTCATTCTGGCACCACATCAAATGTTACAAAGATGTAAATCTGTCTCTCAAACACTGTGCTGTTTTTCCATGAAAACATTTGAATGTTATCAGATCTGAAGTGGACTCAGATGTCCAAACCTCCCTATTTCTTGCAAAATGGAATTTCTGGGTTTTGGCTATTACTACTGATTGCACGAATTCCATTGACAATTTTGACAGAACTGACAGTCTTGAGAAACATTTCTATTGTGTACAAAGAGCATCTTCGAAGGGAAAATTACTCCACCAGACACGATTAATTTGCTTTAACATTATTCTCATACACTCTACTTTGTTTTTAACAAGAAAGCACAAGATACTTGATTCTGTTGTTAGAAGTAGCAGTAATTTCATTTCAAAACAAAGATCAATGTATTTAAATTTCTGCACAATTCATTCTAAACTAAGAATATTTATCTTGGCAAAATTGCCTCATAAAGAAAGGCACACTGTAATTTAACTGCCTCGGATCAAATGAAGCTAGTGACAACACCATTCTTATTATAGTATGTTCCCATTTTATCTTAATCTGTTTCTAAGTAGGGACGAATTTATTAACCTCATCCAAATATTTCTCACTTCCAAGACATGACCATGCCTTAGTGTCAATTGAGAATGAAGCCAAATTTCTGTACTTTTACCAAAGCTTTTAAAGCATCATGCCATAGCATATGTGCAGGTGCAGATTTGATACAGAATCCCATTTGCCACAGTTTTCTTAAACATAATCCTTAGTATTCAAGAGCTGCAAAAGTTGGATCATTCTCTAGTAGATTGTTTTTAATTCCTTGGCACAGCAGTGCAAAATATTGTGAATGTAAATACATTTCTATAGAGACATTCAGGTCATGTCAATTTTAATCACCACAGTTTCTAGTTACTATTAAAATCTCTATTATATCTGTATTTTTCTTCTTATTGGTATTTCAAGCTAAAAGCAATTTATACTTCATTATTCTTAGACTCCTCAGGGCATATTTGGAAGATGTAGCATTCCATAGAAATGTTTTATATGCATCATACAAAAATTTAAGTAAAGCATCTAATTTCACACTGAGTCACTGAATATAGGGTACAGGCATTTGACAACAGGGTCTTTACTTCCAGGTTATGAGTTTGAATTCAACGTGGGGCAGAAAAGATAAAGATATCACCAGGTGCTAAATTGTCCATGACTTGTATTAAATGAAGTTCACAGCTTTTAGAGTCAGTGGGGACTATTACGATTCTCAGGTCTGGCTCCAGATCCAGCACCGGCCACAAAGCTTTACAGAGCAATTTCTGCATAAAACCTACAAATTGTATGAGGTAAAAAAATTCATTTGGAAAGGCATTCTTCTTGGTTTACACTTCATCTGATGAAAAATGTACTCCACTGCAATGTCCCCTTCACTATCAAAAACGTGTCAGTGCCCATTTAGGTAACAGAATGTTACAAAACACATTAAAAAAAAAGAACAAAGCCTTTCAGCAGAGATAGCAACGTAATGGAATGTACTTGCCCTACGCAGATGGAGTAGTGCTCACAGAAAAAAAGTACTATTTGCGAATAAAACAGGATAAGAGAAGGAGAAAAGTACACAAGCAAAGGGGTCTGGAACCAAGTAAGTTGCAGAGAACCAGCTTCTTGGGCTTTATACACTTGTGTTAGACCTACCTCTTCCTGCCACATCTTATTAAAGAGAATATATTTATTTTGCTTTTCCGTTCAGCATTTGTTGTTGATTTTCTTTTCTTGTTACAGACAAACCATTGTATATTTTGCTAATGAAATATATTTCAAGTTGTATAGTTGAATCCCAGCCTATTAATCAACAATGTAGAAAGCTATCTTTTGACTGCCAAATAGAGCACAAACTGCTTGAAGTGTTTTATTTTAATGCTCTATAAGTAGAGGCTAATACTTCAGCTATATAAAATGAGCTATTGATATTTCAGTGCATTCCTATTTGGAGTGCAGAAAGCTTCGGATTTTTTCATTTGTATGTAATTAGGCTCTAATTTTTAATTATTTGCTCTACAAAGAAGGTAGAGAGTAGAGATACAAACATAAACTTTCTCCTGTATCCTTGTCATTTAATTACCATCATTTCACAGTCTAAAATACAAAGCTTTTCTCAACCACCTAATGAATGAGGTTCTTGTGTAATTGAATGCAGGGATATGACTGAAGAGCAGTAACTTCTGTGTCATTTAAAAATATTAGTGGAAAACAAAGTATGTGAGCTTTACGGAATAGGCAACACTAGTGAGCAGTATATTTAGAATATCTTTCCTCTCAGGACCAGGAAAAACAAAAAAAATGTTTTTACTCAGTAGATATGACATATGCTTATATCTGTAACACTTACTTGTTCACCCTACTGAATAAAGCTGTAAAAGTGCTTTTCTAGGTTTTCAAAGTTTTTGAAGTGCTTAATTCCAGCACCGGTAGAAGAGAGTAAAAAAGATTCCATCCTTCTTTGTGCACTATGATTTTGATTGATCACTTGCCAGTAAATTAACACTATACAAACCAGTGGACAGTAAAGGAATTGCATACATGGCGTTGAATGTACACTTTGAAAATGGTATTTTTCTTCTCCCCAACATTCTGAATGCTAATATATAGAAAATAAAATCTTAGCCTAAAGCTCCAGCCTCAGGCTGTGTCTTCAGAGACAATGATTACAATCTCTCTGTAAACTGAAAAATTTCAAATACAATTTTGAAGAAGAACAGAGAGACAGGAGAAGCTCAGTTTAAAGCTTCAAAGAATTTCTTGTTCAGTTAACTTACTTTTAACATATTTATTACTTTGGGGAGGAATTCATCTGCTGGATTTCAAATTTTCAAGCAGGATTTCCTACCTTTCTACATGATTTCCATTTTTTTCTCTCTACTAAGGGATTAAAACAAACCACTGCGGGGGTTTTTCCAATGGATTTTAGACTTAACTTTATTGCAAACAAATGTTACCAGTTATCCTCTCTATCCAGCTGGTTGGTTTTCTTCTTCTAGATTCCTAATATGCAGTCTCACAAACAAAAAAACCAAGATCCTTACTTGCTCCGCCCTAACTCTTACTATATGCTGCTGGTGCATCTGAATGAAAATATTTCACTGTATGAAAAACATATTTTTGACAAGCCAACAGCAATTTTTAAAAAAATTATAAATTCTCAGAATAGTAATTTATCCCACAGTTTGGATTTAAAAAATTGAGGCAGCCTGCAGTCTTTGGGGGAAGCCTTTCTGTGTAGAACAGCCCCTTAGTGTAACCTGGGCAGGGCTTGCCAGTGCTACTGTAACACAGATCAAAGCGAAGCCTGTCTCTCTCTCTGATTAGGTCTCAAATATGTTGTGTGACTTCTTGTTGCAAGCTTGTTAATGCATACAAGTTATCTTTCTGCTCGTTCAGTCTAAATGACTCTCAGTGAAATCTTTGCTGTTCCTTCCTGGTGCAGATGAACGTGGAGTGCCTTTTTCACAAATATTTGATATTCTTCCTCTCTGTGTGCTTCTGCAACTTATTCTCAGCAAGCCAAGCCCTGGGTTCAAGGCTTCCAACTGAACAACACTGCTTTTTGCTTTTCTGTTTAAGTCTAGTCCAGCTTTTGTTTTGAGAAGCTGCTTATCAAGGTCTTGTTGCTGTGCACAGTAAACCTCCCAGTGAACAGCTCTTGATGCTGTTCTCCGGATACCTGTTTGGTCTCAGTGCTGCCTCTTTTCTCACTGTCTCTTGCAGCAGTATCAGTGTGTCGTGATGTAAACCTCACTGTTCTGTCTCCTTGAAAATTCAGGTCTGTTTCTTTGTTGTTGTTGTTGTTGTTGTTTTTTTAATGTGCAGAGTATATTGGAAGCCTTTGGTTAGTTTAGTCTCTGCTCCTGAGTGCTGTACATGCCTGTTTTGTGGCAATTGATGTACGTGCCAGACATTTGACTTAGCTGGCTGCTTTTAAATTTTAATTTTTAAGCTGCACCGGTAGTGGACACTACACTCGTTAGCATTGCCCATAGCAAGGGCTGCATTAGCTTCATTGGTGTAGAAGCAAACACAAAATACTAAGTATTGGATGTATTTTTTCTGAAATTCTGGAAAGTAACTTGTTCTATTCTCCAACCTGGGTGAAAATGCAGAAAGAATGAAAGACAATAAAATCTGGATTTGGGGAAAACTTTTGTAATGTGTTGGTAGATTATAAAGGTAATAAAAGCTGCTTTGCCTGTACTGTGGAGGACTGATTCTCTTTAGTCTTCTATGAAAAATGCTTTTAAAAGAGTTGAATCTGGACTGGTAAGTGTGTCAAGGAGGAAAGAAAGAATCGCAACAACTGGTGTCTTAGCCTCTTGGCTGTAAAAGCAGTGTTCATTCCCCAGTCAGGGATACCTGTGCACAGAGTGGGTTAGTCTGAATCAGAGGACTTTCTCTGCAGTTTGGAGCTGGGTGATAATAGAAAGGTTGTGTGGCCTCTGGCTTATGCGCTAAACTCTCCTGGCTTGCTCGAAGAAGCAGAACATTTGGTCTGGCTCTGTTTCTGGAGCAGACTCCAAAACTGGAAAAAAAACCACCCCCAAAAAACAAAACAACAAACCAACCCTCCACCGTATCTTGAGGAATAGCCACGAAAGGTAAAGGTGGTATTGGTAAAGTGGTACAGAAGCAGTTTCTGAAATTTGCTCCTGTACCTGAAATACCTTTCTGGCAAAGCGGCGAAGAATTGATCTTGCCTTCCTCTGTAATGGTGTCTCTCCCTGTGAATCCTCTAGCTTGGTTGAGGAAACTATAAATAATGAAACGATGGGAGCAGGAAGGTAATAAGATATAAAGTACAGTAAGGAGCTTGATAATCTGATAGGGTTAATGTTAGTTACAAAGTGTAACCTGTGACTTATGGCATAGCAGGAGTGATCAGCCCAGGGCCTTGCGTTAATCCTTTAGGCAGTGCAGGTGCTGAGGGTTGCTGGTGGTTGGTGTTTGTATATATATGAGCTTCTTGGTGATTTCCAAAACACCTGTAAAAAAAAACCCTACAGTTTGGCTAGGTTGATACTTTTATTGTAAACCCATGCTTTCCAGTGTAAATAGAAACTCTTTTGAGTCCTGCTTTGGCCCAGAAGTGGTACTGCTGGAGCTGTGCTGGGCCACTGTTTGGCCGTGACTGTAAAATGAAATACGAACAAAGCCTGGGCCATCAGTGTAGCAGCTTCAGCTGCAAAGGAGGGGACTGAGCTGTTGTGGGAACACCAGTGAAGCTGATTACACTGAAAGGAGATTTTATCTTGGAGATAAAAGACAGTCCGGTGTTGGTGGCGTTTCTTGTTCCAGAGCTCTTGTTTTGCTCTACAGCAACCAGCTTTTTCAGCCTTTTACTGATGTTGTAATTAATCCGGCTGCAAATAGGACTGTTGGTTCTCAAATATTTTAAGGTTGTGGAGAGACTTTATTAGTAGTTTTCTGAATTCAGAGGAGCCTGTTTCTGGAGCTCTGTAGCCCATGTTAACTGGGCTGGGAAAAGGCGGTATTGCTTAAGGGGTATCTCTTGCTGCTGTTGTCTTTCAGTGCTGCTGGCTGCTGTTGGAAGCAGAAATTGCTGCAGAGCACTTTAATTACTTAAGTATAGAGAAACTTACCTGTTCACTTCTTTTTAAAATAAGCGCCATCCGGTTTGAGATCTTGCTTGCCTGGCTCCTACCTGTCTTTGGAGGTTTGTAGCCACTGAGTCATGTTTTGCCAGCTCTCACCTCTGCGTGATGGTGGTTTTGATGGTGGTACACCAGGCTGGCCTGGGAAAAGAGTGCGGGAAAGGCTGCAAAGTCTTGTGGCCGACTGACACCCTGGTGATCAGGAGTGCGTGATGCAAGGGCTTGCAGCCCCGTGACATGGCAGGCCACTGTGACTTCACAGATGTGTCCCTTGAGGTCAGCCTCTGATGCAAACCTGAGTGGGTAGGAGTTGTCTTTGCTCTCCAGTTTGAACCTCACTCTGGAGAGGCTCTCTCTCCAGAGAGGAAGCAGCAGGTGGTCCCTCTGTGGCTGACTGTCTGCCTCCTTTATCTTTGTACGAAAAAGCAAAGAAGCTGTGGTTTAGATACTGCAGTACCCTATGCCAGTTGGACTTTCAATGGAAAAAGAAAAGCCTTACGCCAAATGTAGATCAAGTAAGTCTATGTCTGTTTCTCTGCAGTAATTTCTCTTATTTTAATCTTAACGGTAGGGCCTCCAGTTCTTTAGGTTTTTGTCAACTCCTTATGTCTCCTATAAGGCAGAGCATGTGCTACTGGTTATTTTTAGCATGGAAAATTTTAAGAGCCCACGTGGTCCCATTTAGTTTTAACTGTGCCAACCTTGTCCAGTTCTCTTTCACCCAGATAGTATTTATTTCCTGAGTGCTGTATCACTAACTATAGGGTTTGTAGGGAGGCATCCCGGCCTTGCTGTTGAAGCTACATTTCCAATTTAGCTGCCTGCTCGTTTGCTCTGTGGTCCTTCAGGACAGCCTTTAATTCCAGCCTGGATTGCCACTGCTTTTGGGGTTTGGAAGTGTAACCTCTCCAGCGCTGGGGCGGAAGGGGAGCGGAGGAGGCAGGGACTGGCAGCAGTGTAGGGTATGTCCCTGCAGAGCACCGGGGCTCAGTCGCTTGGGACTTGTCTCTCTTCTTGTAGAGACTTGAAGCAGCTTGCCCCCAGAACAGACCTCCTTGTGTGTAGAAAGCCCTGAAAATCCGGAGCAAGTGCTTGCTGAAGTCTCCTCTCGAACCTTGAGAGTGAATTATCTGGCTTTTCTCTGAACCTCATGCTGCAAACATTTCTAACCTAATAAGGATGTGTATACTGAAGGGTTGTTTGTCCTGGCTAGGGAAACAAGGTGGCTTAAAACTGCTCTGGGACCCTAATGTGAACAAGTAGAATAAGTTGACTGTCCTTGGCGCTTTTTTTTTTTTTTTTTAAGGTAGGCAAGGGTGTGCGTTCATTCTTGTTCTCATCTCCCTGGTCTTTACCAGGAGCTTTCCATAAATCAAGTCAGGATAGAGATTTGGAGAGCTGACTGACCCCTACTCTCCCCTTGCTGTCTTAATCCCATCCTGACCTACCGTGGGGATTATTTAGCAAGTTGGAAAAGTCTCATGTCCTAGCTGCAGCTCTCTGGCCCTGCCTTGACAGAAGGTGTGACATTTAAACCGGATTCCTGACATGCTAGAAAGAAGTGGAAGTGGCTGGCGGTGCGGGGTGAGCGCATACAGTGTGCGAGCTCCGCGCTATTTTTGGTGCGGGACTGCATGGGGCCCTGCGTGTTGGGAAACGGCACTGGGGCATCCAGCCCTTCGCACTGGTTCTGGCTCTTACGAGCCGATCGTCTCCGGTCCAAAGCCTCCAGAGCTGCTGCGTTTCTCCAGCTGGCTCCTCCTGCCTGGAGAGTGCGAGGACTGTCGGGCCAGGCTCCCTCCAGTTTGGCAGTGTTTAAAGCCATGTGATTTGACAAGTTGCCACGTTCTGTTCTGCTGCTGGCAGGAGAATCGCAGGCTTTCTTCCCCCCATGTGTTTAAATGATCCTATTGCCCCTGCAGTCCTGAACTGGCTGTCAAATTGGCAGCGGAGAGCGGGTTTTGTCGCTCTTAAACGTGTTGGAAAAGGCACGTGGGCTTTAGGAGCTCTCCTGTGGAGGCAATGGAAGAGAAGTATGTGCTGCATCTTACAACCGTTTGGTTGAGCAGGTTAAAAATCAGTCATCTTCTAGGCATCACGTAAAAAGTGACATTGTGACCAGCGTATCGAAATCAGGCCAATGAAGTCTTCCCATCACGTTTACGTTAGGAGATGTTTGTTGGTGTTAGCTGTCCCCTAGCCGACCCGGTGCTTTAGGGTGTCTGCTGGCATCTTGTACAGACCCACCGCCTTTCATCCCTTTCTAGCTGATGGAAGGATGTGGAATTCCCATTTAACACGATCACTGATAGTATAATGCAGCTCTTGCTAAAATTAGTCAAATTAAAAACATGAAATTAAATGAGCTTCACAAGGAGCAGTCAGCTAATCCACCAGTCCCCACTGATCTAAATATCACAGAAGAGTGAAGATCTTTATCTTAAATTATATTAATGTTGAAAATGACTCTTAGAACTGTTTTGTCTGCCAGGCTTTGGGATAGGCCTGGCCCTCTGTGGGGCATCCTGCTACTGCCTTCCTGCGCTGCGGAATTGTGTGGGACTATTGTTTGTACAGTTGGTGCAACTTAATAGGGAATCGGATAATAATAGGGCTGTCTGTTTAATCAGGAAAGCTTGCTCGGAATGGACTTATGTGAGCTACTTTAATTTGAGTTTGTGGTACGCCTGCGAGACAGCTTGTAGGGTGGTTCTGCATTAATTATAACAACTTAAGCAGACAGCAGACGAGCACTCGCAGTGGCTCACAATGTGCCATTGTGCTGGAGAGCATAAATGTGAACCTTTTGTCTTGGGAATGTACAGACTTCACCCTTTCCATTTACCAAGTTCCAAAAACCAAACATCCAAATTATTGCATAGGTTTGTTGGTTTTGGTTTTGGTTTTGGTTTTTTTTTTAAATTCCAAATCTCAGATGTTGCCGTTAACTGAAAGTTCATCCTCAGCAGTGAGCCCTGCTACCTGACTGTGTAAAGCCAGCTGGAAGTAACTTGGATTTAGAAGAAAGCAGCTATGAATGTCCAATTAACACACACTCAAGTTTTCTTTGTAGAACAACGTAAATACCTCTTTTGTGATATACTGGAGATATTACTGGATTTCTTAAGTCATGTCTGCAGCTGACCTTTGATTTGGGATTAAGCAAGAAATTTTCTAGTCCCTGTTTTTGCCAGTCATGTATTTACTTGCCTCGGTCGTTAGGACTCCGTGGTAAACAGTACAGAAGCAAGGCTGGCGTCTGAGCTAGCTTGGATAAAGTTGTGTATTTGCTCTTGTGGCATGGGAGGGTGTGGCTGGAGGAGGTGAGAAATCTGGAGAGAATATTAATTTTTCTGAGGCTTGGATGCTCGGTTTGAGCCTGAGGGAGGCATGTTTTTGTCCCTCGGCTAGAATGTAATCAGCTTGTCGTGAAAATCAAGGCCCTAAAGGAGAGTTGTATTTGGAAGCTGTGGTCAGGAGGCTTGCTCTGATAACAAGTTTTTTTCCGGTTGAGACAGACTAAGCATAGTTGACAGAATGACTTGATTGCCTTGTCTTGTCTCGGAAATATTATGCTTCTAAAGAGGAGCTAGATAATGCTCTTTTCCAGTGCGTGGTTCCCATTTCTAGGACTTTGCTATCTCCTGAAAACAATCTTTATTTTTGTTGCTCATTGGCAAAAACAGGCTCTTGAGGCCTGTTTGGAGAAAAATCTGTCATGTGTAAGCATCACCAGACATGTGATGTTTTGCTTTAATTCCTGCTCAGTGAAAATATAAACTGTAAGTGCTTTGCAGCAAGGCTGTTTTGGGGATGTGGGTAACTGTTTAGCTTTGTGTTCCAGCTGTAGACTTTCCTTAAGGAAAAGGAAAGGCATGTCAGCCCTGCCTCGGATAACCCAGGTGAGGCTTGTAAATGGAGGAGCATGACTGGGACATGAGTCTCGGCGGTGTGCAGGTGGGGAAGGGTGCACACACTTTCTAAGTCAGAGAGACAGCTTTCGACTCTGGAAAGTCAGAGAAGCAGCAGCTGTCAACATAGTAATGTAGAACAAACTTTGGAGCTGGGTTCCTAGGTAGTAGTGTCCCTATCCGGGCTGCTTTTGCTAGATAAATACTGCGGTTGTAAGGGCGCTATAGCAGATTTCCCATCTTCACTGCTGCAAAATCTTGTAGAGGCACTTCTGGTTATTGGGAGGCACTTGCTTGATCAGGCTGTAGCTGTTCTTTGTTTAGGAATTCCTACACTGTGTGTATAAAAGTAAATGGAGTAGCTGCGTGTTGCTGTTTAGCGTCTACTTAACTGCAGACTTCTGTCGTGTGCCCGCTCACCAGCCTCTCGCAGTTGCTGTGGATGAGAACATTTGCAAAGCACTTCACCTTCACTGAGCTATTATGTTTTAGAGAAGTGCGTGTTGTCAACCTATGAAACTCTCAGGAATGTGGTGCTGCCTTTCAAGCAGAGAAGTGGGGAGACCTGCAGCGTGTCAAGTCTGTGTCTCGGAGTGCTGGTGGTACCGCTGTGCTGTGAACCCAGCCTGATGCTGGAGAGACTTGCAGTGCCGGATGCTGTCCTTGTGTGTAGTACTGACCTGCGAAGGTGAGGCAGGAGAAAGAAGGTGAAATTGTTTTACATGTAAAGGTGGGATAAGGTGAAATTGGTGAGCGTAATGGTGAGAAATGTCCAGATATTCCTAGTCTTAGGTCAGGATCTTGTTCTGTGGTCTGTTGGTGGAGCAGAGATGTGAATTTAAGGAGTGGCTAGAAAACGAGTCTGTTCATGCTAATAGAAATACCTCAAGGCATTTATGAAACTTTAGCCTTGCTGTTACCTTTCCTGTGACTATTGTAACATGGCTTTTGTTTCTTCTTCTAGACATAATTGCTAAGGATCTGTAAAATGGCTTCACGTTTCCGCAATATTATCCCATATGCCATACCTGGAGTGCTGGCACTTGTTGGCTGCTGGTGGATCTATTCCCGTAGAAAAAAGCATGCAAGCTATCACGATAAACAAGCAATAGCCACTGAAGAAGAGCAGCAGGAAGAAGCGCCAGAGAATGATTCACCACCCAAAACAGAAGCATGTGTTCCTCGAAGACTGCCTCTCTCGTCAGAAGAGGAATGCCGAGAGAACGAAACCTCGACCTCCCTGCTCTCAGCAGGGTCGACGACGCCCTCTCTTCTGTCTCAAACTCACGAGAGGCTAGATCTCTCACAGGACCTTCCAGACCTGTCAGTAGTGACAACGCAGCCCAGCACCCTTGAGGACGACAGTGAAAAACTAGAAACGACAGGATCTCAAGATGAAAGCGGTGTCCCTGCTTGTGTTTCTCTCCCTCTGATCTCAAAGAGCACAGAGTGTCACGGCAGTGCTGCGCTGAGCCTTGTACAGGATTCAAGCTCTAGTGCAAACCAAGATCAGTGGCCATCAGCATCAGCGACACTGACACGAGAGTCTTTGGGAATCGTGGAGGATGGTCCAGGCTTGAATCATGAGCGTCGCAGGGCAGCAGAGGTGGATGGAGATCGCTCAGGAGGTAAGGGATTTGAAAATGCTCCCATGAAAATGTGGTGAACAAATATTTTATGTGCTGTAACCCTTCTGCTTCAGAACATGTTCAGATAAGTCCTCTTCATCTTTACCTTTGCCAGTAGATGAATATTTAGGCCTCGTGTGCAGGTGGGTATGCATTTGCTCTCAGAATTCCCGTCCCTGTAGGATCCCGTGTTAGCTGGGTGATCTTCAGGGTATACGACGAAAGGTTGAACAGACTGGTCTGCATTCAGCACAAAGCTTATTGTCTAAAGCGAAGCATGTGCTTGAGTAGCCCAGTGAAATGGGCTGTGTCTGGATGTAGGCCAGGCTGTTGAACACCTTGCTGGTTTGAGACCTGCTAATGCAAATGGTTTCTGCTTCAGTTCGGGCAGCCTCTAGTAAGGACTGGGTTCTTATCTGTGTTTGTGGGCTGCTGCCGAAAGGAGGCTGTAAGGCAGGTTTCTGAGGTGCTGTTGGATGAACCAGGGAAGTGCTCTGACGAGCTGTGATAAAATCAGTTGGTTGCAGACCAATTACCCTGAAGCCTTTTTGCTTGGAAGGGTAGGTGCATGCCAAGAAATCCCAACAGGGAGCAATGTTCGTGGAGTTCCCCCATCTGTCTCTGCGTTGCTTTTGCCTTCTAGATCCTGGATGATGTGTGCCTGGCAGAATACAAAGCTGTCTGAGCAAACGTTAACCCGTGTGACCTTGGGGATGGATGTTAAAATCCTTTATAGGACCCTGTGGCGCCAACAGCCCTTAATGACAGGATGTCTTTTGTAATTGCTACAAAGTAGTTGGAACGCTGCTTGTTGTGAGACATGGGGAGTGAGTTTGCCAACAATTAAGGATTAAACCCACAAAACATTTTCACTAGTGAGAGTAACCACAGGAGGAAAATGGTTTTGCCTTGTTGTGAATGCTGGTGCGATGAGAAGGTACAACGGTGTGTTGTGGAGCCTGGTGATGACAAGGGCTGAAAGCTCTGCAGGGAGACAGGTAGGGAGACGGCGTATAGCAGGTAAAGTTGATAATGTGGCTGCGTTGGATAAGAGGTCCTACAGCTGACCTTCGCACCCAGGCTGTGAGACTTAAATCCTCATCCTTGTCTAGCAAGTCTATTGCAAACAGCTGCACTGCTTGCCTTTGACTTTCGAGGCATCTGTGCTGTGTTACTTATTAAGATGTGGCAAATGTGAGGCAGCTGTTGGGCTTATTTTTCTCTTCGGTCTTGTACTGGGTGATCTGAATTCTTGCAAGCAAGTGAGGATCTTCATGTTTCTGCTTGTTAATCTGGAGGAAGGATCAGCCTTGTTCTTGTTCTTGATCTTGTTACACTGACTGTATCTGGGATCTGACCAGGAGGAAGCTGTTTGAGTTTGTCCCCTTCCCAAGTACGAATGTTCCTGGTATCGGCTGATGGTTTGGGAACAAAACGTAGCTCAGCTCTGGCACCTTGTTTCTTCAAGCATATGACAAATCTGGGCAAGAGACAATCCTCTACCACAGCTAGTAGTGGGCACAGCTGGTGCTCAGGTCACCGTGCAACCCTCGTTGGGGCAGGAATGTAATGTCAATGCAAAGAGCAGACGAATAGGTTGCACATCCCTCCCTGCATGCTGAACTCCCTGTGAAAAGCCCTGTTTAAACCATGTGGGGAAAATGCAAAATACCTTGCTGCAGCAGCAGCTCAGTGTTGGTGTTAGCATAGCTCTCGTTCAGCTGGTAACTTTTGACTTAAAGTGTCTTGTCTCTGCTGCTGCATAAGGTGTCACCATGTTTGAAGGACTCCTGCTGAACTCGGGCCTCCTTCTGTTGCATTCCCAGAGGTGTGCAGGTTTTTCTCCAGCAATAAAAGGAAACTTGTAGCAGGCCGCGTGTGATGGGACTTTACCCTTTCTGAAATACCAGAGAACCTGATACAGGATCATCCCAACTGAATGCATAGGAAGAGCTCAATGTCACCTCTCTATGAAATTATATATTTTCATGGCCTTGTGTCTGGTAGCTGGATTGTGTGGGTTGTCTGAATACTGACATGTCTGTATGTCTTGTAGGTTTGGATGTAAATAGCGTGGACTTTGTGGACAGTGGCTGTGCCATGAGGAAGACAGTGAGTCGGCAGAACTCTAAGCTAAGAGGAGAATCCAGCAAGTCCGGCGTCGTTATCTGGGAGATAGAGGTTCCAAAGGTAACCAGCCGTTGGCCTGCTCGCGCATCCTGCCTTGCCCTACATAGCCATCTTCTGGTTCTTCCAGCCTGGTACTGGCTCAGTGCCATCCCAGAGAGATCAACAACAAATCAATGAGGATTTAAGCATTTAGCTCCCGTTAGGACTCAACAGGAACAAAGAGCCAGTACACACCTGTAAACAAGAGGCATGTCAGGGTTATGCCCAGGGTAATGTTGGTTGCTGGACTCATTATTCCCCATTATCTTCCACCCCAATCTGTTAGTCCGATGCTCTGAAAGCATTCAGAAGGCTTTGAGGGTACACAGTTATTAAGGGCAGGTGATTTTTTTTTTTTTTTTTTCCCCTGCTATGTAGGAGGGTTATGTTTCAACTGCCTGTCCAAACCCTTCCTCACAAGCTGAATGCTCGTATGAGCTATTCTGTAGAGCTGCTGTGTCTCTGTCTTTATAGTGAGCTTTCTTTTGCGTTGAGAGAGAGACTGTGTTTTTAGGACTACGTTCATACCTTCTTCCCTGCTTTGTGTATGCAAAATCATCTGTGGCTGTCCTGCACAGCATCGCTCTTGCAGTTCTGCTGCTCAGCAGACCCGAATAATGACAGCCAGTAATGTGAGACAGCAGCTCCCGGCAGGATAAGCATGCTGCCTCGAGTGCTTGGATGCTGTGAGCCCAGGGAAGACGTGTAACGTGCATTTTAATGGACCAGTAAAACACAGGCTAAAGAAGCAGTTCTACAGCAGAAAAATATGTTTCAGTGTTTCATGAAGACAGGCTGTCACTTTTCTTGAAGTAGCCAACTCTACATTGTATAGGATTATCCATACTGACTTGGGCCCAACACTTCTGCTCTGGTACCTGGTCTCTGACAGTAGGTGGTGGCAGGTGCCAGTGAAAGAGTAGAAGTAATAGGGCATGCAAAGACATCTCTTCATCATCCCGCACAGCTGTCCTGGGACTCTGCAGTCTAATGGGCATGATAGCCTGGTTTACTCTCCCATGAATTTGTCTACTCCCTATCTAATCTAATTAGCTTGTTTAAAAATTGCTAAAACTTAGTATTTCATATTTGAATGAAAAAGGCATGTAGCATGCTTTTTTAAAACAAGAAATGGTAGGAGATTGGGAGAGGACGTGACTTCACTTGACTGCAGGAAGACAGTAGCTTTTACCAGGCCTGGTAAAAACCATCGTGTCTTTGTGTCATTCTACAAGATACGAAGACGGATCTATCAAAACAAGCTGTGCTTACTGATCTGTATCTACCTTGACTTGTCATAGACCTGCTGAACTCTGCGCTGGTCCAGCATTCCCTTATACTTATTCTGCCTGGCCCTGTGCTACAGGAACTGGGAATGTGGGTGAAATAAGCCACAGAGAACGGTGTTGTTTGATCTATGTTTCTCTTCCTGACTGTTGCTTTCTTGTTACTTTCATAAAGGAATTAGTTGGCCGCTTGATCGGCAAACAAGGAAAATTTATGAGCTTCTTGAGGCAATCGTCTGGTGCCAAAATTTATGTCTCAACACTACCTTATTTCCGTGACTCCCAAGTCTGTCACATTGAAGGTAAGCGGAATGTCTCTTTATTCATGGTCTAATATGTAGCTTGGGGGCCTTAATTAGATGGGCAAGGAATTTAAACAGATTTAGTGGCTTTGTGAGCCTAGTGCTTTACAAAACTTTTCTAATCGGTGCTGTTACAGTAGAGGTGTATGCCAAGTTGCCTGTGCCTTGGCATTTGAACCCTCTTATTCTAGAGGTGAGAATGCATTTTAACATCTTCGGCTGCTGTAGTTTAACCAACACGTTTTGAAGGATCCCTTCAGGCTTGAAGGAGGAGCTATGGGATGTGTATCAGCAAGTGCGGTCTTGACTGTGAAGGATGTTAGATTAATTGTGGCTGAAAAATATCTGCCAGTGAATTGGGTTCATACTGGAGGCTAACGCTGTTGAAACTGGGGCCTGAGTTGCTCATGTTGGTCTGATATCAGGTTACATGGCCAATCTATTAAAAATTAAATCGTTGATGTAGCGCAGAAGGCACTTCACGGGGTGGGGGTGTCCTCAGCATATCTGTACTACAGACTTTCTGTGGGATTTTTGTCTTCCAGGCTCTTCGCAACAAGTCGAAAAAGTACTGAGCCTGATTGGCAAGAAGTTCAAAGAGCTGTGTCTCACCAACATCTACGCTCTACCTCCACCAACACCACTGACGCTTCATTCCCTCCTTATGACTGCCTGGGTAAGTCCCAGCTTGCTGGCTATGCTGATGTCAGGGTGGAAGGCTGTTGTTGGTCGCTGCTGTCATAGTATGCTACGTCAACGTGGCTGGTTCACAGATGCCCTCAAAACCAGTTGGATTTTGTGTGGCTCTCTGCTGTCCAGCTTATGTAACTGTTACAGATCAGATTTGCCTACCTGCTCTTCCACTGCAGTTTCCATTCTGCCTGAGCTGAGAAATGTAGAATCATAGAATCATTTAGGTTGGAAAAGACCTTTAAGATCATCAAGTCCAACCATTAACCTAACACTGCCAAGTCCACCACTAAACCATGTCCCTAAGCAGCACGTCTACACGTCTTTTAAATACCCCCAGGGATGGTGACTCAACCACTTTCCTGGGCAGCCTGTTCCAATGCTTGACAACCCTTTCAGTGGAGAAATTTTTCCTAATATCCAATCTAAACCTCCCGTGGCACAACTTGGGGCTGTTTCCTCTCATCCTGTCACTTCTTACTTGGGAAAAGAGACCAAGACCCACCTCGGTACAACCTCCTTTGAGGTAGCTGTAGAGAGTGATAAGGTCTCCCCTCAGCCTCCTTTTCTCCAGACTGAAGAACCCCAGTTCCCTCAGCTGCTCCTCATAGGACTTGTGCTCCAGACCCTTCACCAGCTTCGTTGCCCTTCTCTGGACACGCTCCAGCACCTCAGCGTCTTTCTTCTAGTGAGGGGCCCAAAACTGAACACAGTATTCGAGGTGCAGCCTCACCAGTGCTGATCCCTGGGTGGGCGATCCCTGCCCTGCTCCTGCTGGCCACACTATTTCTGATACAGGCCAGGATGCCGTTGGCCACCTTGGCCACCTGGGCACACTGCTGGCTCATATTCAGCCGGCTGTTGACCAACACCCCCGGGTCCTTTTCCACCAGGCAGTTTTCCAGCCACTCTTCCCCAGGCCTGTAGCGCCGCGTGGGGTTGTTGTGACCCAGGTGCAGGACGCGGCACTTGGCCTTGTTGAATTGCATACAACTGGCCTCAGGTCATCCATCCAGCCTGTCCAGATCCCTCTGGAGACCCTTCCTACCCTCGAGCAGATCAACACTCCTGCCCAACTTGGTGTCATCCACAAACTTACTGAGGGTGCACTCGATCCCCTTGTCCAGATCATTGATAAAGATATTAAAGAGAACTGGCCCCAAAACTGAGCTCTGGGGACCACCACTTGTGACTGGCTGCCAACTGGATTTAACTCCATTCACCACCACTCTTTGGGCCTGGCCATCTAGCCAGTTTTTTACCTAGTAAGAGTACGCCCATGCAAGCCATGAGCAGCCAGTTTCTCCAGGAGAATGCTGTGGGAAATGCTGTCAAAGGCTTTACTAAAGTCTAGGTAGACAACATCCACAGCCTTTCTCTCATCTACTAAGTGGGTCACCTTGCTACAGAGGGAGATCAGGTTAGTCAAGCAAGACCTGCGTTTCATAAACCCACGCTGACTGGGCCTGATCACCTGGTTGTCTTGTACCTGCTGTGTGATGGCACTCAAGATGATCTGCTCTGTAACCTTCCCTGGCACCGAGGTCAGACCGACAGGCCTGTAGTTCCCCGGATCCCTTGGGTAAATAAGTCTTCCGACTGCTTCATGCCGATAGTCTTTTTGTATGCAAGGCGGGCCCCGCCTCAAGTCTGATTTCTGTTAGAGCAGCAGGGAGTAACAGTGAGTAGCTTTTGGAAGTGAAATACCGGAGTGCCAGGGCTTTTCCACCCATGGCTGTAAGCCTCAGGAGTTGCTGGTGGAACATGGAGTTGCTGTGAATGAAGCTTGTGTTGCAGTGAACGCTAATGAGAATTTCTTTTCTCCACATGACAGCTCTTCCTCCCAGACGGAGTCTCTGTAGAGGTCGTCGTGGCAAACCAAGTCGATGCAGGGCACATGTTTCTACAGCAGCATACGCACCCCACTTTCCATGGTCTGCGTAGCCTCGACCAGCAGATGTACGCCTGCTATTCTCAACTGGAAATTCCAACCCTGCCAACTCCAGTAGAAGGCATGTAATGTGATTGCTCACAAATTGTTCAGCTGAGAAACTTCTAGGGTCACACGAAAGCCTGATGCCACTGAGTTAGGCTTGGGAAGTTTCCCAGTGGATGAGAATGTGATAGTTCACTTGTCATTTCATATTTTTTTAAGCCGCTGGCAGACTACAGATGCTGCTCTACTCTTCCTTACCCCACTCATCCCTAGAGTACCTCCCCAGCCACTTAGTTGCATGTTGAAATTCAGAATGAGATAAAGTCCATCTCAGGCTATTTCTAATCAACTTGGCATCTGGTGTATTTTTGCTGACAAAGTATGGAACTACTCCCAAATCTTCATAGTGTCACAGTCTGCACGTGGTGTAAAGTGGAGGGTGCATCACATGGAAGGGGGTTACTAGCGCTAACTTTCCTTTTTGGGGACAGACCTCACTGTTAGTGACCGAAGGCTGGAAGGGAACTGTACACCTGGGTAGAACAGCATGGAAGTGGCAGACAGAGACTTGAGAGTAAAACCCACTTCTCCTGCGTCCCAGCTGCAGGCCTTGTCTGGTGGGGGTGTGGGTGGTGGTGAAAGAAGATGTTGGCAGCGTAAGAAATGCTGTTGATTCTCAGTAGATAAGTACTGATGCCTGAAGTGCTAATTTCTGGAAATCCACTTACGCTGAGCCTTTCTCCTCTGTACTCCTGTGTTTTGCAGTTGGCATTATCTGCGCGGCTCCAGGCCTGGATGGGGCATGGTTCCGGGCTCAAGTTATTAGCTACTTCGAAGAGACCGGTGAAGTGGAGCTCAGATACGTGGACTATGGAGGATACGACAAAGTGAAGATTGACACACTCAGACAAATCAGGTCTTTAGCTCCTCTTCTGTGGCCTAAGGCAATATCTGGCTTGAATCTTCATATACCGTTTGAATTGCTTATAGGTTTTTCCACAGCTGAAGCGGAAAACGGTGGAAAGGTTTGGCTCAGCAGCAGCTGTGAATTCCTTGGGAGCACAGCAAGCTCTTGCAAGGCTTTTTCGAAGGGGAGGGGAGAGGAAATTGCAACTTCTGCCACTTCAGCGTGGAAGCTGAGTGAAAGGATGCCTTCAGGAGGCCCTAAATTGTAGTTAATTGATGAGCTAGAAAGAAGATTCAGATTCTCTGTGCCCCAGCCCCATTGGCTGGGAGAGCTGTATTGGATGGGGGTTTTCTTAGACAAGCCCATTAAATACTTGATTGTGCCCCAGAGGTGGGAGAAAAGCAGTACAGCTTCCATTATGGAGGTGGTTTTTGCTTGGAGCCCAATCCAACTTGGCGTGCTAATCAGACTATTTATTGCTGTTGCTTAGATTGCTGGGAGAACAATCTGATTTTTTTTTTTTACTGTCATCAATTTCAAACTGAATTCCTGTAAGGTGACATTGATTAATCAATTGCTCTAAAAGAATACAGGAGAAACTTAAAGCCGTGTTCTTACTCTGATTGATTCTCTTTTCTTTAAGGTCTGATTTTTTATCACTACCTTTCCAAGGAGCAGAAGTTTTACTAGACAACGTGGTGCCACTCCCAGGTAATGGAGCTCTCAAGACATACCGTTGGTGCTCCCCCTGCAGGTTTAAATGGATACCAACTGTGTACAAGCGATGATTCTGTCTAAACCTTTTCCCTCCTATTGCAAGCGCAGCCTCTGATGTGACTAGAGCAAGATTGGAAAAATTGTATTTTATTCTTCTAAATGTGCTAGCATGGCATAACCTGTCAGGCTCCAGGGGAAAGATGATAAATGTTCAGGCTTTTTCCTGGGTGGAGGAGAGAATGAATTACTCTCCTAAACAGCAAGTTGGCAGGACTGGCAGGGTACAGGTGAAGCAGCTGTAACTACTCTGCCTTCTTCTGTCATAGAGTAGCTGTAAACGCAAACTTAGTTTTTAATCTGCTAGATGAATATCTGACATTTTCCTACTAAAATGACTGATGTGTATAATTCTGTGTTCAAAAGACTACCCTCCAAGCACTGGAAGAATGTCAGTCACTACCTAGAAATGCTTTGGTTTGCCCCCCCCCCCCCCTTTTTTTTTTTTCCTTTTTTCTAGTGGTGTTAGAGATGCGTGCTCTAACCAGGAGGTACAGGAGGCTCTGCCAAGACTGTAGATGGATGGCGAGGTTTAAGCTGCTTCTTGCAGAAGTCAGTGTTTTCCATGTTCCCTGAGGTAATCGACCTCCTTCGGGATTTGTAAGGAGTTCACTTGCTGCTGGAGGCGGTCTCAGGGTGGGGAGCACAAAGGAGAAACTTCATTTTGCAGTGATTTGGTAGGAAATAAGCAACTTTCCTCCAAAATGAAAATACTTCTGAAATGTCTGGTCTGCAGTGTAGATTGTAACTGTATTGCCTGGGACACAAGAGTTTCCTGCTGCATTACAGGTGTGGAGTTAGCAACAGTGCCCACGTAAGCTGTGCAGGCTGAGAGACCTGAGCTGCCAAGAGTGCATTTGGCACTGTTCAGGTGCCAGCCGGCCTGTGATACAAATGCTTCGGAGTTCCCGTTCACAGTATTGCACTCTGTGCAGGGTCAGTAATGTCCTGAGGCCCCTGAGCTTAGTTTATTAAGGATCAAAATACTAATGGCAGCTCAAACGTACTGCAGAAGTAGACTTTTCTGTCTTTAAAGCCTCCTAATTCATCAGCCACTTATGTTCACATTAACTGAGCTAGTGGCTTTAGAAAGCACTTCATCCTTTCCCTTCAGCAACACAGCAGGCACAATACTTGTGTGATCTCCAGCTTAATAGACTGGTTTCAGCAAATGCGTACAGCAACAGTAGGTGAGGATTCTCTGGCCTAACTTATGTAGGAGGTCAGGCAAGATTAGCTTAATAGTCCCTTCTGGCCTTTAAAGCCTGTGAAGAATATATCTCATTTGTTTTCTCCTGCTCTTTTCTTTCCCAAGACGAGGATCACTTTTCACCTGAAGCCGACGCCGCTGTTAGTGAGATGACCAAAGGCGCAGTCCTAGTGGCACAGGTACACGAGAGCTGCCTGGAAGTCTGGTTGCCAATTTGACTGCTGCTGTTGTCCTCTCTGCCCCCTCGCATACCGTGCGTGTTAAAATCGAAAACAAAGCCACAGCCTGTAAGCCTGGCTGCTGGGCAGGATTCTCGTCGAGCAATCTCGGGCGCCGAAAACTTCCTTGTGTGGCACCAGGACCACTCAGGACTGCCTGGCTGGGAAGGGATGAGTATTCCCTCTTGTTACTGATGCGGGCAGAGAGGAAGGGCACCTGGATGGATTTACAGAGCACAAAGTGGCCTGTTGTCCAGCGGATCAAATATTCACCTGGGTCTGCGCTGCTTTGCCAGTCTCAACAGTCTTTGCAAGACTGACATCCAGGACTTGGCCTCTGGCTGGCCGGAGGGAGAAGTAAGGGCATCCCAAAGGCTTCTGCATGCAGTGCCTGGTCTCAGCGAAGAGGCACTTGCCTCTTCCGAAGTGCCTCTGACAGTGGCTGTAGCTGTCCACGTAAGGCAGTTGGGACGAGTGGGAAGCCGATAGCGCTTGTGACGCTCAATCTCGCAGCTTCCTTGGGTTTTAGTGCAGTGCTCAAATGCATCACTAATTCTAGCAAGGGCACGGATTTGAGCGACCAGAGCGCACTTGCCAGCAGGGTGTCCCAGCTGCCTGGTGGCAGGAGCTACATTTCCACGAGCCTACGCTGAGTCTGAGGATCTGATATGCAGTGAATGATGCTAGCCTTGCACCCTGCACGGCTCAGACCAGAATTGCTGCACGCTAATGTTCTTCTGTGTTTCCAGGTCACAAATTATGACAGCGCAACAGGTCTGCCACTGATACAGCTGTGGAACTTGACGGGAGATGAGGTGGGTATGTTAACATGCCTATTTTTTCAACACTGATAAGGTATATGATTATGCAGACTTTTTATTGCTGGTTAGGAACTTGCTGATGCTTCTTGCTAGTAGTTTGTTCACCTTTCTACTTTTTTTTTTACCTCCTTTTAGGTGGTGTCGGTAAACAGAAGTCTGGTGGAAAGAGGGTTTGCTCAGTGGCTTAACTACTAGCGACGTCCTAGATGCCTCGACAACGCTTTCTACAGAGAAAAATAAAAGAAGAAATCTTGTTTTGCGCTGTTACAATTTGGTTTGGCAACCTTTCATAAGACAACCTGTTTACACCTATGTGTGGATTTTTGTGGTCCATTGAAACTCATCCTGCTCAACTGTTACCATTTCACTAGAAACATGTACCTCATCTGGGTGAAAGCTGGGGTGTTAAAAGCCATAATGACAGATACTGTAGCTTTAAAGCAAAAAATCCTCCCCGGCCTCTACTTAAAAGTTGAATGGAAAAAACCTTAATACCTGGGGGCTTGCTTGAAGCTAGCAAATGCCCCGAAATGTTAACTGTGGTTGCATTTTTGTTCAAGATGTATAAAGCCCCGTGAACTTAGCGTCTGCTTTTCTTAAAAGCTACAACGGTTGTCCTTTTTTTAACAGGCTCTGCCTATGAAATTAATGAATGTTATTAAGGAATTTAATGTTTAGTTACGGATTTTTCTATATTGTGCCACTAACCTGCACAAATAACATTCATCTTGTGTCTTCCTTATGCCAGGAGGTAGATGAATTGCATTCGTTGCACTTACTGTGGCACATGTCTCACTGCAGTCATGGTTTTTAGGCTTGATACGCTTAAGGAAGAAAGCTTTTCTGTGCAGATGCTTGAAGTGCAGGGTATGTTACCACTACAATTTTTGCTCTGAAATGTCATGTATTTAAAGAAAAGAACTGATTGCCAAGCCCAATTGTAGTTTATATTTTTCTAGCTGTGCAAGTCTGTAAACATATATATAAAAAACCATTGTAATATTTTGTACAAGAAAAACACTGGAAACAAAGGGAACTTTACAGAAACTTTTTCACACCAAAATGTCCTATGTAGGTAGAACTGGTTTGGAGTGCATTAGGGTAGCCAACATACTTGGAGCATCTGAATGTTGGGAGTGTTTCAGCTCTGCTGTATACAGGATTAGTATTCCCTTAGATTGCTGTCTGGCTTGAATTGTGATCACTGCATTCTTTGCTATGTTGCTGTACAGATCTGTTTAAAAAAAAAAAAGTAACAGCTTGGCATTAATATTGCAGTGGTGTTCTCAATTTTTTTGTGTTCCTTTTTAGATTTCTATTACATATTTAAAATTTTGCTCAAGTAATTTAAGCCAACTTAATACTCTTAAACACACGCCCTCTAATGTATATCATTTTAGATATGTATTGAGCTGGGATTTATTGCTGGCAGAGAAGATACTTGCCAGGAAAATGTTGATGTAGTCAGTCCTCAGAAGTTTTTTCTGGTGGGTTCAGGGATGTCCTTACATCCTTTGAGCTAATGTGTTGGTGCATCACATTTGGATAGTTGCCTACAAAAGCATTTGGTCCGATCCCTTCTGATATGGTATGGTTATATCTTTTTTTTTTTGAGTTCTCTACTATTCGGTGCTTATGATTTAATGTTCATGTTTGCAATAACATCCAATGAAACCTAAATTTGGTAACTCAGTTGAGTCTATGAAACATATATCCTTTTGGAATGTTTCTTTCCCTTTCAATTAAAGCTCGAATTTTAAGCCATCTTAATCAAACTGTGATGACTGAGAGCCTTCATTTCCTGACCTCTTGCGATGTAGGGTTGGGAAGGGAGCTCCATGGGCTAAACAGGTCCGATAAGATCCTGATGGCTTTTCAACAGATGTAGAAAGGTCAAGCTTCAAATCTCCTGGGTTTCCTTTTACTTCCAGCTGAAAACTGGGTTTATTTTTATGATGAATTACTTATTAGAAAGCCTTAGTCTGAGCACCGGTACTCAAGGCTGTTGAAACTGTTATATATTTGTGGAATTCATTTACTCTAGACTGGGGTTGTCCCTTTTGCCACACTTGTGTGTTGAAAAGTGAAACTTGGGAGTCTGTTGTGCGGGCTATAAAATCCCCTCTTTAAAATGTTGACCGGTTTCTTGTCCAAGCCAAGCAGTGCAATTTGGTGTCCTAGTGAACAGTTTGTCCTCACCCTGGTGTTGGAGCACCTTGCAACTGGGAAAGTCTACTCTTGCAGTAGAATGTATTCCACTGTGTGGAAAAGAAGCAAAGGCCTGGGCTGGACCGACTATGCTTGGGCTGCACAGAGCAAAGTGTGTTAAACTCAAAAGTACTGCTTTGGTGGTCTGTAGATGTGTACACATGCGCACACAGTTGTTCAGAGTTCCACATACTGGTCTTCCAGATCTCAAGGATTAAAACAAATCCGTTGGGTTCACTGCAGAGTATACGTACAACCCATAGATGCTCTGGCTACAACTTGGTGCTGCTTAGGCAAGTGATATGTGAAGAATAAAACATCGGGGGTTTTGGTGGGGGAGTAGTGGGTCTGGACGTTAGCGCAGTTCGAGAATGTCCATCCTTACTGCTTCTCACCCCAGGAAGAAGGTTTCACTTCACAGGGTTTCTCAGTCCTTGCTAGGCTCCAGTATCCGCTGAGGGATGCCTTTCACCCTCAGGCGTGATCTCCCAGGTAGAAATTTGGTAGCTGGCTTCTTGCACTGTGGGTGGTTAACGTTACTGATAGCCTGAGCACCTGAGTGGGGTGTGTGTGTGGCATGCTGAGCTCTCTGCCACGGTTGCAGGCAGCCTGTCTGGATTTGCTGTTTCAAATTGCCTGCCAGTCGTCTTTCCTCGGACAGAGTTTCTGGCCGAGGGGAGGAAAAAAGCTGCCATGTATCTGTGAAGGAGGTTGTCTGTCCTTCAGCTCTGTAACTTGGGTTCAGCAGCTCCAACAGTGCCTTACTGAGTACCTTCCCTGCTAGGTGAGGTCTCCCCCAATTAAACCAGTTCTCTTGGGCAGGAGCCAACCTCCTGAGGAGGGTTTGCGTTTCAGCCTTAGGGCGGTGTGACCTTGTAGCTCTCTCCTGCCAGTGCCTGGCGTGGTGGACAGGCTGGAGATGAAAGGTCAAGAGAAAATGAAGAGCCCTGCGCTCCGGTGTCAGTCTGATGCAGGTGCAGTGCCCAGAGGAGTTCGCTTGCATGTCTTCTGAATTTGTCTCCCCAGCTTTTTCTTTACTGAGGGAAGCTTTGTCCCCTGGGGCTAGATTCATGCTGGGCCGGAGAACTACAAACTGTCAGTGGTTGTGTGAGGAGGAGAGAACTGTTGCAGCTTTCTCTAGCTGCGACCTGGCCAGAACATGGGAGTATAAAATAATAAAAGCGTGGAAGTGGCTGGGCTGGGGCTTCGCTGGGGTGAGCCGCTTGCAGGGAAGGTGCAGCTCTGCACGGGGTGGGTAACGCCGCAGCCCCCTCCCTCCTGGGAAGATGCTGGTCCCTCACGAGCATGGTACTGTGCAGGTACTGTCTTATCCTTCTCCACCTCACACCAGTGCTCTTCTGACTCATTGTGAACAGACTTTTTTTCTGCTCTGAAGCCTGTCCCGATGCTGGAGTCTCGCTGAACAGGTGAAATGGAGCTGTTGTCATCCCGGTGGGATGTAGGAGCAGGGTGGCTGCAGTCCAGGAGGCTTGCTTACTGAATGTCAAAGTAGAAGAGGAAGAACAAAATTCAGAACGACAGTCCTGAGGTGGTAGCACCATCCCAAGGGAATGCAGATGCTGCAGTTTTAGGGTTTGGAAGCAAATGGGTCTCCCTCAGCTGTATTCCCATATCCCAGAGAGCTTTCCAAGATACAGTCCATAGTCATCAGATTCAAACAAACGCATGTTAGTTTGGAAGTGGTGGGGTTTTTTTCCTCAAGAGCTTAGAGCAGCCCTGGACTATTTAGTCTGCGCGCATGGGGGTGAATGTGTTACTTTATATTGTTCACGACAAAGTTTAACTCATCTCGAAGCTGGTGTTTTCCCTCGCTTTGAGGGGTGTGTCGAAGTCAGGAATCGGCAGTAACTGCTGGCAGCTGGTGTGGGGAGCGCTCCTGTTGTCTGCTCTGTGTCCCTCGCTTTCCTCTGGCTCTGCAGCATGGAAAAACATCCTGTTCCCTATTTGTGTTGTAAGCTGCCTATTTTTTTTTTAAGCTGTAGCAAATAGAACATTGTAGGGTAAGATTAACCAAAATAAGGAGGTGTTGGCAAGTAACAAATAGGCAACCCTTCTTTCTTTAAAATCAAAAGTCTCAGCCTGAACTGATGCATTAATAGCTTCAGGTGTGTGGGGGTTTTTTGTTTGGGTTTTGTTTTTTTGTTTTGGGGTTTTGGTTTTGTTGTTTTTTTCATTATGGACAAGGGTGAATGGCATTGCTGAGGTGGGGGAGTTGGATATGGACTGCTTGGAAAAGAGCAGGGGGAAAAGTACAGGTCAGAAAAGGAACAGGGGAGGTTGAAACAAGGTAGCTGTATTTGCATCTTCCTTTCCGAGATGCAGTGGTGGTGCTTTGTGCCCCATCAGACCTCAGGAACGTAGCTGGGGTGGGCTTTGAAGGGGTCACACTGCTTGTAATATCAGCCACGTCCCCAAAGCAGCTCTATAATTCTTGCCCGCAAACCTGAGATTGAGCATACGTGCATCTGAGCTAAGCCGTCCCGTGGGGTTAGTTTGACTGAAGCCATTCAAAGGGGTTTTCCCCTTTGAAAAGTGGTAATTTTATTACGGGTAAAATGAATGAGGTCTCTGGAGATGCCTAATTTATAACTTCCGCAGGGAAAGCTTCCCGCCGGCCGCGAGGCACGCTCCGGCATTCCCCCGCCGAGCAGCCCCTGGAAGCCCAGACCTCCCCTCTTCGGGCTCTTTCCGAGGATGAGGGGTGCTTCCTACGAGCCTTCCTCGCTTCCCAGCCTCTGCCCCCTCATCGTCCTGCCCTGGGCAGCCCAGCAGGAGCTTCTCCCCGGGGCAAGCGGCACCTTCCTGGCAGACCCTCTCGAGCAGCGGGGCCAGTCCTTAGGCAAAGCCCGGAGATGATTTTCCTTCGGCACGTGGACTCAAAGGCTCCTTAGTGAGGGAGGAGGGGAGGAGCAAAGAGAGTGTTTTTGGAGCAGATGGAGAATAATGGTGCCCCTGTCCGATACTGGCACTTGGAGCACCGGCACGAGGAGCGGTTCGGCCCCTTCCCTCTCACGGCCACATATGCAGCCTGCTCGCCGCGCGGCAGGGAACCTGGCGCTGCAGTTCCATCGTGGAAACTTCATTGGCAGTGGGTTTTCCCGAAAAAAAACAAACAAAAAGAATCCAATGGAAACTTTATTTTTACTTCCCTTCTACTGTGTGACACAAATCTATCGGGTCCTGTCTCGGTGCTGTCCCTAGGAAGCCCGTGTGTCGGAGGCTGCTGAGCTAGAATTAAAGAACATGTGTCTTGCATTTAGTTTATTGCCTCGGGGCTGTGTTTTGGCTCCAGTCACCTCTGTTTCCTCTCCTCTTCCTTCCCTACCCCCTTCAAAAGAAAAACCAGCCACAATGCAAAGCAAGAGGAAAAAATTCCGGCTGCACTGGGCAACAGCGGGGATGATGGCAGCCGCGGTGAGTGTCAGGGCTTGGGCTTTTTGCCAGGGGAAACGTGAACGGTTCTTGTAGGACAGACGTGCTGGGGCTCTGCTATGTGAGACCGGTCACCGCAGCGATCAGACTGGAGGTCTGCCTGGCCCATACCCACTCTGGCAGTCCAGGTAATTTGGGCAAAAGGTACAAAAGAGGGATCTCCTACAGAGCGGTTTTGCCCCGACACGCTCCTGGTTTCCATCTGTGAGCAGTGCAGGGACTTCTGAGCCAAATGCTGCACGCAGTGTTGCGCTTAATAGACACATATAAACTACCTCTGGTGAATTTGTGTAATGGTGTTTTGAGTCCATTTGTCCTTCTGACCTTCACGACATCCTGTGGCAATATGTCCCACGACTTAATTACGTGTGGGCGAAAAACGTGCTTCCTGTTGCTTTCTAAATTGCCTGAAAGCATCCCTGGCTAATCCATCGTCCTGATACCACGGAAAGGTGAGTAATTCAGAAAGAGATAGCCAGAATGATGGTTTTGGATGAATGAAGGGGACTGGAGGGGAACCCAGCTGAGCCTCTGGTTGTAATTAAGCTGGGAGAAAAAGAAGTTAAATTTCTAGTGGATACAGGAGCAACATTTTTGGTGTTAAATACTTGTAAAGGAGAAATTGGAACAAAACCAGCAAACATAGTAAGAGCCACAGGGAGGGAAGAAAACAGACCATTCCTGCAGCCCCTGGGTTTGAAATTTGGAAATAAAATAATTACACATGAATTCTTGTATGTACCAGAATGCCCGATACCCTTGTTAGGAAGGGATTTGTTATCCAAATTAAATGCACAAATTGTTTTTGAGGATGGAGAACTCTTTTTTAAAAAAATACCTGAGTCAAAACCGGGAGAAATCCTGATGATACAAGAAAAGGTGGAGGAGCAGGAAATTCCACCAGAGGTGGATGCTGCAGTGATCCCTACAGTATGGGAAACAAATATTCTTGGTAAATCAAAATTAGCAGCACCTGTGAAAATAGATTTAAAAGAAGGTAAAAAAGAAGGCAGCGATTGCCCCGGTGGCAAGGACACCGACGCGAAGGGACCAAGCCGGTGGCAAGGACACCAACGCAAAGGGACCGAGCCGGTGGCAAGGACACCGACGCAAAGGGACCGAGCCGGTGGCAAGGACACCGACGCAAAGGGACCGAGCCGGTGGCAAGGACACCGACGTGAAGGGACCGAGTCAGTTCCATGGACACCGACGCAAAGGGACCGAGCCGGTGGCAAGGACACCGATGCGAAGGGACCGAGCCGGTGGCAAGGACACCGACGCGAAGGGACCGAGCCGGTGGCAAGGACACCGACGCAAAGGGACCGAGCCGGTTCCATGGACACCGACGCAAAGGGACCGAGCCGGTGGCAAGGACACCGACGCAAAGGGACCGAGTCAGTTCCATGGACACCGACGCAAAGGGACCGAGCCGGTTCTCGTGGCTCCGGCGCTCTGCAGAGGCGCCGAGGGCCAGCCAGGACTCCGGCCGTGCCAGCCCTCGGCTGCACCCACGGCAGACTTTGCCTCGGGCTCGGCGCTGCTGGCCAGCCTGTCCCCGCCGCCCCTGGGCTAGCCCCGCTCTCGGGGCGGCACGTCCCACGCGCGAAGCGGTGCCTGGGCTTGCCCTGGGAGCGGCACGATACAATTATGCATGCAGTACACCAGCGTTCTCCGGCTGCTGCGGCTCCCGTCTGCGCGATGGACGGAGGCGGCGGTTTCCCTGGCGGCTCTCCGCTGGTCTCGGCCCATGGGCCGTGACCCCTCGGGCTCCGTTTGGGAGAAGGGGTGGGTGCCGCAGAGGGGAGGACGGCGGGGCTGGGTGGGCTCTGGGCAGCACCGCCCGGGGCTGTCCCTGGCGGGGGTCTTCCCGGCCGGGCCCCCGGGATGGCTGAGGAGGCCGGTGCCCGCTTTTCCAGGGAGGAGCTGGCCGGGAGCGTGAGGAAGGGCAGCTGCCCGGCTTTGCGCTCCCCAGGGGCCCTCGGGGTTCCCAAGGGGCCGGGCCGGGCTTTCCCCCCTGCCCCCCCGGTTTTGTCCAGCTTTGCGCTCTGGCTTCACGCGGCGCTCCGGCGTCGATCGGATAAGCCTTGTTTCCCGCCGCGCAAGGGTGACGCTGGCTTCCCTCTTACGGATGAACAGGAATCTTTCCTGGAGCTGAGAGCAGAAACTCCGTGGGCTTTGGCACTCGGATTTTCCTAGCTTGCTGCCGCCAGCGTCCGAGGGGACTCCAGATTTCGTGGAGCACCGTCGGGACGTTAGTCTCGGGGAGAGGCTTCGTTCCTGTTTCTGGACAAAGATGGTGGCGGCGGGGGAGTGAGCGAGCAGCCTTGTGGTGCTTGGTCGCCGGCTGGGCTGAAACCACAACAGTCCTTTTTGGTGCCCAACGTGGGGCACGAAGGGTTGAGATAACGACAGATCTGGCCGGAGCGTGTTAAAACGAATTTGTTGTACGCATTTCTTAGATTAGTTGAATAGTCGCTGGTCCCAGTGTTGGCTCCTTTGTTCCCGTGGCGGTGTTGTGCAAGTTCTTACATGCACTCTGTTTATCACCTCTGGGCGCGGGCTCAGGACTATCATTTTGCTGTCCTGGGTGACGTCGACTCGCAAAATGATTACGTC
This sequence comes from Buteo buteo, assembly GCF_964188355.1. Taxonomy (NCBI): domain Eukaryota; kingdom Metazoa; phylum Chordata; class Aves; order Accipitriformes; family Accipitridae; genus Buteo; species Buteo buteo. The sequence goes on along the minus strand of NW_027439257.1, from coordinate 209,180 downwards.
ACGGGTCCTGAGGTTAAGCTGGTAGTTGCGTGCGGCGTCGACGTCACTCCCGTGCCTCGGGCGCCCTCTCTCGGAACTTGTTGGTAATCGCACCCAATCTGTGGGGAAGTTGGGGGGGGTACTTTCTCCCCGCTCGTTCACCTCCCCTTCCTCCTTCAGGCTAATTACAGCAGCTTTTGAGAAGTTTGAAGATCCCTGGGGTGTTCAAGCCAGCATGCTCGTCTTGCTATGTCTCCCGAATGTGTTTCAGGTCTTGTTTAGGGCTCCAAAAAAGTTTTTTAAGAATACCACGCAGAGATCTGCCCCAAGGCTGAATAGTCATGGGTGGCGTGGCATGTGGGAGAAAACGGGCAGGTATCTAGAGGACTTCTCACCTCCAATGGTTTGGAACTTCACTCCCAAACAGCTACAGGACCCTGGTGAAGCGATAGACCGTTGGAAAGGAAAATGCGGTGCCTGTTCCAAAGCGGCACAACTTACCGCACTGTGCTGGGCCCTGGCCAGTATCTACCAACCACTGCTCGATATTATGCAGCACCCTCAGGAGGAAGGGAGGGAAAACAGACCGACAGGCACTGCAGCTATTCCAGCCCTCGTGACAAGCACTGCAGCTACCCCAACCAACCCCGGCGACAGGCGCTGCAGCTGAACCAGAGAACCGACCTCTGCCGGTGTCAGTCGCCCCTATGCAGAAAAAGAAATACACGGAGAAATCGGTTCAACTTAGCGAGGGATGGAGGTGAGCCAGGGCCATCACGAGAACAGGAGAAAGAGGCAGAACCCGAGATAATCACCCGATCCCTATCCCTGAGTGAGCTGCAAGATACGCGAAAGGATTTCGGCCGCCATCCGGGTGAGCACATTTTTACCCGGCTGCTCCGCTGCTGGGGTAACGGGCCGGTAGCTTGGAATTAGAGGGTAGGGAAGGCAAGCAGGTGAGATCCCTGTCTAGGGAAGGGGCCACTGACAAGGCGTTTGGGAAAAAGACACGAGCCCTCAGCCTCTGGAGGGGACTTCCGTCAGGCGTGAAGGAAAAATACCCCTTCAAGGAAGACGTTACGTGTCAGCCAGGCAAGTGGACCACCATGCAGAGAGGTATCCAGTACCTGAGGGAATTAGCCGTGCTGGAGGTGATTTATAATGATCCGGATAACGAGCAGTCACCCACAGATCCAGATGAAGTCCAATGCACACAACCCCTGGGGCGGAAGTTTCTACAACACGTACCAGCGTTGTATGCCAACTCATTGGCAGTGATGTCCTGGAAAAAAGGCGAGGGACAAACGGTGGATGAAGTGGCTGGCCGACTCCGGCAATACAAAGGAAGTCTCTCTTCCTCCCGACGGGCCCGTGTCTCGGCTGAACTCCCGTGTCGCGGGAGTTTTTCCTACAAACGTCGCTGTTAGGCTTTTGTGGGGTAAAAAGGGGCATTTTTGATCATCGCTCGGCTAGGTCACTGACCATCGGAGCTTTTCGGTTGTGTCTGTTTGAGAGGTAAAAGGTGGCTGCCAGAAAGGCTCCAGACAGCTATCTATGAGGGTGTTTCCTCCCCCAAACCCCAGAAGAGCCTAACGCTGCTGCTGTTGCATTTCTGTGGCCCTCCAGGAATCCCACTGTGTGTGTAGGGGAGGGATGAAAAAATCTCTGGGAATCTTTGCGTGAAGGGTGCCTGGACCAAGAAAAGGCAAACCTGCTGACATCATTGCAACTGGGGAGAGAAAGGGCTGAGCTACCAGGGCCACTGCCAGCATACCGTCATTAGGCACCAGAGTCAACGTTGACTCGAGAGGCCTGGGCAGAGCCCAGACCCCCCTGAAAGCAGCTGCAAGACCTGCCACGAGGTACAGGCCAACTCCTCTGATGCTTGGGGCTCACGCGGGAACCCAAAGCGCTCCAAGCCCCAAAATGCAGCTGCCTCTGCAGCGCAGCAGCAGCAGCAGCAGCCAGTGCAGAGCAGCGTGGGGAGCTGGAGCAGAGGGAGGGGGCGCCCGGGCCGGGCTCGGCTCATCTCGGCTGGGCTCGGCTCCCTTCGGCTGGGCTGGGCTCGGCTCCCCTCGGCTGGGCTGGGCTCGGCTCCCTTCGGCTGGGCTGGGCTCGGCTCCCTTCGGCTGGGCTGGGCTCCCTTCGGCTGGGCTGGGCTCGGCTCATCTCGGCTGGGCTGGGCTCGGCTCGGCTCCCTTCGGCTGGGCTGGGCTCGGCTCATCTCGGCTGGGCTCGGCTCCCTTCGGCTGGGCTGGGCTCGGCTCCCCTCGGCTGGGCTGGGCTCGGCTCCCCTCGGCTGGGCTGGGCTCGGCTCCCCTCGGCTGGGCTGGGCTCGGCTCCCCTCGGCTGGGCTGGGCTCGGCTCCCTTCGGCTGGGCTCGGCTCCCTTCGGCTGGGCTGGGCTCGGCTCATCTCGGCTGGGCTCGGCTTCCCTCGGCTCGGTTCGGCTCATGTCGTTGCGGCGGCGCTCGCCTCCCCTCGGCTCCGCTCGGCTCGGTTCGGCTCATCTCGTTTGGGCTCGGCTGCCCTCGGCTCCGCTCCGGCCGCAGCCCCGGCCCGGCCCCGCCTGAGGCAAGGGCGGGCGGCGGGCGCGGCGGGGCCGGTGGCCGTGGCGGGGGCTCCTCCCCGTCCGTGGAGCGGTGGGCTGCCCGGCGGTCGCCAGCGCCGGGGCTGCCCGGGGGCCTCGCAGGCCGGCAGCGGGGCTGAGGCGGCGGCGGCGGTGGCGGTGGCGGCATCTCCCCTCGCGGCAGGCCGGGGCGCCGGGACCCGGCCTTCCCCCCGCAGGCCCGGCCAGCCCCGGCCCCTCCCTGCCGCCCCCGGGGCTGCGGGGGCAGCAGGGGACTGCCTGCCGCTGGTGGCTGTCCGGCGGAGGCCGGCGGGCACCGCGGAGACGTGCGGCTGTGGAGAGAAAGGGGTTTCTGCCGGCTGTCCCCGCGGGGACCCGCAGCCGGCGGGGGTGTCCGTCCCTCCCTCACAGCCTGGCGTCGGTGGCGGGCTGCGACGCAGTCCTGCCCGGGCGTTCTTGGCAGCCCCCGGGGCAAGAGGCCTGTCAAGCTTCAGGGAGGTCGGCAGCGGCGTTTCCAGAGCAGTCGCGTCCCGTTGGCTCTCCTGCTTCCTTCCCTAGGCCGGGAGAAAGGAGGACGTCCTCGAAAGCAGGTACCTGTCGGTCGCCTGAAACCAGGTTTCTTCATGCAGGCAGGCGTGTGTACGGACTTAAAATCGGCAGGTGAGCGTGTTGAAGCTACAGCCTGCGGTTTGGGGCCTGCCGGTAGCAGTGAGTTCCTAGGAGACCCTAAATTCGGACGGGGGGGGCTGCTCTTTTCCTGCCTTCTTTCACTGACCGTGAAAGCGGTCACTTCCGAGGGGCTACTGCGCTTGCACGGGCTGAGCATCGAGTAATGGGAGCTGTAAAAAGCGCTCCTGTTTCACTGCCGCGCGTGGATTTCGTGCTTCAGTGGGAAAAGAGGCTGGTTTTACTGACGGTAGTTTGAAATTTTGCTTCAAGCGTTCAGCTGAGAAGCTCTAGAGCCTTTGTGTGTGAAGCCAGGACTGTTTTTCCCCACGTGCGCCACTTTGTACCTCTCTGCCATTTTATTGCTCCACGACCGAGTCTTGTAAGACCTTTCTATGGTTCTTTGCTACCTGCCCTTCTCCCTGTGTCAGTAATCTTGTAGGATTTGCAAGCTTTCTCACCTTGCTGCTCATGCCCCTTTCCCTGTCACGTCACGCTGTTTTTCTCTTTAACTGCTTGTTGGGCTTCCTAGAAAAGCAGAAAGCCTAATACTGGAGTGAGTGCCTATTGTCATTTTTTAGATGAGACTTTGAAACATGAGTACAAATACAGATTAAGGGTACCTGTCTTGTTGGCTTAGAGGGAGGTACTAAAACTCTGCTTTCTAATGAAATACTTGAGCAGCCATTTACAAGATTGCTTCCTTTTTGTGACTTTTGGTAAACTCAGTTCTTACCCGTTTGACTTATTTTCAGAACTGGAGCCGAGCGCGTTTGCCATACGAGTAAAGCAAAGCATGGATTTGAAACGATAAGCTACAGAATATTCAGAGACAACAGCATCTGTTTAGTCCTAGGTTCTTAAAGTGGCAAGCATAAAAATGCCTTCAGGTAACTTTTTTTCCCTTTTCACCTGCATCACCTGCATGGAGACATTTGTGATTCCTGCTCATCAAACTTAGCCACGGGATGAGTTTTACCGGGAACCAACACAGGCTTTTCTGACTGTGAAGCTACAAGCTCTAGGGGTGAACTTAGCCTCTCGCAGCTGAACCTGAAGGTTGCCCTGCCTTGTCCTCAAGAGACTCCAGTCCTCTTTTACCTCACATGCTCCTTTGTGCAGAACTCCATGAAGGGCCAACAGTGGGTGCTGACACCTTGACACTGGCTTCGGTGCGAGTACTTGCCACTCCTCAGCAGTGTCCTTTCTCTGTGCAGATGGCCTTGCAGGCATCTCCCTCTTCTTGAAACAGTGTCATGTTTTTTTCTCGCTATGTCCTCAGAAGGCAGATTTACGACAGGATTGTCCCAGAGGGATTGGCAGTTGCTTTCTAAACCCACTGTTCTCCAGAGAGCTTGTCAGGAGGGCAAGATTCTTCCTCTTGTAGCCCACAAGCTAAAAGGCTGCTCTGACAGAGCTGCTGTTAGGCACACCCTTTAGGTAAGAGGGTCTTCCCTCACCCCCCTGTTCTCCTCCTCTTGGCTGTTGCCCATCCTCCCAGTGCATTTCATCCATTTTCTGGATCCTGATAGCCATTCTGCATTTAATTCAAACCCCTGCCACACTATTGCCTTCCTGGCCACCTTACCTCTCCAGCTCTTTGGAGAGAGTCTTCTCAAAGGAGGCAAACTCATTCCTCTTGGGGTTGTCCACAAAGGAAGTTGCCTGGTGGTATAAAAGGAACAGCTTCTTCTCCCACTGTTCCTTGGGAGGGGAAGAGTTGCATCAGATGCCCAGGTTTCTGCGTGTTTCTGCATGATGACGTGCTGCCCCCATTTCAGAAACCTTTTGGACCTCTCCACAACTGGCTGAGCCTTTACGCAAATATCGTCTGTGGGCTTGGTGCCTGCTGGCCAGGGCATGCTGCCTGCTTGCTGCTGTAGGACTAGTTTCAAAGGGCCAATCTTTGGGGCATAATTGCTCAGCAGGGATCCCCTGCATGTACAGTGGCCTGCAATTTCAGGTGCTGCTAGCTGCATGGTTACCTTCAGCCTGCCCAGGTAAACTCCTGTATTGAAAGAGCCCTCACCTTGTTGTAAGCCCAAAACTTTCTTTCAGAAGAGGGGTTTTTGACAGGTTTGTTGGATTTTCAAGATAGGAAGGAGACTGTCTGGTAACTCCTCAGGAGCCTTCAGTACAGAACTTCTCTAAAACAAGTAGGCTGATTTGTCTCCAAAACCTGTATCCCTTTTTTTCCCTTCAGCTTACCTTTGCAGGATTAGCGACAGGTCTCTCTACGCGTGCCCTTTCTGGCTTCTTTCCTCAGGTGCTCCAAACACTCTGTTGGTGGGATAAGGGTCATCCTCTGAAAGATGCTTTTTTTTATTCCCCGCTTTGCCATAACTGCTGTCCCCAGAATGCCTCCGCTCCTTGTACAGTGGCTGAATTTCCCAAACATTAGGGTCCTTGGAAGCTGGAGCTCCGGGTTAGAATGTTGGACCCTGAGAAATGATGTGGTAGGTGGCAGACATCACCGTAACCTCCTATTGTGTTAACTGATGTGGGAGGACATGTCCTGAGCTCTTTCCAGGTAATCTGGAACTATGATGAGTGAATCATCAAGTCGGCAAATACCAGTTCAGGTGAGAAGAACCTTCTCCAGAAGAGATGCTTGTGCCACCATGACTCGTACCTGCAATTTGCACTAGTCAGGGCACTGTTACGCTGAGAGGGAGCTCCAGACACAAACTGGTGTCTTTATGAATACCAGACCAGATGTCAGGAGCACCGCATGGAATCCTGAGCAGATGACCTCTCCCTCGTGTGCTTTCTTAGGAGATCAGGGCCAGGTGCTTCTGTGACACGCCTTCCGTTTGGTTTGCTTTCCATTTGTTTTCTTTTGGTATTCAGGATGAGAAGAAAGATCAGGTTTAGGAAAAACCATCTCAGTAGCGCCTGTGCTTTCTCAGGATTCTTCTGGTCATTCCTCCAGGGCTCTTGTTCAGTTTATGAGCAGTGTATGACTTTGGATCCAAATCCAGCTGGTGTTTTAGAGTGCATCTCGAAAAGGGAAGGCTCTCGTTAAAACATGAAGGAAATCTGTCTGCTTAGTACGCGTAGGACTGACTTTACAGCATCGGCAGTCGATTCAGAAGGAGGAGCGTGGGAGTGCTGCAGTTGCATGGCTTTTAAACAGATTGCATTTTCAGCTCTCATCCAAATGCCTTCCAGGCCTGTGATTTTGACAGGAGGCTGTCTGGTCAGGGTGACTGGAGTTGAGCCTGTGCATCTTTCTGCTTACCAAGAGCACCAGTAGAAGTCCAAGGAAGAAAGAACTGGGAGACGCTCAGCCTGTCACTGCAGATAATTTTCCTACCTTAGTTAATGCTCTGAGACTAAACTGCAAAGATCTCTGGCCATCTAAAGTCTGGAATTTCACGTGAACCTGAGCTTAGTGCAAGAGAAGCACCATCAGGGAGGGATCTATTCTTTGCTTATCTTATCTCTGTGACAGAGTTGTTTCACTTTCTCCTAAAGAAGCTTACGGGGTGGTTTTGTTGTTTGTGGTCCTTTGTATTGCTGATAGCCTTGTGAATGGGTATTGCTGGCTCACCTCTTGCTTCTGGCACTTTTCACTTTTGTCCCTGCCCTGTTACTCTGCTTCCTATGAGTGTGTCTTAGCAGGGCTGATGTCTAGGGGCCTGTATTGTCCAGCGGCTGTTATTTCCCACAGCACCTCTGTCGATGTTTTTTAAAATGTCTGTCTGTGCCGTAGCTGGTGTCCCGCTTTCACTATCTGCTATATTAAAGTCTAGTCAATGAATTCCAGCTTTATGTTAGGCCTGGGAACGTCCTGAGGAGGGAGGGGCAGAAAGATATTGGTGAAGAAGGTCCTCATAGTAGCAGGAAAGAAAATACAGTCACAGAACAAGAGAGCAGACCCTGCCTTTTAGTTCTTCAAGCAAGCAAGCAAAGAAACAAAGATCTCCTGTAGAACAGAATTTTACATGGTGTGAAAGTTCTTGGGTTCCTTTTCCTTTCAGAATTCCTCCAAAGAAGATGAGCGTGAGTTTAGTCCAGCATCCCTTACTGTGGGCTGTAACCGGGTGAGTTTGTGTAAGTAAGGAATTCCTGGCTTGTTTCATTCGAATTGGTCATATGAAGTCAAAAGCCGCAAGGATGACATTGGTAATAGTTTTCCTTTAAAAGTGGTGTTTGGTATTTTCCAGCACGTGAGACTAGGAATTAGAACCACCAAAGAGCAGTAGGTCAGCAATGATTTTGGCTGTAAGCAATTCCCACCCACAGAGCCAGGCTACGTAGCTCTTTCAGAGCCGGGCTGTGAGATGGGAGCCTACCTCCAACCAGTCTGCACTGTGATTGCTTTGAAAGCTCCCAGGCGTGATGTCAGTCAGAGTCTGGACCGACCTCTCTGTTTCAGGGTCTGCCGTTGGGTGTGCAGGGAGTGTGGAGAGAGCGAGCTTGTGTTTTTGTTCTTGCTGCTGTTTCTGACAGGGGCGCCTGTGGGATCGAACCTTGAACAAAGAACAGGAACCGGTCAGGCTGAGGGTGCGGTGCAGCTACTGCAGCAACTGGACCAAACGGTAAACAAAGGAAACGTGGAGTCAGAAGGAAGAGGTCTGTCCAGGTTCTGGAGAAGGTACAAATACTGCAGCTACGAGCAGATGCAGTCCTGGCTCTGTCCGAGCCTGTGCCTGATTCTGGCAGTTCAGGTGATTCTACGTTCTCTTGAAGAATGGGTCCCTCTTTTCTGTGGTTAAACAAAAAAGTCTGCCAAGGCAAAGGAGCATTCAGGGGTGTCCTTTTGTCTTGTGGTAAGGTGCAGCATTCCCAGGAAACGTTCCTCTTCTGGGCTGTCTTTGGGGAAAAAACTCCTCATGGGGGGCTGGGGTTGGGGAGATGGGGGGGTGTTACTGACCTCAGTCACAGCCCTCATAGGATGTGGCTTTTATCAGCTGCGGAGTGCCGTCTCCAGCCCGGTTTCTAAAGGACTTTTACACACTGCCCCTTCTCGAGGGGCCTTCCTGGGAGGGACCTTCAGTCCCCTTAAGGCAAGTATGGCCTTTATTTGCCCGCTTAGCAACTGTGGCCTTTGTAACTGACTCCCAAAGACACCATTTTAAACTGAAATGAAAGTAGCCCCGCCAGCAGTTGCTGGGCATTGCTGACTAAAGGAGTGCTCTAAAGCTGTCGAAACAAGAGTGGTCTGTTCACTGCACAGCCCGTGTTGAACGTTGGCAGTAACTGTTTGATAGGTGGGTTGGTTTTGGAAGGAATAAAACTCCTTGTTAATCATAATGTATGCCAGTCCCCTTAACTATTGAGACTAGACCGTTATGGCACAGGTTGTTCTCTATGTTTCCTCTACATTTTTGGTCTTCCTCTGTATTATTTTGTGCTGGGGATGTGTCTTTCTGGTGGACAGAAATTACCTTGTTGTTACAATTGTCAGAGAAGTATTTTAGGTACAGCGTGGTGGGGTTTTGTTGTTGTTGTTTCCCCAGCATAATCTTCTCGCCACTACAGCATCTCTTTGTTGGAAAGAACTGACCTGGAAGTACTACTGGTTGTGGAAAGGTAAACTTGTAGCATGAATGTCGGGTTGTATTGTTTCTTTTGTAATTCAGCTTTACACATGGCTTGTCTCCGCTATTAAATGCTTTAAAATGAAATTCTACTTTGTTTACGTTTTCAAATTAACATACTGAAGATGTTGGGTTAGAATGTCTTTTTCTTCACAACCTAGAGGTTTTGGAAAAAAGAGCGACAAGCTTTACGATGTTGATCCTTGAGTGTCATAAATGGGGAATTTTACATTTGAAAATCATTGTATGAGACTCTAATAAAACAAGCATCGGCTTGGCACTGTGTGTTACTTTAATCAGTCTTACCCTGGCAGAAAGCACTCCTTCCCTCCAAGAAGAAGAAGTAGAGGTTTCTTGTCTTGGATGGACTGCTGCCCTATGCTTCACAGCATTAAAAAGGTCAAAATTGGTGAAAATGTTTTGGATTAGCTTTTGCCACTCTGCTACAAGTTGTGTAATTATTTATGCCTTTGATAGGTAGTGGGATGAGGCTGGGAGTTAAGATTTCAGACGCGCCTAGGGCATGCTGAGGCAGCTTTTTGCCATCACGCTAGCGCATTTGCAATAAACCGTCATTCTTCAGCCCTCTCCCGAGCTGAGGCACCGTCAGCACCTACACGCACAATGCTGGTCTAACACATAACACCGTGTTACTGGTGGTTACTTTAGCAGTAGCGACGTGTGGCCGTCTGATGGGGTAACGTGTCTGGCAGAATGAGGCGATGTTCTAAAAGAGTCAGATGATAACGCAACACGGGGTCTGTTTGGCTTGTTCCCACCATGATGCACGGATTATCCACCCTATATGCCTCTGTATTCATTCCCGGGCTCCCATCAGCAGTGAAAGAATGCTTTCCCTCCAAGAAGAAATGGGGTTGAGAAACTGGTTCCATTTACGGCGTTCTCCTCAGTCCTGTCCCACAAACCGTGGTACAGGCGGAGTGCACCAGGTTTCGGTCCCTTCTGCTGGGGGGCTGTACAATGAGATGGACAGCGGTGAGGACCAGGGAATGGCTAGAGAGTTGACCAGATGGAGAACAAGCCATAAATAAGGGAAGATATCCATGAGTTGATCTTCTTTAGCACTGGTTCTGTCAGGAGCAGGAGGATGTCCCACTTCCCTGATCTTAGATGCAGCTGCATAAGAAAGGGCCTTTACCCTGCAAGAGCTGGGCTGGCTGAGGCTACAACCTACACACAAAGACATTTTGATGTCTCAGTCCGGAAAATGCCATTACAGAATTACGGGCAAGATGCGCATCCATTTTGGAAAATCATTTTAGACGATAAAGAACATGGGTTAATGAAATCTAAACAAAAATGGTTTTTATTTTAACTGGGATAGGCATTCTTTTAACTTTGAGAAAGCACCTTGTTCTTTAAAGCAGTGGCCGCCTTCTAAAAGGAAAGGGAAAGGTACTTAAAGAAGAACAAGCAGAAACAAGCAAGCTCTTCCCTCTCTTCCCCTTGGCATCCCATAAACCCTGGAAAAAGCCACACGCTTGCTTCTGTTGTCCTAAAAGCGGATTTGGTACACGGTGTGCAAGAGAGCAATCTCACACAGGCGGAAGAGATACTGTTTTATTCTGCGCAGGGTGCTCCGTGGACTTTGCACAAATCAAGCAGGGCGGATTCATCAGTTGTGTCCCTTTTATACGGTAACAATTGCATCTAATTTATTAAACTACTCCTACCTAATACATATTCAAACTATCTGGTGCATGTGCCTAGCATTGTGTAACCCTGACGCATCAGACGCCCTCTCCGCACGCGCGGGGGTCTCGGCTGGCCTTCGGTGGTCTTTTGAGGAGGTGTCCCCTCCTCGCTTTGACCGCTCAGTCGCTCTGTATCGGGTCAGCGGTCCGTTTTCCTGCCAAGAGGGACGCGCCATCCATGAGGAAGAGCAGAAGGGATCGGCACTGGTGCTCCAGGTGAGGCACCGTTAAACAGGAAGACTAGAACCGATCGGACTGGTCTTGGCTAACTGACTGAATTTAAACCAGGACTTTCTCACCTACCACAGGGTTTTCTGTATTTGACATCACTTCCAGCGGTACCTGGGCTGGTGGCACCGGTCCCGTATTGCTGGCACTGGTGACTGTGGACCTTGATGCTCCTAGCTGCTGAAGTCAGCGTGATCAGGCCGGAGAGCTCGTGGGTGAGGAGGGAAGTCGGAACTGGGAAAGGCTTCTCCGTTTTTCCTCCTCCCGCAGGACATTTTTGTGCTACTTACCCGCTCCTTCCCCAAAAGGGGGATCTCCTCTGCCCCGGTGCTGCTTGTCCTGCTGCTGGCTTTGCTTTATTAGCGATTTACTTTCTTGGGGAGGATAAGTTTGTATGAAAATACTACACAGACACCCGGTGCTCCTCCGATTGATGGTTGCTGTTACGGCTTGTTGGCAATTACAGTTGCACTAGAGAGAGGGCGAGAGCTACCTCGCTAGATGCACAGCGTCCGTGTCCCCCCGGTCCCCCCCCCGCACACACACAGAGACACACAGACACACAGACACACACACACACCCCTGAGGCAATCCGTGGCAGAGCGGAGCGGTGCAGGGGAGGAAGCCCCCATGGCCGTGTGTCGCAGGGGAGGCGAGGGACCCCCCTTTGTCTGCCGCCTCGCCCCCCCCCCCCGCCGGGGCAGCTCCCCAGGGCTTTGTGCAGCGTGACGCCGCTGTCAGTCAGTCCCCCCCCGCTGTGAGGGCAGCGCTGTCAGTCAGTCCCGGGGCGGACCAAAGGGGGTCCTCCCGTGCCCCCGCCACAGGGGGGTCGCCGCCAGGACAGAGCCGGCCCCGGCCCCGGCCCCGGCCCCGGCCCAGCCCTGGGGCTCTCCCGCTGCCCTTCCCGGGCACCAGCGCAGCCTGCCGGGACAAGGGGACCCGAGGACGGACGGACGGACGGACGGACGGACGGAGCGGCGGGTGGCTCCCGGCGGAGAGAGCTTCCTCCAGAGGAGAGCCCTCGTCTCCGGGAGCTTCCTTGGAGCAGCCTGGGGCCGCTGCCCGGCTGTCACTGCGGCTGGCAGTCGGTCGCCGAGGCGAGCTGCCCCGGAGCCGGCCCGGCCCGCAGCGGAGCGGAGCGGAGCGGCAGGTCTCGGCCCGGGGGCCGCGCTGTTGCCGAAATCCGGAATAAAACTCCTTGACGGCAATGAGAAGTTAAGAAGCAGGCACTCCTTTATTGCAGCGCTGGGCACACAGGGGATCACTGCACCTCGTGTGTGCACCCGTCTGGTTTGACCATGCAGGTTAAATACACACCTGTTATACATATTCGCTAGATGCCTGGGAAATGTCATACATAATCATCAACTGTCCGACAAATCATTAGCATATGTAAACGTCCCTTTACACAGGCGTGGTGAAGTCTCTGGTGGTCTTCAGGAGCCCTCTGGTGGTCTTCCGTAGTCGTCTTCACTTTGTCCGAGAGTTGACCTCTCTTATGGGATTCTGCGCAGTACGATTTTCGCCATCATGTGTTAGATTGACATAAAAAGGACATTCAATGTTAATTCTTGACTTTAACGTTTCTAGTGATTGGCCCTCAGTCACACCACCTTATCAATATTCTTATACTAAAACATTCATTGGTTAATCTTACTTAATGCCACTAACTGGAACCTTGATCAAAGTGGGGCTTCTAAGCAACAGAACTAAGGTCCACAACGATCTCTCTTAGTTTCTTAGGACAAAACACTACAAACTAACCAATCGGTCGAAGTTTCTATGGTTAACCAATCTTAGACACTACTTATTTCTTATGACTGTATACAGCACATTTCGTACGTTCCTAAGTTTCGACGACTACATTGCGAGCTTCAAACCCCTATATTCTACAGTCTTCACCTTTTGATCGAACCCACTTTATATAAAATTTTAACTTACCAGATTATTTGTAACAGCGCCACCCCCACCCCTTTCCGAAGCGGCCTGGGGAGCGCCGCGGCCAGAGCGGGCAAAGAGAGCCGGGGGCGGCAGTTGGCGGGGAAGGGCGGCGTGCCCCTGCCCGCTCCAGAGGGGAGTTCGGCCGGGGGAAGGAGCCAGGCGACGGTAGCAGAAAGCCACGTCCTCTGCGCTCGCCAGCAGGGATGTGGCGACCCAGAGAGAGCTCCCACGCAGCCTCAGGGCGTGCCAGAGCCTGGCCCTGGGAAGGGCTGGCAGGAGCGGGACCAGCCCTGAGAGGTGGGACCGAGGGGACGACCTGCTCAGCTCAGCTCAGCTCAGCTCAGCTCAGCCCAGCTCAGCTCAGCTCAGCCCAGCTCAGCCCAGCTCAGCTCAGCTCAGCTCAGCTCAGCCCAGCTCAGCCCAGCTCAGCTCAGCTCAGCTCAGCTCAGCTCAGCTCAGCCCAGCTCAGCCCAGCTCAGCTCAGCTCAGCTCAGCTCAGCTCAGCCCAGCTCAGCCCAGCTCAGCTCAGCTCAGCCCGCCGGCAGAGCTCCGGGAGGCAGCAGGAAGGGGAAGGCGCACCCGGGACTCTGAGAGCCTCTGGCTGCTGGAACCGTGCTCTGCCCTCCCCGAGGCAGAAACGGGCGCCAGAAAGCACCCGAGAGCCGGGGGACCGGGAAAGGGAAAGGGAAAAAAGGGAAAAGGAAAGGGAAAAAAGGGAAAAGGAAGGGGGAAAGGAAAAAAGGGAAAAGGAAAGGGAAAGGGAAAGGGAAAAGGAAAGGGAAAGTGAAAGGGAATGGGAATGGGAAAGGGAAAAGGAAAGGGAAAAGGAAAGAAAAAAAGAAAGGGGAAAGGAAAAAGGAAAAAGGAAAGGAAAAAGGAAAGGGAAAAGGAAAGGGAAAAGGAAAGGGAAAGGAAAGGGAAAAGGAAAGGGAAAAGGAAGGGGGAAAGGAAAAAAGGGAAAAGGAAAGGGAAAGGGAAAGGAAAAAGGAAAAGGAAAAGGAAAGAAAAAAAGAAAGGGGAAAGGAAAAAGAAAAGAGGAAAGGGAAAAGGAAAGGAAAGGGAAAAGGAAAGGGAAAGGAAAGGGAAGAGGAAAAAGGAAAAAAGAAAAAGGAGGCCAGGCTGGGGGCAGCAGGCAAACCCCCTCCTCACCTTCCCAGGTGCCTCTCAACAAGAGCTGTGAGGCTCCGGAGGTGGAAGGCCAGTCCAGGGAGGATGTGGAGCTCGGGCCAGCTGCGCCAGAGGTGTTGCCACGGTCAGAAAGGCCTACCCCCGTATCACGACCGCCTCCCCGAGGAAGCCAAGACAGCTTAGGGGTGTGGGTGACTCCCTTCTGAGGGGAACAGAGGGGCCAAGATGCCGGACAGAGCCTCCTCTTAGGGAAGCCTGCTGCCTCCCTGGGGCCCGGGTTCAGGGCAGCACTGGGAAACTTCCCAGTCTGGGACAGCCCACGGGCTATTGCCCACTACTGCTCTTCCGCCTGGGTGGCGACGAAGCTGCAATGCGTGGTCCAAGGGCGATCGAAAGAGACTTCGGGGCCTTGGGATGGTTGGGAGGGGAATCTGGAACACGGCTTATTTTTCCCTCTCTCCTTCCAGCTGCGGGCAGCAACACTGGAAGAAAGAGACGGACCCGGTCTGTTAATACGTGGGTCGCGGCTGGTGTCACTGCCAGAGTTTTGGGTTTTTCAATAATGGGGTGGCCGGCACGGCCCCAGGCCTGCTGGTGTCAGATGGGATTCGCCTTTCTCAAAGGGGGAAGGGGGTCTTGGCTCACGAGCTAACGGGGCTCATTGGCAGAGCTTTAACCTACACTCGAAGGGATGTTATGGAGGCACACACAGTCAAATCCAACAGGTGTTAAAGCTCAGCTTTATTCTTTCGTAAAAAGTTAGTTAGAACTCCAGTAACATTTTGTAAACCACAGGCTCAGTGATGTAAGGGGAATTAATACTACACAGCCGACTTAAGAAATCTTAAGATTTAAAATGAGGACTCAAAATGCACGTATCACTCACCTAAAAGTTGAGGGCTCTCTACCTTGAGGAGTTACCTCGGGCGGTGTCCCGACCCAAGGGGGAGTCCCTGACTGCAGATCTGCTGCTTTTGGGAGGACTGATTCCAAAATGTCCTCCGGCGGGACCCTCTTTACACCCTTGTTGAATCTGATCTGTGATCTCCGGTACTGAAAGCAGAGGTCAAAAGACTGGGAGATGCCTGGGAGTCACAGGTGGATCCCGGAGGGGAGAGCTTCCTCCAAAAAAAGAAAAAAACCTCAAGGGTAGCTTACTTGGAGGATTCTGGGGCTGATACCTGAGATCTTAGGTAGGTAAAGCAGAGGACAAAAGCCTCTGGGAGATGACTGGGAGGAAGCTCAGGCAGCTGCCGGAGTTGAGCTGTATCTAAAGGAGAAAAAAAATACCTGGAGTAACTTACTTGAAGGAGTCTGGGGCTGCTACCTGGGATCTCTGGTCCTGAAAGCAGAGGTCAAAAGACTCTGGGAGATGCCTGGGAGGAGTCTCAGGTGGCTGGCAGAGTTGAGAGATTTATCTAAAGGAGAAAAAAATATTTCGAGTAACTTACTTGGAGGAGTCTGAGGCAGGTAGCTGCAATCTCCGGTACCGAAAGCAGAGGTCGGAAGACTCTGAGAGATAACTGGGAGGAGTCTTGGGCTGATCCCAGAGGAGACAGTTTCCTGCAAAAGAGAAACATCATCTTGTGTACCTGCCTTGGAGAATCCAGGGCTGCTACCTGGGATCTGAGGTCCCTATAAGAAAAGGCCAAAAGACTCTGGGAGATGCCTCCGGGGAGCCTCAGGTGGACCCTGGAGGAAAGAGCTTCCTCCAAAGGAGAAAAATCATCTTGGGTGGGTGCCTTGGGGAAGTCTGGGGCTGCTACCCGGGATCTCAGGTGCCTAAAAGGGAGGTTAAAAGCCTCTCGTGGTTGCTGGGAGGAGTCACAGGTGGATCCTGGAGGGGAGAGCTTCCTCCAAAAAAGAAAAAAAAATCTCAAGGATAGCTTCCTTGGAGGAGGCTGCGGCTGCTATCTGGGGTCTGATGTCCCTATAAGAAAAGGAGAAGGGTGAATGTTAAATTTCCCTGAGCAGAACTAGCACAACAGTCTAGGGAAAAAAAAAAAAATCGAAACTGGGACTATAACGGTGTAGGAGACTGAGCCGTTTGTCAGACAGGGCTCTGAAATTTAATAGAAGCCATTAGGGCATGTGGAGAACTAGGGGTAAATTGGTAAACTGAACTAAAAGTGCAAGAATGCAGGCAGAGACCTGATGAGCGTCCCAGTGATTTTGGGGGACTCAGACAAGCTCTGCTAACAAAATTTTAATGATGCACTTGCAATTTGTGTCCTTGTGGGTCAAATGGCCCCTGATAGCAGAAACAAAACAAAACAAAACAAAAAAAAAAAGAAAAAGAAAGAGAGAAAAAAGAAGAGGAGCAAAGCAACAAGAGGCTGATTTATTGGCAGTCGCTTTTGCAAAGAGTTTACAAGTGAGATAAGGATTAGGAAGAAAGATGATCAGGTGCAGGGTCTGAACTAAGACCTAGAAAAAGAGAAGGAGAATGTGAAGGAACACTAGAAGAAAATGTTACTCTTGTGGAAATCTGGGATATGTGCACCAATAAAAATATTTTTCTAAACATGTCCCTGAATGACCAGGGAAGTTAATGGATGAGGTAGTGTGTTTGGCTACAGTGGTCAAGAAGAGGAAAGGGTTAAGGAAGAGGGATGTTAAAGGAAAGAGGAATCAAGTGTATTTGTGGCTGTGCTGAGAGAAGCCTTTGGAGTAAGCAGGGGGAGAGGACTGATGGGGACCAGAGCAACCTCTCCCAGCAGAACCTCTGGTTAAAGCAAAGCTGGGAGATGAGGAAACAGAATTTTTAGTCAACACTGGGGCTACGTATTCAGTCTTAAATACACTAGAAGGAAATTTAAGTAACAAAAGCATAAATGTCATTGGTGCGACAGGGACTCGTGAGACCTGGCCATTTTTCAAATCCCTGAAATTTAAACTTGGAAAACAATGGGTTACTCACCAGTTTTTATATTTGCCAAATTCTCTGAAAACTTTACTGGGTAGAGATTTACTTGAAAAGGTAGAAGCTGAAATCAGATTCAAGGATGGGGAAGTTGAAATTTTAATCCCAGAATCTAAATATGTCGAAGCCATAGCCTTGTTGTTACAGGATACAAACCCCAAAAGGGACAAGATACCTTGAGAAATAGAAGATGCAGCGATCCCCATCGTTTGGGCAGGAGAAGGTCCAAGAAGGTCTAAGAGAGCGGAACCAGTAAGAATTGATCTAAATCTAGGATCGTCACCGGTAAGAATTAAACAATACCCTTTAAAATTAGAAGCGAGAACTGGCTTGGTACCAATAGTTCAAAAATTCTGAAAATATAAGTTGCTAACAGAATGTGAGTCAAAATATAATACACCTATCTCACCAGTAAAGAAAGCTAACGGAAAAGATTACCGTTTAGTCCAGGATCTTAGAGCAATAAATCAGAGAGTACAAGATATACATCCAGTTGTTGCAAACCTGTGTACGTTACTAACTACCCTCACCAGTGAACAAAACTTTTTGCTTTTGAGTGGGAAAATCCTGAACCAGGGCAAAAGACACAATATACTTGGACAGTTCTACCACAAGGCTTCAAGAATAGCCCAACTATTTTTGGAAATCAGCTGGTGAATGAATTAGAGATTTGGAGAAAAGACAATGGACGGGGAACTGTATTACAATATGTAGATGACATCTTAATTGCAGCGGGATCTCGGGAAATTACTGTGTGTGTACCACATACGGTAGTCACAGTTTCGGAACAAAAAGGGGGGCATTGGTTGTCCCTCAGCCGTACACTGAAATACCAAGTAGTACTACTAGAACAAGATGACATCGATCTCAAGACCACTTCAGTTACAAATCCTGCAGTGTTCCTCTCCACTGATTGAGCGGAGAGTTCACCAGAACACAATTGCTTAC
The DNA here is from genome assembly GCF_964188355.1 of Buteo buteo. Lineage (NCBI taxonomy): Eukaryota > Metazoa > Chordata > Aves > Accipitriformes > Accipitridae > Buteo > Buteo buteo. The sequence continues at coordinate 191,538 of NW_027439257.1, read as the reverse complement.
AAACTGTAGAGGAAATATATGCTAGCCGTCCGGATCTTAAAGATGTTCTGTTAGAAAATCCAGACTGGGAGTTATATACTGATGGCGGTGGTTTTGTTCACGATGGGAAGAGACTGTCAGGATACGCTGTGATGACCTTAGATGGCATAGTAGAGGCACGAGCCTTACCTCCCAAAACATCAGCCCGAAAGGCAGAACTAATAGCCTTAACTCAAGCATTGAACTGAGTGAAGGGAGAAAGGTTAATATCTGGACAGAGTCTAAGTATGCTTTTGGAGTTGTACATGCCCATGGAGCCATCTGGAAAGAGAGAGGACTACTATCAGCACAAGGAACTGAAATCAAGCGTGCTGCACAAATTCAAGAACTATTACAGAGCATTCAAAAGCCGACGGCAGTAGCAATAATGCATTGCAAAGCCCACCAAACAGGAAAAAACCCACCAGAAATAGGTAACCAATTGGCACACGAAGCTGCCAAAGAGGCTGCAGAAACAGGCATCATGGCATTATTACCAGAAAAAGAAATAACTTTACCAGAAACACCACCTACATATGATAGTAAAGATGCTAGCTTAATAAAGGCCTTACAGGCACAAGAACAAACAGATGGGTGGGCTGTCACGCCCACAGGGCAAATAATAATCCCACCCTCATTAATGAGAGAAATTGCTAAACCAGAACATTGCTAAATAAAGAACATTGGGGAACTGAAAATTTAGTAAAACATCTTCAAAAGATAGTTATAAGCCGAGCGATGACAGAAATTATCCGATCTATCATGGAAAAATGTGAAATTTGTTGTAAAAATAACCCAAATACCAGTAATAAATTAATATTGGGGGTTACAAAAGGAGGAAATTCCCCAGGAGACTATTGGCAAATGGATTTTACAGAACTGCCTAGAAAAGGGGGATATGGATACATTCTTCTTCTAGTTGATACTTTTACTGGATGGCCAGAAGCTTTTCCCTGTCACACAAATTAAGCTAGAGAAGTAACTAAAATCTTGTTGAAAGAAATTATCCCAAGGTTCATGTGGTCCTCTGCCTGAGGACATTCCTAAAGGGATACATTTTGTTGCTGAAGTTATAAAACAGTTGAGTAAAAACTTAGCCATAACATGAGATCTCCATACCCCTTATAGGCCACAATGAAGTGGAAAAGTAGAAAGAATGAACCATACACTTACATTGCAGATCGGGAAAATATGTCAGGAAGCATCAATGACTTGGATACAAGCGCTACCTTGAGCGCTGTTAAGAATTGGAATATAACCTCGTGGTAAAACCAGCTTGAGCCCTTGCAACTTACTTTCTGGAAGGCCTTACCAGGCCCCACATATACCAGGAACAATTCACATTAAAGGGGAAATGGACTTTAATTACTTAATGTCCTTGGGAAAGACTGTACAGGAATTGCACAAGTACGTGACGACAAGCAGGCCCTTGGAACTGGATACACCAGCCCATCCATTTCAACCTGGAAACTTGGTCTACATCAAGTCGTGGAATTTGGAGCAGCTAACTGAGAAGTGGAAGGGGCCATTCCAGGTGTTCCTGACTACTCATACAGCTGTCAAGGTCCAAGGGAAAGGCCCGTGGATTCATTATTCCAAGATTAAAAGGGCTCCAACCTCATGGACAGTTGAACAAGAGTCTCCCCTTAAACTGAAATTGATAAAGTTACGACTGATTTTTATGATTTGTTTGTATCAATTACGGTAGCAATGAGTCAAGTGTGCCAGATACCATCTTGGGATCGGAACCTCCATTTAATCTTAACACAGAATATAGCTCGAATATTCCGCAAAAGTGATTGTTGGATTTCTACCCAAATGCCAGCCTCTGGACAAAGCTAAGTCCTACCCTTGATAGGGGTGCCACTGCCAATAAATGTATCATTATTTAACAATCCACAATATGGTAAAGGACATCCAGACAATGCATGGTGGCCAGGTCTCTCTGGGAAAAGACAAGAAGGAAGGTTACAAGTTACCATCACAAAAGATAACCTATAAAAGATAAGCCCTTCCCTGCAGCCCAGGCACCCCAGGCCCCACCAGCAGGTATGGCACCCCAGTCTGCTCTGGCACCTTCGCCATCCCCATCACACCCGTTCCCCCGGCACTTTTCGCATGGGGGTTCAGCAAGCCCGCGGGAGCATCCCCCCAGGGCCGAGTCACCACCAGCGGGGCAGGCAACGGTGGGGCGGGACGCGGACGACTCCCCTCTCCCCTTCCCCAGGGGGAGCAGCCCTTTGGTGGGGAAGCCAGGACAGACAGGTCCCTGCAGGACTCACGGACACGGCCCCACGCAGAAAGCAGCACAGAGCCCCTGCGACAACGACAGACCTTGGGGGCCGGGGGGGACGCGGGCACACACGACAGCAAGGGCTGCAAGGCCTTCGTCTTGAACACCACCAGCGTCCCCTCCAGCGGGGACGGGGCTCGGTGCAAAGCCCTTCAAAGCCTCAAGACCGTCACGGCCTTCCTCGGGTCCCACTGACCTCAGCCCCGGAGAGCCCAGCTTTGCCTCACTGACACAGCAAAATAACCCCAAATCACCCCAAGAATGGCGAGGGAGGGAGCTGCAGGCCAGGCAGGGACCCTCCTCCCCTTCTCTGGCTGCACCTTGGGCAGCCACAAGACCGGGAAGTGGCGGGGGGAGCGGAAATCAGAAGGAAAAAAACCCCAACCAACCCCCCAAAAAACCCCAAATCACTGCACCGGCCAGAAAGTGCCTGGAAACTTCATCCCTCTTTATTGCCCATTTCCCAAGCGAGCTCCACGACCTGGGAGCAACGCAGCCAACGGCATCTTTGAGAACCAGACTCACAACCTGCTGCAGCTGACCCTGCTTGAGCAGCCGAGGTGGGCTGGATGATCTCTAGAGGTCCCTTTCAGCATCCATTCTGTGCTGCTGTGACTCTGTCTCCGTCGTGGTTTAACCCCAGCCAGCAACTAAGCACCACGCAGCCGCTCACTCACTCCCCCCCCTCCAGTGGGATGGGGGAGAAAATCGGGAAAAAGAAGTAAAACTCCTGGGTTGAGATAAGAACGGTTTAATAGAACAGAAAAGGAGAAACTAATAATGATAATGATAACACTACTAAAATGACAACAGCAATAATAAAAGGATTGGAATGTACAAATGATGCGCAGTGCAATTGCTCACCACCCGCCCATCGACACCCAGCTAGTCCCCGAGCAGCGATTTCCCGCCCCCCACTCCCCAGTTCCTATAGTAGATGGGACGTCGCATGGTATGGAATACCCTGTTGGCCAGTTTGGGTCAGCTGCCCTGGCTGTGTCCTGTGCCTACTTCTTGTGCCCTGGCTGGGCAGGAGAAGCTGAAAAATCCTTGACTTTAGTCTAAACGCTACTTAGCAACAACTGCAAACATCAGTGTTATCAAGGTTCTTTGCAAACTGAACTCAAAACATAGCACTGTACCAGCTACTAGGAAGACAGTGAACTCTATCCCAGCTGAAACCAGGACACTTTTAACCACTTAACATTCCCTGAGAAATTCCCCAAGAGCTCAAGAAGAAAGAGCAGAAAGACAGGAGACAGGTGAAAGCCTAGAGCGCCAGCTAGACGGAATGAAAGACCCTCTTCCTTCTCTGAAGCTTCAGCAAGGCTTCCTTCACCTGCTTGTTCCTCCGACTGTAAATGACGGGCTTCAAACTGGGGCTGACGAGAGTGTAGAAAAGGGAAAGAACTGTCTCCCTCCCAGAGGACTTACCGCTCCCGGGCCCCGCGTACATGAAGATGGCGTTTCCATAAAAGACACCCACCACGGTCGGGTGAGAGCCACATGTGGACAAGGTTTCGTGCCATCCTGGCACAGAGCGGATGCGCAGATCGGTGGCTGGGATGTCCAGGGAGGAAATCAGGATTAAGGCTAAAGGGAAGAGGAAGAAGCACACACAAACAGCAAAGATCAGGACTTTATTGGCAGGAGCGGCAGTGCAGGCCAGCTTTAAGACAGCAAGAATTTCACAGGAGAAGTGGACAGCCTCGCAGGGGCCACAGAAAGGCAGGTGTAAAGCCAGAGAGGCTTGCAGTGTACCAAATACGAACGCCAAAGCCCACAAAACTGTGGCAAGGGTGAGGCGCAGCCTCCAGATCATGATGAGGGCACAGCAGAGGGGACGGCAGATTGCCACGTAGCGAACATGAGACATCACTGCCAGCAGCACGCACGCTGTAAGTGCAAAGATTAAATAAAGATGGATCTGTGCCCCACACCCAGCAACGGAGAGGGTTCTGCCTTGTCCAAGGAGGCTCCTTAGCATACGGGGACATTGCTGGAGGCGTAGCAGATGTCCGCGATGGAGAGGTGGCAGAGGAAGAAGTACCTGGGGCTGTGGAGGCAGTAGTCCAGGCAGATACGCAGAAAGACAAGTGTGTTTCCCATCCGAGTGGCAGAGCAGAGGGCAGAGAAAAGGCCAAAGAGGCAGCGCTGCAGGGCTGGGGTGCTGCAGAACCCCAGGAAGACGAATTCTGTGACAGTCTTTTCATTCTGCACGCTGTGCTGGAGGTGAGGCAGCACAAACTGCGACCACGGAGATCTGGAAGCGAAGGAGCAAGGAAAAGGAAAGAAAAAGGAGAGTTTTCCTAAGAATGTTGTGTCCTTTACTCTTTACGCTGCAGCTCCCTTCTCCCTGTTTTTCCCTCTGACTCCAGTGAAAGGTGCGTACTACCCTCCCCACGCTGAGCGACGTACATCTGAATTGCAAGCTCCAATCTCCCTGCAAACTTTGAGCAGTTTGACCAATCTCGCACAACTTTGCTGCCTAGCTTGCCCTTGAAGTCTTTCTTTTCCTGGGTTGGTTTTGGTTTTTTTTTGCAGGGGGTGGGGAGGGGCAGGGTGTGGTGTCGCTGTTGGAGAAGATAAGATGATGAAGATTGCAGGTGTCGATTAAGGTGAAGCCAGAACAACTTCAAAGCAGCCGTTTTAAATTAAGTCCATATTAAAAGGAATGCACAGTTCACAGAATAATTCCAGTTTTACCATTAAACCAACCAGCATTTCCAAGCCACTGCTGTGTCCTCTTTACCTTGGTGAAATGCATTCCTATTGAATCCTGCAGTTGCTTGAGCCAACTCCCCTATCCCAGCAGGGAGGCTACTGCAGGTCCAGGAAGGTCAGGCAGAACATCACCTTGGTTCCTGCTGTGCAGCTGCTCGCCGTTACCAGTTTCGCAGGGTGCTGGTCAAGGTCCCTGGGCATCCCCTGGCACTTGTCTCCACGCAGCTCTCTGGTCTCCAAGATCTTCCGCCACTTCCAGGATACTTCCTCCAGCCAGGATCTTCACCTTTTCCTTCCTGGGTCCCCTCCTTCTCTTCAAGATCCCTTCTTCTTTCTGGGAACCCTTCTTTTTGCCACCACCTCTTCTTTCTGGAACCCCACGCCCCCAGTGTTCCCAATCTAAGTTGTCTATGGGAGCAGTACAATGCCTGATCAGCCTCCGAATTAAGGCTTCTCTCTCCTAGCTCGTTATTAACTGTAGGATTCGGGACATGCCACTTTTGCTTATTCCAGGTGTTACCCAAATTTACAACCAGCCCACGCTGGCTGCGTGTAGCGAGAAGCAGGCTTCTGCTTGACAGCTCAGAATCCAGTTTCAGACATTCACATGCACAGACCTTGCCACACACGTGCACCCAGTCACGTCTCGCCTGGTAACCTTCACAGTTTGAGCCAGTTTTTTGTCTACGGCCGGGCTTCAGAGGCAGGGCATGGCCACAGAAGCGCATTCCCCCCGTCAGTCTGTGAGGTGAGCAAGGGAGAGTCAATACTTGCCTGGTGAGCCTCATACCCAGACAAGCTGGGTGATCCCTCTCCTGCGACAGCCCTGGGAAAAGCCACAGCAGGGTGCTCCCTTGCCTCTGCCTAGGTCCCTGGGGTTCCCCTGCCTGCCATTGCTCCTTTGTCCTCCTCTGTGTTTGTGGAGATGAACCTTTAACCACACAACCTAACACCTACAACATCGGGAAAAAGAGAGGCTGCAGAGGGTCCAGCGGGGAAGGTCGCCGATGTCAAATGCTCTTTGTGAGAGGCAGCACACCCAGCTCACCTCCTTGCTCCTGAGCTGCTCTATCGGAAGCACTGCGTGCAGGACGCTCTGTTCAACAGGCTGTGTCTGTATCTGACTGCCTTGTCCTCGCTACAGCACCGTGTGCTGGGGGAATGCCACGGAGAGCAAGGAGGACGCTCTTTCCCCAGGAGCAACGGAGGGTGCTCAGCTGAGTGCTGCTGCAGGGGCCACAGTGGGGCAGGCAGGCAGGGAGGGGAAGGCAGGAACGAGGGAGCTGGGAGTCACCGGCCAGTCTGGGAGATGCCCCCCGAGAGGCTCGAGAACCCTGGAAGCACAGGACGAGCTTAGAGGAGGTTCAACGTGAGGCCCTGTGGTTAACCATCCCCTCCAGATCTGGATCTTCTCTGGTTCCCAAGTTACCGTGCAGTTTAACAGCCTGCTGCAGAGATCCTGACTGGGAGATCACTGTACCTCCAGGAGTTGGGGATCCACCTAACAGTTCACCGGAGCGGGTGCAGGTCTGTGCTGCACCGTACGTACGGCGTGGCCTTCAGGCTGTGTCCCTACACATGGCCCTTGGCCGCAGGATAAACGGAGCTGGTTGACTGTGACAGAGGAGCCTCCAGGCAGCTCCTGCTTGGTACCAGCGATTACGCCACCTGCGCGGCCCTGCCGTTATCTAAAGTGCAGCAAGAAGTCCGCGCGTGAACATCCTTTACGCATAGAGTTGTTTTCTTCTAAGAAAAGTTGTATAACACCGTGAATGACCAAAAGGAGGAACTTCTCCACAGGCAGGATCTGTACAGTGTGCCAAGGGAAAATCCATCTGGGGTCTGCCCAATGCTGCATGAACGCAGGGTCCCCAGCATCTGAAGGGACCTAAGATTTACTTGCTACCGAGATGCCTCTTCTTGCTGCCTGTATGCCTTCTTCCTGGCTACGTTGCCTCCCAAGATCTTGCCCACCCCCAGCCTACTGGGGAGGGGGGGAATGTTAGAGAGACAGCCTTGATGCTGTGCCAGCACTGCTCAGCCATGGCCAAAACACTGCTGTGTTATCAACAGCTTTCTAGCTACCAGTACAGAGCACAGCACTACGAGGGCTGCTATGGGGTAAAAGAACTCCAACTCAGCCAGACCCAATACAGAAGGAAAGTGGAGGAACAACAGAGGGGGCAGCCCAGGGACACAGAGCCCCCCCCAGGTCTCATCTGGCCGCTCCTGTGACCATACGGTGTACTCAAAATCAAATACCTGAAGTGCTCCCTTAGATGCAGTGTACAGCCAGGGGACAAGAAGGTGGCAGTTCTGCATTTTGCAGCTCCCAGGCTGATGGCAGAGCCAAAGCAAAAAAACCAAAACCAAAACCAAACCAAGCAAGAGAGGTAAAACTGAAGCGCAGGGAGCAAATGCTTCTCTTTCACCTTAGGCCAACTGCTCGGACGCTCTCTATGCTGCCCTGCCACAGAGGGCATCCCTCTCGTACCAGTAAGAGACAGAAGAGTGAATTAAAGCCAGGACCCCAAACCAGACCAAAAACCCGGTCGTGATGAAGAAGAAAGTGGAGAATGCATCAAATATAACAGAAAATTATTTTGGACATTCCCAGTTTACATTTGGAAAAAAGAGGAAAAAAAAAAAAGCGGAGGAATTAGGTATTAAAAGAAGAGCACTGAATGATAAAGCAGTAGCAGTCCCTCTACCACTACAAACCCACACCCCCACACGCACACGTACGCACACAGACTTAACACCACCAAACTCCCATTGACTGTGACGTTCACCTCAGCTTGCTGGTCTAGAGATACTGAATGCCTGAAGCACACCAAGGATAACTGAAAACATCTGCATGGCTTTAATGGGAATCCTCCAACTGAAACAAAGCGCTTTCTCCCTCTGTCTGCGTTGGCACATCCCCGAGTCACGCTCTCGCTCCTCTCCTTCCAAGTCAAGATTCCTAAACGTGAAAAGCGGGAGTGGGGAAAGGCAAAGGGAAGAGAAAAAGAGGGAGAGCATCATCAGTGGAAGACCTGCCAGCTGCTGCTGATTCAGCCCTGTTTGGGGGACCACCCCAGCAGAGAGGAGCTGGTTTGCATGCCACGGTCCTCACTGCCTGTTCCCAGGGACAGGCTGTTTGCTCAGCCTTGCCGGCCAAAGCGTGGGAAAAGCGTAGGCGTGCACCGTCGCCTGCAGAGGAGCACGGACACGTTCGTGTGCAATCCTTTACCTTTTTCCTCCCTGGATTCAAAGGGTTTCTGTCTTCAAAGTGAGAGCCTTCCATACGGTCGTTTGTGACATTTCATCCAGGATAATAATCTCAGAAGGATCAGTCCTGCAATAAATATTTTACACAGCAATCCGTGATTATGGGAACTGATGCCACCAAGGGCATTAGCATCAGCAAGAGGAACAGCGGAGCCCCGAGAATCAAAGCTGCGCATAAGCATGGGAGGTTTTGCTGGATGAGGAGTTTTGGGAGGCAAGCTGGGGAGCTGCAGAGCAACAGCTCTGTGCAAAGGCTCTTGCTGGGGTTTAGCCCTGGTCCGGGTTCCTAAGCCACTGCTGGTACAGATCACGCCTGCAACTCCTCATGTGTAAGTATGAGGAACTCCAGCTACCGTAAAGGCGCTGATGATGCAAGGTTTGGGGGTCAAACGCGAGTGCTGCAGCCACTCTGCTTGGGGTCAGAGCCCTGCGATCACCTCCTGCAGCCCTGCCCCCGAATTTGATTTTCCCACCAAGCTGCCTGCTGGTTTCTGTGGGATGCCCCACAAAGAGGCAAGTGGAGAAAACTCTGCCAAACCCCTTCAAGCTAATCTTGCCAGGGGTCCTAGCGCTTGGTGGGGCTTTACCTGTCACTGCCTTGCTTTGGGATATCCATGTCACTGGTCTTCCCCACGTTCAGCTGAACTGAACTTGCAGCAGCAGCAGCTTCCATCGCCCTCCTGGACTCCTGAGGTAAAAAAGGGACAAATCACGTTCTCTGTCTTTGGTCAAAGTGGAGATAAGCTGAATGCCCAGCACAAAGTTAGCAGTCTGCCCTCCCCTTCTGCCCCTTGGCAGCTATAGGTATTAGTGCAGCAGGGTAGAAACCGTTCACTCCAAAGGTTTTGGGGCAGGGGGATTGGGTGTTCAAAACACGATTATGAGCAAATCTTGCCAGCAGCAGCAGCAGCACCTTCTAATAATAATCATCGTAATGATAATGACCTTTGTGAAAAACGACTCGTTTTAAAAATTACACCTGTATTCAAGCGTTCAGCTCACTGCTACTTGAGGAAACAAAGGTTACAACGTGGGATCCAGGCTATTGGGATCTATTTCGATTGAGTGCTGATCTTCCCCCAACGTTTCCAGACAAGCTGTAAGAGAAACAGGCAACCTCACAGCCCGACGGAGGTGTCCAGCCCCGAGGACCCAGCAAGCCTTACCTCTTCTTCTTCTCTGGCTTCATTTCTGGCATTGTCCAACTTCTTCTTCCTTTCTGGCATAAGGTCATCCAGAAAGCTGAGCTCGCGCTTTGAGAAGCAGAAATCCATCGCTTTCCGGACAAAGACGAGAGCCAAAACCTTCACGAATAAGAGGGAAGATGCGGTGAGCTCAGAGACGATGCCACCTCTCACTCCAACGCTGCAAACACCCCGCTGCTGAGCGGCGGCAGCTCTTACCATCATGGGAAAGATGATGGCGGCACGGGACACCTTGATGGTCCAGAGCAGGACGAGGCAGGTCAGCTGGATCACCGTGAACAAATGCACCTTTTGCAAGGGCACGTGCCGCAGGTAGATGAAATCCGGCTGGTGTTTCGCTGGCATCCAAAACAGCTTCAAGCGATCAAAGAACTGCAAAATAAAAGGGAAAGGTTGCCGCCTTGGGACTGCGGCAAGTTTCTGGCCCTCTCGAGACGTGGAGGCGGTTTGCAGCATCTCGCTTGCCGTCAGAAATCCTGGATCCCACCGCGTTCCTCCTGGGAGCAGCACCCATTTTCCCTTCGCTCCATCTATCAACCGGCTTGCCCCTGAGAGCTGCCCACCAAACGGCAACTATTCCGTGCCATTCCATTATTAGCATTTCTCGGCCCACTGAATCCCCCAGCGAGGATTTCCACCAGTGGCAGAAACTGCCTTCCCTTTGCACTGAATTCCCCCGCTTTCACGTAACCAAACACTGACCTGCCCTAAACCCTGAAACAGAGAGCGCTGAACTTGCCTGGTCCTCCCAGCCCTATATACCTCCTGTGCCTCCACCAATCTTTTTCTTACACAAAAGAGTTTCATTGCTTGCTCTGCAAGAAGTTTTTCCCATGCCACTGCTTTTTTCCCTGCTGCTACGGAGACAAAATACCAGGGAAACGACATGCCGCACGCTGTAAAAGAGTCCGTACCTGAATTCCTCTGAGCGACGACACACCCATGTAGAGAAAGACGCCATAAAGCACAGGCATTGGTATAAACTGGGGGGGAAAAGAGAAAAAAAAAAAAGAATGCAATCGTTTCTTTCTCCATATTGCATTTTCAGTATTACCACCCTCTTCCACAGGCACTGCCTAAAATTGCTTGAAGCCTTCCAGCTTCCATTCAGGCTTACAGATGGGTCAGGTTTTAACCATTAAAGATTTTGTGCGCACGAGTGAGCTAAGGCTCTGCTTTAGGCTGAACTTTGGAGTTACCTCTCCTCAGAATACTCCTATTTTCCAGAAAGGTTGGAGGAAAATAGGCGATTTCACCCGTGCTACCCTATGCCGCATTCTGTGGCGGTAGAAAAACACTTCTGCCTAATCTTGGGGCAACAGGCAAAGGCCACAGGCCTCCTTTTAGCCTAGAGACGAGATTACTTTGTGGGAGGAACGTGCAAGGAAGCCCACGGGGATGACCTCAGTGTGTTTAGCTCCTGGGAACAGCTGCTCCGGGGCATTTGGGGAGCAAATTGCAGCCCGTAAAGGGCTGCCTGTTTGAAAGAGAGCAGACGTGCTGGTCTGAATATGCTCAGCTGTAACCCATAAACATGGGCGGGCCTGAAAGACACCCGAAAATTCAAGCAGTTGCGTTGCTCGCTTGCCTCGAGCACACCAAACGGGGGCCCGAAGGGCTGCAAAGCCTAACCGAGGCTGGTTCCCACCGTGGGTCAAGCCCCAAGGGTTGGGATCACCCCCTCCTCCTCCGCTCCACAACTAACTACTCAGGCCTGCAGAGAGGGGACTGTTTTTCTGTAACCTCCAACAAGCTCGCGGTTGTCGGGTGGTTTGCATTTTCCTCTCACCTTTAACACGGAAGTGAAGAAGACGGAGCAGCCCATGAGCCCAAAGATCAGCAAGCCAGTGACTCTCTGCTCTCGTATCCCCAGAAACTTGGGTTGTTCTCCTGGAGCTGAGCAGTCAGACTCTACTTTGAGGCTATTCACGTGGGTGATGGACAGGACGGTCGCAGCCACAAACCAGGGCAGCCCCATCACCGAGCACACCCCCAGCATCACGGCCACCACGAAAAGGTCCAGGTGGTACCCGCATCCTTTCTGCAGGCAGGAAAACAAGAAACAGAGCATCCCATAGCACAAGAGCAAGGATAACGTCGCAAGTCAGACTCAAACCCTGCTCGAGCACAGGTCAACTTCTTCAGAATTTAAAACAAGAAATGGAAGCAAGTAAGGGTGTACGCAGGCTTTGCACAAGCACCTGGCATGAAAATCTGGCAGGAGTTCAGACACAAGGGATATGGGGAGCTTGTGCGATACATACTTCTCCAAAAAAAACCCACCCACAACCCAAAACCACCAAACCGTTGTTTTCACTCACAAAGAAAATTCTACCACTTGCGAGGAATGTGTGACTCTGAGTTATCCCTGGCAGCGCATCAAAACAATGCATTCCCCGCACCTGCTGCCGCTGCCGTTTCAAAACAAAAACGCGCTTCCATATTGCTCCAAGATTAATTTGCTCCTCCAAAAGGTTGCTCATCTGAACTGCCCTGTCACTTGCTCCCTGCATCATCGTTAATCCAGGAGAGCATCCTGCCACGCAGCCTGACCTTGTCCCAAACCAATGCCTTCAGAAAGCATCGGCAATAAGAGCTTCTCCCCAGACCTGCAGCCCAGAAGGGGCTGGGGCCGGGGTCATCTCTCGCAGGCCCTTACCTTCAGCTTGTGCTCCTTCCTGTTCACAATAACGGCACTGATCTGCTGGTCCATGAATATCAAGATGGTGCAGAGCAGAGCTGGGACGAGCGCAGCCAACACCGTCCACCAAGGGTTGGGTCCTATGGGGTTGATGAACCACCCGCGGTCGTCTCTGGTAGGCTGCAACAAAGCCCACACATCAGCATCGTCTCCCAGCCCAGGCACTCCACTGGCTTTCCTTTTCCCCTCCCTCCCTGTGTCAGAGCACCTCCCAGCCCTGGCTTCATGTCCCCCTCTCCCGTGGGCTTCAGCAGTGCCAGTCTCCTCTTTGCAAGCACCTCTAGGTACTTCTCCTGTAGGTATCTAGTTTTGGGGCCATCTTCTCGTTGCCAGGAGGAAGCAAGGCACTTGGAGGTGGAAGAGGAGATGGTCACACCACCAGCATCTCCTCCAGACTCAGCCCTGCCCTGCCCCGGCATCACCTTGTGGCACCCCCACGTGCCAAAACACCCCATTACCTTGAACGTGTGGGGGACCTGGAGCTTTGGCGATGGGATCCCAACCACAAAGTCAAGGAGCACCATGATGGCGATGGTGAGGAAAACAGCAAAGTCGCTCACCGTGGACCGTACCTGGGGCGAGAAACCAGAGGTGAAAGGGGCATGGCAAACAGGGCCGTAACGTGAGATGCAAGAGTTGCGGACATCCACAACATTCAGGCTGGTTAACCAAATCCCACCACCCCTCTGAGCACATGCAGCCTGATCCCTTGCTTAGATACTGTTGCTGTGTTTGTCCCCGTGAGATCTGGTGTCAGATAATAAAAAAAGCTTAATTAGGCGGACAAGGGTTGGTTTAAGTCAAAACCTAAAAATAATAATAATAATATTAAAAATAAGAAAAGAGATGTCTGCCACTACAGCTACACTCACAGCTACAACGGCAACAAGGCACTGAGGCATCCTTTAGTCCTCAAAAGGAACCTCCTCATTCGAATCTACTTTCCGCTCGAGCACATAATGCGCAGAAGGTAGGGAAAAAAAACCACAACCCCAACCCCCAAAACTTTGGGAAACCTGACTTCCTACTACCTGAGGAGGGGGAAAAAAAAAAAAATTAAAAAAAATCAAACCCCAAAAATCTTCAATCTGGGGCAGATCGCGAGGCAGGTGGGAAATGCTACGATGATTTTGCACTCACGGAAATGAGTGCGGGACATCCAAGCTCTTGGAGAGCTTGGCCTGCAAGGCCAACGTTTCCCAGCTTGACCATGGCGGGGCTAATACTGCTTAGTGCTCCAGGAAAGCCATTTTGGGAAACGAGTGTGGAGATGGACGCTGGCCACCATCTTCTACTTACTCTGGTTGGAAAGTAGCGGCTGGTTTTAAACTTCTTCAAGAAGCTTGACAGGGCAAAGGTGGCGAAGAAGAGGATGCAGCACCAGAGGAACACATCAGGCGTGTAGGGGCCGTCGCGTCCACAGGCAGGTCCTTGAAACTCCCCACGCAAATGCCGACATTCCTGGAGAAACAGAGCGTCAGGACACAAAGGCAGTGCACGTGCGGCAGGGAAACCTCGCGTAGCTAGGGGGTTTTGAGGATCTTGGTCCAAGATCCACGACCCTCTAACTGCTCCTGCCAATGGAGATTTATATGTAATGAGCAGCAGCAGCTGAACAAGTGACACATCGAACTATAGAGCGGAGAAACGAGATGTGAGGGGACACCATACCACGCACCCTCGGCACATCCTCTGCCTGCCATTCGAGCAATCGTGGCTAAAGAAGACACCAGAGGGGAAGGAAACACTGGAAACTCTTGGGGAGAGAGAGAGAGGGAAGAGGGAAGGAGGGCTAAAGACAACCATGGTAGGAAAGGAGGAGAAGAGACAAATCGTCCCTTCCCAGGGGAGGGCTCGCAGAACCTGGCCAAGAGGGGATGAAGGCCACCATAAGAGCCTGCCGCCCTAGGCCCGGGCTCTGCTTCCAGCAACAACAGCCTGAGAGGCTGCTCAGACATGCAAATTTATGCATGTACCTACAGACAGCACTGAACGAGAAAGCAAGGCCCAGAGTTACTAGGAACCCATTAAGGAGGCCAATTACTACCTTTCAAGCATGAACTTAAGTCCTACCTACAACTTCTACAATAATCAAACCACCCACTACTTAACCTTCCTCCCAGTCAGAAATACTGTCCGGCAACAGGCTTGAGGGGGACACTTGCTACCTACCCACAACGTTGGGGACCAGGTAGACTGGGACAAGGTGGACTCTCCTCCCGAGGACCAAGCGGTTTTAACAAACCACACGCTAGATTTAAGCAAGGACTTTTCCGAGCAGCACTAGCACAGTTTGAAGCCCATCATTCCCTGAAGGGCTCTGACTTTTGCACCATGCAAATGCCCCTGGACCCCGTGGCCGCGGCGCGAGGAAGCAGTGGCTCGGGGCACTTACGGTCACCGTGAGGTTTTCCCAGGCGATGCCAGACACGTTGATCCCGTTGCTCGCCCAGAAACGCAGCGTTTCGTTGCTGGGATGGGTCGGTGCCTCACACTTACAGCTGGGAGGAGAGAAGCCAAGACAGGGGTAAGGGAAAGGCGATGGAGGTGCAGCCCGCAGCTCCTGCCAAGGGGCAGCAGCTTTCTCAGGGGGAAAAAAACCCACTAGTAGCTGGTGAGGAAGTCCAGCTTGCTGTGCATGTGCACAGGGTAGGTGTCTCGCAGGTGACTCAGCTTCTCCAGAGCCTCGTAGATGAAGATGATGCAGATGAGGGAGGCAAAGGCTTCTTCCGTGAAGCGGGTGACGTAGCACACCAAACAGCTGGCATCGGTGGCCACCAGCACTATGCACAAGAAGGCGGTCCACAGCCCAATGCACGCCCGCAGAGACAGATAGGAGAGCGTGTACTCCCTGGGAAAGCAAAATGAAACAAAGGCTGCAAAGGCCAGCAAGAGGCCCTGAGACATGCCTGCCTTCGGGGAAAACAGGGAGCAATTCTGGAGCGTGTCAAGGCTGCGGATGGGAAATGCAGTTTCCATGTACTACTACAGAGAGCCTCGGGGCTGTGGTGCAGGGTGTAGACCCACAGGAGGAGAGGCCAATTATTTAGTTACCACTGTTGAACAAGGATCTTGTGTTAACACCTTGGAGGCTGCTTGAGGTCAGGTCCCTCTTGGGCCAGGTGGTGTTCTCCCACATCACCCTGATGCCCTGACACTGAAACCAGCTGGGTTTGCACCCAGTCACCTGCTGCCAGCAAGCTGGGGCTTAATGATAAACCTTATGGCAATAAGGGTGGTTTATCTCCCATCAAAGCCATAGCAACAAAAGGACTGTCACTAAAATCTAGCAACTACCCCTAAGAAACAGAAAAGCAAAGCAAAGCATCTTTTCTCCATCACTGCCCCCTTCTGAAGGCTCTCGCAGCACCCAGCTGCGGCAGCCAGCCTTACTTGCAGAATTTGTAGAGGATCTTCTCAAACACGAGGACGGGTCCGGTGCTGCCGAGGATGGTGAGAGGTTGGCCGGCAAAGAGGCAATACACCACGCCGGCCATGGACGCGCCCAGCAGCGACTCCATGGCACTCTGTCCGGGGAAGAGAGGCAGCCGTGAGTAAATAAATCGTTAGGGAGAAACAAAAACCAAAGCCGATTCACTGCAGCGAGGACTTTGGCCTGACTTTTATCCTCCCCCATGCTCCCCAACAGAGAGACGTGCTCACTATCTGGCCATTGGTCGCCTCCCCCAGCAGTCCCCCAAAGGTGATGACAGGGGACATGCAGGCACAGTAGAGGAAGAGGAAGGACGCCAGGCACTGCAGGCTCAGACCATCCCGGAAGTCGCTCCAGAACCACGGGGCTTTCCGCTTCACGTCCAGGGTCAAACCTCCAAAGAGCCTGCAGGAAGGAAAAAGAAG
The DNA here is from genome assembly GCF_964188355.1 of Buteo buteo. Classification (NCBI taxonomy): domain Eukaryota; kingdom Metazoa; phylum Chordata; class Aves; order Accipitriformes; family Accipitridae; genus Buteo; species Buteo buteo. Next base: position 175,466 of record NW_027439257.1, on the reverse strand, counting down.
AGAGTCTGTTCTCTTGGAGGAACACGGTGACTTTGCTTTGCTGCAGAAGGGCAATCAGAAGCACGGAGTCACTTTCGTGGCTAAAAAGAAGCACTCTCCTTCCTCCCAAATCAAGGAAACCTGCGTGCAATGGTGATGGCTGGGGCTGAGCCCAGCTGCCCAGATCTCCCCCCTGCCCAGCCCAGGGGACCAAGCTGGCAATGCGGAGCCCCTTCGTTGAACCAGCTAACCCCAAAGACCTGCTAGAAGGGAGGGTGCATGCTCAGATTTGAGAAGCAAACAGAAAAAAAACCCAAACTATTAAAGCTCCCACCTTCCCGTCCGCTGCAGTTCAGGGCCACTGTGTTTCTCCAGCGTGCTGTGAGAAGCACTGTCGTCAAGAGCTCCTGGCATCTTCCTTTTTTCCTGTTAAAATGGAAGTAAGATAAAGCTATGGACTTGTAACCGCTGGCTTGTTTTGCTTCTGGTCTGGCTCTGTGACTGTGTCAGAGTGGGACCTTGTGAATTTGGGCCCCTGAACAGCATCCCCAGCCGTCCTGCCCATCCCCCTCGCGCCTCCCACCTGCGAAGGGACGTTTTTCGGGGGCTCGATTCGGATCGATGGATCCCACTCTCCTGGCGGCAAGACCGTGACCTGATCCAGAAACTCGTCGATGCCAGCCACGAGGTCAGCCCCGTTCTTGGCTTTATAGGCAACGTCACGGAAAACCTGCCAAGAGAAGACAACCTGGTGAGAGGACAACCCAGCTCGGAGGTCCTAACCAGTGCAATAAGCTCTTGGCTAAACGCAAGGCTTTTTCCCCAAAATTTCCTGCTGGAAAGGGCAGGAAATACTCCCCCAAAAGGAAAAATCTGTGCGTCAGGGCATTTGTAATCATCTCCCCCACGAGGCCCCCGTCCCCCATGGCACACCATACCCTTCTGCTTAAAGAGCAAGAGAAGTTTGACTGGCCCTGGCAATGCCACCACTGGGGACAGCGTGCTGGGGACCCCGGCAAGAAGGATGAGATGCAGGATGCACCCCGGGTGGGATTTCAGCCTCCAGGATGTGGGGTGATGCAAATCTGCGTGTTCGCTTCGGGGTGAGAAAGAGGGCTGGGCTATTTGGAGAGCTGCGGGCAGCTGGGACAGCAAATCCTCTTCCTCACTACTTCAGAGACAGGGAGAGCTGAAGAAAGGCAAAAATGACCCGGAGCTATCTCATCTTGTCGCACCTCATCTGTCATGATAGTGGCCATGGACCTGCCGATCTCATGGTACTGATGGGCTTTTCCTTCTGGTCCAAGCAAAACAAACAGGAACCTGGGCAAGAAAAACAAAATGAGAGAGAGAAGAAGGTGTCCTTGCTCCAAGAGCACCCAAGGAAAGCCCTGGCAGCTCCCAGCCCGGAGCGTGGCTCAAGACGGGACACGTAGGCTCAGCGACGCCACGATGAATTTGAAATTCTTCAAAACCGACGGCAAATTTCATTTGGGGGCCAACTTTCATTACAATTGGCCGATGGGTTTAAAAGCTACAGCAGGGAATGGAGAAACGAAGGCGAGGAGATGTGGGTGGGGGAAACGTGCTTGCTCCCCCTCCCACTCGCCTTGTTCCCTTGGGACACCAAACTGATGCCTGCAACTCGATCTTTGGTTGGGTGTCTTTTTTACGGAAAAAATTTGCGCTTCTCATTCGCACCTTGTTGGGATGGGAACTTCCGTCATGCCCGAGAGGCGGACAGCCGGGCTCAGGCGGACAAATGCCACGATGGGCTGGTGAAGGAAATCCAGCTCTCCTACGAGCACGTTGGATGCTTCAGCCCCGGTGGGAATTTTCTTCATGAAGTGCAGCTCCGCCTGGGCACGACAAGCGATTTTCAGGCAATTACCCCAAAAGCAAAGCCCACAGCGCTCTGCAGCACACTCTCCAGCCAAGTTTGCAAGAGCAAATCTGGCCCTAAAGGCGTGAGAAAGCTACGAGTGTCTCACCTTGCTTAAATCCGTTGCTCTGCTCTCAGGGTTCACCCCATCTTTAGCTTCTGCAGCGGTGGGAGAAGGACAAGAGGTGATTGTTTGGGCTGGTAGGAAAAAGAAAGACACTCAGAAAGATGGACGAGGAGCAACTGGGACGCTTCTCCTTTGCCCGGACAAGTCTAATGGGGCCACAGCCCTGCAGAAAGCCTCACCTGGCTTGTAGAGGAGGTGCAGGTCTGACTGCCTCTTGCTCACATCAGCAAACGAGCAGACAGTGGGCAGAAGGTTGGTTGTCTTCTCGTTCTGATGGTGGTGCTTCCTCAAAAGGACTTCTCGAACTTGCGCCCGCACGTGCTCGTCAAACTCCGTGGACTGTTCTTGCTGGGCCAGGATCGTATCTGAGGATGGCAAAGGGAAACAAAGCCATCAGAGCAGAAACCCCAACAAGTCCCGACCCCCAAAGCCCCCAGGGAAGGCTGTGCCACACAGGCTGCACCCTAATGCCGGCTCAGCCTTGCATAGCAAGGCCTTTTAATAATGTTCAGCCTTTGCAGCCAAAACGAGAATTTTCTTCTGCTAAGAAACACGGCATCCAAGTGCTTATTCATCATTCCGCTAAGATAAATATTTCCCATTCTAAATGACACAATTTTCTTGCCCGACCTGGCCTTTCTGACTCTACACGTTCACCCAAATTATAAGCGATCTATAGCACAGACGTTCCCAGAGCTTCCCGTGCTGATCGAGTGCAATTTGCCGAGCCCAGGGAGAAACGTGCTAAGAACGGCTCCGACTTCTCCAGCCCTTGAAAGGGCTGAATGGAGACCTGCCGCCAGTCAAAGATAACTTCTCCAAAGCGGCTTTTGCAATTAACTTCAAGTATCTTCCCCACAGAAATACACTGCTTGGTCATCGCCAGATAAACTCTGCCTTAAAACTCTTACATGCTGGATCTTAAGGCAAAAGCAAAAAAAAGAATGCGAGGAAACAGCTTGTAAGAAATAGTTCCTTTAAGGAGGTTCAGCTCTTACGCAGACTCTGTATTTCTAAGAGCAGCCTGCTAAGCCCTGACACACGCTCCTTTTTGGCTGCAGAATATTCTCTAGTGGCTTCTCCAACCCCACAAACTGCTTTCAAAAGGACCCCGCATTGGAATAAAAAAACGGTGCGACTGTTGCATGCCCAGTCTACATCCAAAAACAGCTCATGAGAAAAACACAGTGGCACTTCTGGAAAAGGACGTGCCATTGGGGCAGGGTTTGATTTGGGAGTGAAGAGCACCGTGGCGAGCTGAGCTCGGCTGTTCCCGGAGGGATGCAGCGCCCATGGTACCTGCAATCTCTTCGATGCTGTTGGCACAAATGTCCAGCAGCACCGACCCGTTGCTGATGCAGCTCCTCAGCTCGGAGAGGCTGTGCAAGGACAGCGTGCCAACGTAGGGCTTGCTCCAGCGCTCGCCGCCATCTTCCACGTCCTCCTCAAACTTCAGCCACCTGCGGACATCGGGTGCGATCAGCCCCATTGCAAGAAAACAGCCCCAGCTCTGCAACCCCTTTGACAGAGCCACGGGGTGGCAAGAGGAGAAGGCTCCTCGTGCCGCCACCTGCAGCTGCAAAAGCTTCGCATCCTGGAGAGGAGAAAGCAGAGCCCACGGGCGCTGCCGGTGCAGGGACTCCTCTCCCACCGCAGCCAAGCAGCAGGGATTTACCTTGCCGTTTCCTTCCACTCGCCATCTCGGCCCTCTTTTACACAGATCTCATCCAGCTCGGAGAACAAGTGGTGAGAGAGGTGCTGCTCGTCCTCCTTGCTCCTGAGAATGAACTGCACCCGCTGGGACGGGGAGCCTGGGGGCAGAAGGCAAAGACCCATCCCGTTACTGCGCCTGAACACAGCTCGTCACGCTCACGTGCAAAGTGGCCATCAGCACCAGTGCAGCCATAAACACTGGGCTGGCCCCTCTCCTCTGCATCTGTCTGGGCTTGCACAGAGCCGTGGAGAAGGAGAAGCATCTAGTCCACCTCTGCATGATGATGGGCTGCTTTCCTTCCCCACATTGCCATTTTTAAAGCCAGGATCCCTCTAAGGAAGACGAGCCTAAACCCATTATGCATTTAACTGCATTAAAAAAAACACAAACAAAAAAAAACAACAAAAAAAAAGAAAACTTGGGAAAAAGAGGGTGTTGCTCAATACGGCCACTTTCCCTCGGAAGAACAGCAACTCACTCAAACTAGCCACGGGGACCTGCTTGCAGAAGGCCCCAGCGCCCACGTTGCCCCCAGGAGTTTAGCAAATGCCGCGGTGGGACTTACAGTGGTAGCCCTGCTCCATCGGGGCAGAGTCCTTCTCCCGTTCCCCTTCCCGATGCTTCTGGCTGTGGCGTCGGTGATGCCGGTGGCTCTGCCTAACCAGTGGCATCCGCGCGCCCACGTACAGGGTCCGGTGGCCTGCGAAAAAGCAGCGGTTTTTGCAGCACTCTCGGCATTGCGGCAATGGTTGAGGTGGCCGGTGCCTTGCTAAGCCACGGTTATATATCCCAGGAGCAACGCCAGCTTCCCTGAATGTTATTTTCACTGGACCTCCTTTTTTCCAAGCCTATTTTACTCGAGCTTTGCAACAACACAGCAACAACAAGTGTTGGCTCTGGGTCATCTAAAAGTGCCCCCAAAGTATTGGACCTCTTCTCAAATTCCAGCTTCGGCTGGACAACACTCAGACTTGCTCATTAAGCAGCAACACAAGCTAATTATTTTCAAAATCTCTGTATGGCACGAGGCGACAAGAGACGATCAAATCAGTCCCATCGTAATGAACTCCAGAACAAAAAAAGAAAATCACAGCCCCGCGTCTGCAGCCCTGAAATGATTCTCCTGACCTCTCCAAGCCAGGAGCAGCCTCTGCGAGAAAAAAAGCCGTGAATTATCGAGCCCTGTGGCTACAACTCACACCGTGGCCTCCCGGGGGGCTTTTTCCCTCCGTTTAAAAAGCCGTAATAGTAAAAAACGTGACAATAACTGTGCTGCTTCATTGAGAAGCGCGGCACGTTTTGCTGCACATGATGTGACACCCGACAAGGCACACAGGAGAGACTTTGTGCAATGGGAAAACGCGCTGGGCTGGTGGCTCCTCTCCCAGGATCTCAGCAGAGACTCACCTTCCAACTCCTCCTCCTCATAGCGAACACTGACAGTGTTGCTCCTTCTTCCCCGGTCAATCACTGCCTCCTCGTCATGTCTCTGTTTAGCAACGACAAGAAGGGAAAAGTTGGGGCTGGGGGTGGAGAGCTCCCTTACGTCCTCCCAGCCATCACCCACCCCTGCGTCCACGCGAGTCCACGAGCCATCACGCCTCTACGTGCCGCCTCCTCCTCCTTCAGGCACAGCCCTAAAACCACGGACTTGTAGGAGGTTTTCCTTCCCATACGCAAATAAAACAGCCCATAACATCACCTCTACTGTATACCACGAGAGTCTGGACGTCTTTAATACAGCAGGAGAGGGATGAGTGTTTCAGACCAAAAAAACCCACCTCCTGCTTTGTTCTTGAGGTTCCTGTCTAAAAAAGTGATTTCCAAACTGGAAAAAAACCAACCCCAACCCACAAAACTGCACTTTTGAGCCCCGGCCGTGCTACCTGTAACTCTTCCAGAAGTGTCATTTTGTAACCCCCGTTTGGGTTCATCCTCACGTCAGTCACTGGGTTTCGGGGACAACTGAACCTCCAGGTCAGTCAGGGGGCCCGATTCCCCAGGGACTGATGGAGTAGCCCTCACGGGAGGAGCTAAGTGGCACCCAGTGTGCACCAACTCCAGAGACACAATAGGGACCATTGTGAAATCACAAGCTATGATGCGGATCCAGGCAGCTACTTAAAGCCATGCACCCCTAGAGCCTTCCCGCTTGGAAAACTTAGTGCCTGGGGAGAAGCCAGCTCTGCTTTGAGCAAAAACTCTCCAGAACAGAGAAACTTCCTGCATGAGAGGTGTCAGGCTCAAAAGTGTGCAGAAGGAAAACCCTTCACAGGCTCGTTCACCCTCCTGAGAAGCAAAGCCCACTAGCAGCATCATGTTTTCTCTCTTTTTCTTTCTAACAGTAGAGCTGAAGCTCTAGCATCCTGAGGATAACAGGAGGCACAAATACGGTAGGGAAAAAGAATATCTTATTGGATCAATGGGTAGATTCAGAAAAAAACCCTGCTACACAGTAGTTTATCCTGGCTGCTAGCTAGAACCGAGAAGACTGTTTTTTCCACCTGGGTCAACAGTTCCGGTGAAACATACTACCCGCCTAGGACAGCTGCATCTGAGGAACAAGAATTAGTTATCTGCAATACAAGGAATAACAATGAGTCATTTAGTGCCATGATATTCATCAGGCTGCACAGAGAAACAAGAGACAAATGCATTTGAATAACCATGTCTTGTGTTACGTTTTAACCACTTAACATTCCGTGAGAAATACCCCAAGAGCTCAAGAAGAAAGAGCAGCAAGGCAGGAGACAGGTGAAAGCCTAGAGCGCCAGCTAGACGGAATGAAAGACCCTTCCAGCAACAACAGCCTGAGAGGCTGCTCAGACATGCAAATTTATGCATGTACCTACAGACAGCACTGAATGAGAAAGCAAGGCCTGGGGGGATCATTTCCCCTCTGCTCAGGGCTGCTGGGGCCAGTCTGTGTGCTCTGTCCAGACTGGGCTCCCCAGGACAAGACTGGGACTCACTGGGGCGAGCCCAGCAAAGGGCCACAAAGGTGACGAAGGGACTGGAGCACTTTTCATATGCGGAGAGGCTGGGAGAGCTGGGACCCTTCAGCCTGGAGAAGGCTCAGGGAGCTCTTATCCATGTACATCTGATGGGAGGGAATGAAGAAGAGGGAACCGGGCTCTTCTCAGCAGCGCCTTCTGGCAGGACAAGAGGCAAAGGGCACAAACTGCAAAACATGAAATTAAAGCTGAACACAAGAAAAACTTTCTGACTGCAACTGTGGTCGAGCACTGCAACCGGTTGCCCACAGAAGTTGTGGTGTCTCCACCCTTGGAGTCCACTCAAAACCTGAGGGGACACGTCCTGGGCAACCTGCTCTGGGTGACCCTGCTTGAGCAGGAGGGCTTGGACTCAATGATATCAAAGGTCCCGAAAACCTCAACGGTTCTGTGAAAGCCACAGACAGAGATCTCTGCCTCAAGCCGAGAGGCAGCAGTCATCAGCCGACTCAGAGGAGCAGGCTGGGAGGCAGCTAGGAAACTCTTCCCAGTTCCTCCCTTGTCATCCCTGCCTCAGGTGTGCAAGCCAGTGCACCGCTTTGTTGAGCCGCCCAGTTCTCATCCCGCTGTGATTCTGCAGGTAACGTTAACACAAAGGAGTGAGAGGGGAAGAGCTTTAGTTAACGGCATGGGAACCTGAAAGCACAGGACAACTTTTCCCCAAACGTGGGCAATGCTGCTTAGATTCTGTCACCTAGGGAAGAGAAGGAAGACGACAAATGGGCCAAAGGGTTACACAGGAATGAAATACAAGGAAGGTGCAAGAGACATCAAAAACATCGATATGTGCCCCAGAAGACTATTTTGTAGTCAACTGACCTGCCCACACCCGACTGTGGGCATGAGGCCTCCGCTCCGACTTCCACTCTTCTCCTCTTCACCATTTCTTCCACTGCAGCACTATCTGACACTTCTTTTCTTCTCTTGACCTTCAAAACATTGCAAACTTGGTATTGATAAAATTTGATTTTGACTTTTCTATTTTAGAACAAAAGTCAGACTTAATATACATCTGTGTTTCGCAACATTGTCCAGGCTTATACAACAAAAACCAAAAAATGACTCAGGAATAAAAGATTAGCTGCCTTATTCAAACAGAAGGTAAGCACTGAGAGGCCATCCAGAGAATTATGCTCAACAGTTTTAAAGAAGAACTACTGCTTCCCAGGACATCCTATTGGCTCCATTTTTAGAGGAGGGCCTAGGAACATCATTAGCAGGAACGTAATGCTAGCAGAGAGAGCGGGATTTCCTCGGGGGGAATTTGGACAGGACACCTTCACTAATTCACTCCATCTTCAGACACTTACCTGTATTGAAAACAAACCCACCCTGAGATCTCACTAAACAATTACTTTCCAAAGAAGCTTAACTTGGTTGTTTTCGACACATGCAGCACTTAGGAAACTACTTCATTATTCAGCACTATTGACCTCATACAGACTCTCACAGCGAAGAAACCATTTGACAGCTCAGCTCAGACTTGGCGAAAACACATTTAACTGAAGCCAGCACGGCTCTCACGTCCTCAGGCAGGACTTCATTCAAAGTCCGCTGGAATTGACAGGAAGGTTTCCCTCAACTTGGATGGTTCTAGGTGAGAATTCACTCCCACCTTACACTGCCTGACTGACACCCAGAAACAGGACAACTACAGCATTGCCTAGATATATCTTCTGCTTCTCCAGACTACTTGGAATATCACTTTTTTTTAAAAAAAAAAACAACACACAAAAGAGAACCACACACGCAACTTAAAAGCTCATCACTGCCCTTGTTTACTTCTTTACCTGTAACAGAGGTATTGTAAAATCTGGTGAATATTTGGTGACTGGACTTTCTTTAACCAACTTTATAGTACATTTTTGCATTGCACCACACGTCCTGAGAACAAGATAAATGACTTAGAAACAATGCTGGACTTGCATATGATATCTTGAAACCGAAGAACTGCAAACACAGCTCTTTCAGAATTCCTGGCTGTGAATAACACAAGCCAGTGGGATGGGGACAATTGCTTTGGACTACTTGTCCATTTGATAAGGGAGACCAGAATATCTACTAAGTGCTCACAAGACAGACCAGCAGCAGCCTTTCCCAGGGACCAATCATCAGAACAGGAAACAGTAAGAAAAAAACCTCAGTTTTCACAACAGAGGAGGTTCAATGCAGAGTCCCACAGAGGTCTCAGCTGGGGCCTGAGGCTCTTCAGGGAATTCATAGAAAACCTGGAAAATGAGACACTAGGGAGGTGACAACATTTGCTAATTATACAAAAGACATTATTACCATTATTACTATCATTATTTAGAAAAACAAATGCATTCTTTCTTTAGGAAAACAGAAACAAAGAGCGTGAAATTCAACGTCAACAAATGTAGTCAAGCATAAGGAAGAAAAACACATGTTCCATATATATATGTGCTGGCTCCAGCCTAGTTACCGACATTCAAGAATGAAGGCTGGGAGCCACTGGGCATTGCTTCATAAAAATACTAGCTGAAGAGTCAGCAGTGGGTGAAAAGGCAAAGAGAAATTCCAGACATTTTCAAAAAAAGCAATACAGGACAAAAGAGAACACATTGCTATGCTCTATTTCAAATCCATGGTACAGCCATACCGCACGCAGTTTTGCTCCCTCTCATTCAAAGACACAGTGGAGGAAGGGAAAGGGAAAAGCAAGACATAGATCATAGATGTTTCCAGACATTATCCAAACATAACCATAGTGAATTACCACAAGATACGCCGTGCTGAAATAGAGCCGAGTTCTAGATACATCGTGCAAATGTAGGGATAAGGCACGAGGTGGACATTCTCATGTTTGAATCTCATCTTCGATACTCTCTCCCATTTACTGACATCTGAGAACAACAATAAGACTTAAGAACATAGCACTAACATTTCAAAGGAGCAGGAGTCCTCTTGTAAAGCTTCAAAAGTCATACCACACTGAACGTATATGCAGAAGGGAGCACCTACAATCTGTCCGTATGAACTTGGTGAAAAAGCGCTAGTAACACATTACAAGAAACACTCACCCAGGTGACACTCTCCCATCAGTTGCTTGCATTAATAGCATTGTGTTTCCTTAACTGTATCTGGCTTCAGTCCTGACATCTTCCCGCAAGAAACAACATGCCAGGCGCTCCCAACCCTGTGAATAAAACCTCATCAGCTTTCCTAACTAAAAAGTAATTTTTTTAAAAACTGAAAAGGACTAGGATTCACAGGAGTAGCGTCATTACATTCACTTCACAGTTCAAAATGGGAGGACAAAAGATAATTGACATGACAAATGCCACAGTTACAGACGTTCCTTCCTGGGGGTGCAGTTCGCACACCTAGGAGCTCATGCATGCAAGAATGGGTGACGCCAGGCAGCAGTCTCCTTACGTGCCTCTGATCTCAGGAAGAAACAGGTAACATGAATACTTTTACTCCATTTGCTAGCAGAAACTAACATCCTGAGGACCAGAGATGGAGCCCAAGATTTGCCTAGATGAAACGCTGACGCAATCAGTTCCTTTAAGGGATGAAATTGTTCGTTTGAGTTTGGCTTCAAGGACTCCCACAGCTGGTGATTAACTAAGAGGTATGCTACAGCGAGGAGCCCGACACACAGATTGCAGGACAACTCATCACGTCAGGCCTCTGAGCTTGCAGTTCTCCGCAGGGCCCGGTGCTGGCTGAGCAGGTGGATGGACTTCCCAGTTCTAGAAATACAAGCTCGGGAATCAAACCCTCCTCAAGCACGCAGGCAAAACTGGCTGCGCTTTAGCGAAGCAAACCAACAACGAGGCTTCGTTTGTTTGGGTGCCTCCTCTCTGACAATGCTCTGGGCTACTTTCTCTTCCTGGCAGTAAGAGGAATAAGTTGCTCTCATACATACCAGCTTCTGACAGGGAAAGAGGATGATCTCGTTCTTGCCTGCTAGGACCAGGGGTGGCAATAACGCAGTCTGCCGAGACTGGAAGGGAATGCCTTGGAGGCGGAAACACGTGGGTGTTCATTACTCCTGGGCACTCGGAATCACGGGAGGTGATGATGCCAAAGGGCCTGATCCGATTCACAAACTGACACACCTTAGGACTGAAAAGGCTTCTCCTTCAACTAACTTACTTTTCTCTGCAACAACAGCCTCAGGAGAGTAACTTCTTCTTAACCCTTTACACTACAGCAACTACAATGTTTAATCCTAATGTACCTTACAAGAAAACTACTGCGGTCTTCTCTACTAGTGGGCCAACACTGCTGCGCCTGTAAGGAGCGCTTTACGTTTTATTAACCTTTTGAAACAACGCACTAGCTTTCCTTGCAATCGCATTACGTGGGCTTCCTGGGACTTTACATATACACGTTTGTTTTCTCTGGCTAAATCAGATTTGGAACGCAGGGGTGGCCATCTGAAAACACTGCAAAACATTCTTTTTACGTACATCAGTTCTCTGGTGAAGGCAACAACTGAGGAGGATCTTCAGCTAGTGTAAAACTGCAAAGCTCAAAGGACTCGTACTCCAGCTAAAGATCTGCGCACTACTAGGCAGGAATGTCAAATTAAGCAATGCCCAACAGATACAAGTCATTGGATCTTTTCTTTTACAAGTAGGAAAGAAAGGGTACACAGAAAGATAGTGAAGTGGTCTGTAGAAAATGGATGTAAATCATCAAGATTTCCGAGGATTACTCGAATTGCTTCCTGGAGAGGCCAAAATAAGAAAGGAAGGAAGAATATTAACAAGATAGCCACAATTCCACTGTCAAGTACAGTTTTCAGGCTTGGGAAAAAAATAACATTGCAGTTTGCAGGAGTCATGGAAGAGCAGGTTCCAGATATTTTGCTTTTCCTCTTCCCCTTCTTCCCCCTGCTCCCTCCCATCACCTCAGAGCATGCTGCCCTAACAGATTCACAGAAACTGAAGTGAATGAATATCTTAACCCTGAATTAACATGGAAGCATTACTATGGAGAGTGGAGGTGTGCTTTTAAATTTAAGAAGTTCTACATTTAAGAAGCCTCCTCCTTGCCAGCACAACACATGCACTATTGACCTGTTTCAAAAATAAACATATTCCCCTTTTTCAGAATATTGACCCAATTCAGTTACAAAGGAACTGTAATTCAGCTCCAACAAACTCCTGCTTTATAAAGGGGAAACTTTTTCTAGGAATACCTTTCAGTATTTTCAAAAGTGAAAAAGAAAAAAAAAAAAGAACCAATAATTTTCTGTATCAGTTAAGATCAGCACACTTTCTTCAATACTATTTACAATGCTACTACTGTACTCTGAAGATTTGTTTAAACTTAACTAACAGGAGCATTTTTAAGCAGGCAGTATATTGGTCTCATTTCCTCGGGAATGGCAGGGGCTTTCTTCTGTCTCAGGAAGAAGATGACAACAACAGAACTCATCAGCTGTCACCGAGCTTGGCCACAAAGTAATGGCGTCATTAAAAGAACGTCCCCTGGCTCCCACAGCTATGAGGAAAGCACATGCAATTGAGCATTAGATTAGCTGCTATCAAGCTAGCTCACCAGTACTGCCACAGCTCCTGAAAAACTAGGAGGGTCTGACAGCTAGTCAAGCCTGAGAAGTTCAAAGCAGTGGTCAGGTCTGGGGCTGAGAGCGAAACCACGGGAAAGTGCTACTGCAGAACGAATCTGAACAGGAACCAGCAAGGCACGGAGTGCAACGAGCTCCACAAATAGGAGTTTTCATTTGTCCAATTTCAACAGGCAGTAGCTTCTTTGAAGTATTTCTGATAAAAGCATTACTCGCGCTAATGCTGCCTGTTGATGACACTTTTCATTTACGTCATTTTTTTCACCCTCGTACTCTCTAGAGAAGTTCCCCATTACTCGCACTTGAAATGCTGCATTTGACAAAACGTCCTCCGTCCCATAACAAACAAAAGATTTGCTCAGCCTAACATTCAGCTAAGCTCCCGTGGACCTGCTTCATCTCCTACCTCTAACTCCTTGACAGCACTTTCAGTGGTGTCGAGATCCAGACCGCTGTGAAACAAACAGAGAGTTAGTCCCACCCCAGCCAAAAAGCAACAGAGCTACGTTCCTTGTAAGAGTTTAAACAACAACAAAACATCATTCCCATTGCACAGAGAAAATACTTAGCAGGCAGATGAATTCCCAGTTTATTGTTCTTAAAAAACATCCAGTCTTCCACAAGGACTGTTCCTTTTCAATTTTCTGCCCATTTGTATTTTGTGCATCTGAGGATACAAAGGATGAGAGATCAGATCTTTTCAGTCAGTCCTCACTAACCTTTAGGACTGGGGTTTTTGACAAGGTGCCCTCAAACCAGCACCTCTCTCTTCCAGCCTATCGCAATGCCATTCTGCTCAAGGGACTAAAAGAAGGAACCGGCAGGATGTGTCTCTCAATCCCCTCCACAGTGCAAACCTGCAGAGGAACGGGCCTTCACAGCATTGGAGCTAGGCCCTGTGATGCTGGGAGTTGGGTACTGCCTGCATCAAACTGTGTTCGCACCTATTAACGACATCTTTTGTAAGCCAGCTTCTCAAAAGTTGTTCATTGCCAGGTATCGGCCCACAATACAATGCACAGGGAGAGAGAAGGTCTCAAAGAAAAGCTGAACCCATTAAGAAGTAAACAAATGTCGCACAAGTGTCACTTGGAAATAAGGAAATAGGGTGGAGTGTAAGGAATTACGGCATGCAAGTATTCGCTGGTATATGGTCTGGCAGGCAGCCACTCTCATATCCTCCACATTCAGGGGCCCCAGCCAGAACTCGGTCAGAGATGAGAACTTTCCTTCCTCTTCAGAAAGGCCCTCTCCTTGCTTAATATGGAAGAAGTTAATGAAAGGAGTTACACAGCGCGCCACAGCAGAAGGACAGATATCACCCACCCAAGACTTACGCTGTGGTCATGAAGTCTTCAGGAATCAGCAGGGACACAAAAGTACGATTCAGGAAGGGACGCTGAAGCGGCGATGAGGGGAAGAGGGTGGAAAGAATGGAAGAAAGCAAGGCGCGATGACAGGCTGCCAAACTCAAACAAATGCAGTGCTCTCTCTACCATTGGGAGATCAAACACCTGCAGGCTGCTCAGAAACGTACGCACACTACTGGCAGTGCTGTCCAAAGGGATTACGCTGAGGGAAAGAGCTCGGTCACAGACAAGAGCAACGTTTCAAGCATCTTCTGAACACCACACGACACCACAAGACAGACAACACGCCTTCCTCTCCAAAATCAACTCAGAGAACAAAACAAGGAGGAAGGTTAATCCTCCTGGATCTGACACTATTCCAGCAGAATGCTAATAAGCAAAGCTAAAGAAACAACTGCATTTCAATTCATCCCAAAATAAAGTCATGTGGCAGAATTTCAAAGACTCGGCCTACTTCTCCAAAGGAAAAAGGAGACTAGTGTGGCACGAGATTTAATGCAGCTTCAGGTCTGGAGACAGCCTAATTGGCGTGGTGTTCATAGCACAGTCTCTTCAATTCTGCAGCAGCTAACAACAGTCACTTCCAGAGTAAAGCCAGGCCCTGGCAATGCCTGTACACATCTCATTGCAAAAGCAAATTCACTCACACTCATAAAACCACTCTCTAGGTCCCTGGCTGCCGACCCCAAACGCGCTCCCCCGCAGGAGCTCCCCGGACCCTGCTCGGGGCACCAGGGCTGGGCTCAGGAAGGAGTTTTTCCCCCGGGCAGATTGGCACAGGTCCCGGGGGGGTTCGCCTTCCTCTGCAGCACTGAGCACAGCCCCTTGCCGGGGTCCTCGGGGCCATTTCTGGCCAGCGAGTCCCTGCTGTTGCAGGAGCAGGAGTCCAGCTGTGCCCTCCAGCCCTCCGCCTCTCTTCCCTGGGCCAGCTTGGCAGGGGAACCTCACGTCTCCAGGTCACCTGCAAAACAAGGAGCCTCAAGGAAGCCGACTTTTCCCTGCTGCTTTTAAGCTGGCACACTTCCGTGGGGAGAAGAGAAAGCCTGGGGGTGTGTGGGGGGGTGTCTTAGCTATCTATCTATCTCTCTAAATCTGCTGGGAGGGAATGAAGACGAGGGAGCCAGGCTCTTCTCAAGAGTGCCCACTGAGAGCACCAGAGGCAACAGGCACAAATGAAAACACATGATATGCTCCAGCTGCACATGAGAAAACAACTTTTTCCTGTCTGGGTGGTCAAACACTGGCACAGGTTGCCCAGGGAGTTTGCGGAGTCTCCGTCCTTGGCGATGTTCAAAACCCAAGGGCACGTTGTCCAGGGCAAGCTGCTCTAGGTGAGCCTGCTTGAGCAGGCGGGTTGGACCAGAGGAACTCTACAGGTCCCTTCCAACCTCCACCCTCCTGTGTGAGTCTGTGCTTTGGTTTCACTCCTAAAGCACCTGAACTCAACCCTGATGCCTGCGGGAAAGGATGCTGGGACAAGGCAAGATCCCAGACTCCTCCCCGAGGACTCACCACAAAACCCCATCTACCTAGTCCAGAATATCGTATGGCAGACACACTCAGAAGAGAGAAAAGATCCTTTTATTGCAAACATCAACTGCGGCGGGGGGCGGGCCCGGGAGTCACAGGGCTTCAGCCCGTAACAGGGAAACGGCACCTACAACGACAGAGTCAGAGAGCACTGATAAACCCATGAAGGCAGGAATAGGCATGACTTGGTTCCCCTTTCTTTGGGGAACACCGTTGACGAGGAATTGTTCATAGCCCAGAAGAGAGAGCTATGGCTGGCATCAACCAGGGGATGGCTCTGGCACCTTATCCCCACGGGTAATGCACTTGGAGACCTGCATGCGTGCACAGATGCACAGGGCCCCTGTGCCACGCAGCAGGGCTCGATGGGGAGCCGCTGGGGAGCGGCCATGGAGTTATTTCCAAGCCCCGCGCAGCACCGTCCCTTGCCAGCGGGTCGGACTGACTTGGAGCAGCGCTGAGAGTTGGGAAAGATGGGCAGCAGAGCCTGGTACACACCTGGGCTTCCTGACCTGCTGGACCTTCCTGCTTCTTTTAAGTCCCCATCTCCTTCTCTCTTCCTTCTTTTCTTTTCTCGTTGGCATTCCTTCTCCTCTGCCCAGGCCTGTTTTCTCTTTCTTTTCTTTCCGTTTTCCTTCTCCTGGGGGGAGCCTGCAAACCTTTCCATCCCCCAGTATGATTAGGTAGGTAAAGCCAGGATCAACTAGAATCAGTTCTTGATTTACCCAAAGCTGACTCATTTCACCTTCTTTCCTCTGAAACGCTCTTTAGTCCTTCTGTGCATCCCAGGGAGTCTACTGTGCTCCCTGGCGTGGCTGGAGCCAAAGCAACGGGTGCCTACAACAGAAATGTCAGAGTCAGCAGGTGGCAAGGGACACCCTGGAGTAGCAGGCGACTGTTTGGCAAAATGCTGCCTTAGCCCTACAGAGAAGATCCCTCTGGCTGGTTTGCATTAGCCCGTTCTTCCAAGGGCCTCACTTTGGAACACAGGGTTCACACGGGTGTGTGACACTCAGTTCGTTTCTGGCAGCTCAGCAAACACGGGGATACCGTGTCTCGGGTAGGAGGGTAGCCCCTGATGGAGCTGCCATACCTCTGACATTTCGGACTCCACCACCGCGTCTCCCCCAGCTTCTTTGAGGACATCCAGCAGAGAAGCGGGTGGTGTGTGCAGCAAGGCTTCTGCCTGGTGGTCCTTGTCTGCTCTGCCTGCAGGGCCACTTTGCTCTTCCAAATGCAGGTCTAGAAAGGAAAAGCACGTGCAGCAAAGTGACTCCTTGGAAGTAAAGCACACCTAAAGCAAAACCCACCCAAAGCCCTACACCAGCTGTCTTCTCGACATTGAGGTTTCTGGTAGCCCAAGCCCCAGCCTGGGACAGCCCTCAGTTCCTCCTCATACCTGTGGCTCTGTCCATGGGGGCTGCCGACTCCCCGGCTGATGGACAGGAGCGGCCAGCCATCTCCTCCACAAAGATGTCACCGCAGTTTTCAATGAGAAACGCCACCAGCACGTTCACCTGCACACATCAAACCCTCAGTCTCAACCCAGGTGCCTGAAAATGTATCACACAGCCCTTCCCACTCCCGACCCTTGCCTCTGCGCAGGAGGCTGTGGTTGTGGGGCTGCTCTTGCAGGCAGCCACCCCACCAGCATTCGCTCAAGAGAGGAGGCAGCCAGGGACCTCTGAGCAGCCAAGCTCGGATGGGCCGGCAAGGCTGCAGCCGGCTGCTCAGTACAGCGCACCTTCTCAGTCACCGCCAGCATGGCCTCGAGGGGGAGCACGTCCTCGTTAGGTGGGCTCAGCAGATTTGGCCCAAGGCAGATGGCCAGGTTGCTGGCGGTCATTCTGCTGCTGGAGGCGTTGTGGCCGATGTGCTGGAGGAGGGCCAGCAGCCGCTTGAGGAGGACGAGATTGGCTCCAGGCAACTTCTCGGCCACCCTGAGGGAACAGGAACTCAACGTTAATAGAGCAGATGTTGCCCACAGCTGTCCCCAAAGCTTGCCCAACACAGGTGGGTTGCGCAGCTTTCCGGGTGCTCTCAGCCAGCGGCCAGTGCTCCTGCGCTTCAGGAAGGAAGCACGGCGTTGCTTCCCAGCTCCTCATTTCACCCAAGCCCAGGCAAGGGAAGGCTCCCTCTCCGTGCCCTTTCCCCCGAAATCTAAGCCCACCGCAGCAAAAGCAAGCTGTCAGAAGACACAGCTTTTTAAGGAGACCGTCCCTTTTCAGGCAAGTCCCAGGCCTCTACCAGTCCCTCCTCAACAGGCAGGCTGCTGCCCACACTTACGCTTTCAGCTCTTCAACCTTCTCCTCCTTGCCGCTCTTCTGCATCGCTGCCATCCAGTCCTCGTAGAGGTCTGTCACGAGGAGCTTGGCGGGGATGCTTCGGAGGAAGTCCTGCAATGCCAGGGGCTCCAGGTGAGCCTCTAAACACTCCAGGCCAGCCAGGAGCTCTTCCAGCTGCAGGTCAGAAGCGCTCACCTTCAAGATGACGGCCAGCAGCAGCGCAGGCTGGCTGCCCAGGTCGACATCCGCACCGTGGTCCAGGGCCTCCCGCAGCTCACGAAACTCTGTCCTGCCGGCAGCTCTTCGGAATATCCCTTCTGTCGACGGTCCTTCCTTGTGCAGGACAGCCAGCATCTCCTGCAGGAGGGGCAGGAGGACAGTTGCTTGGCTGAGAAGCTGCCTTCCAACAGCAGTGACCAAAGCACTGCCCCAGATCCTGCTCCTTGCCCCCCGCAAAGGGGGCTGGCACCAGAAGCGTCTTCTGGGGGTGAAGGGCCCAATCCCCCATCCCCGGAGCTCCTGGGGACACCCACCTCCCCTCTGGAGCAGCGGGAGGGAGGGCTGGGGACCCCCTGCCCAGGCTGGCTTACCTGGATGGGCCGGGGCAGGGAGCCGTCCTCCCCGCAGAGGGCTGCCAGGGGCTGGCCAAAGAGCGCCCTGCTGCAGCCGGAGCCCACCTGCCCTGGCGCCTGGGCAGCGGCCAGGGTCCTCCGATGAGCAAAGGGCCAGGGCAGCCCCATCCTCTTCCTCCTCCTGATGGTGTTCCCTCCTTCCGAAAAGGAAAATGGAGCAAGAGCGTGTCAATGGAGACAGCTGGGCCAGCACTCCCGGAGCCTGCCCTGCCTGCAGCACGGTGCTGAGGGCTGAGGCAGGATGGGCAGGGAGCCAGCAGCTGGAACCACAGCTCCAGCTCAGCGGCTCCAGCTCGGAAGCTCTTGAGAGCCGGCATGCCACCGGGACAACCTGTCCCAGCCCTCGCCCTGCCCTCCTCCAAACTGTGGGCAGCAGGAGAGGCTCTGGGTCCCCGCAGAACCACATCCAGCGGCTGCTGCCCAGCAGGTGTCCTTGCTCGTCCAGGTGACGTCCTCCCTTGGGGTGCCGCACCTGCATGGAGACACTCAAAGGACAAGTGAGCACAGCTCAACCATTTGCAGGACAATGTGCTTCTTTCCAGAACTCACCTGGTGAGCCGCAAAGTCCCCCAGCTTTGATAGATGGGGCTGTCGGTGGCCTTTGCCCTTGCTTGGGACGATCCTGCAAGAAGCAGGCTGCGCTTAGAGAGCAGCCCCGCAGCAGAAAGGGCCACCGGCGAGCTGCCACCCGGCACCAGCAGCCTGAGCGCGGCAGAGCTGGGACCCTCTGCCCTCCTGGGCTCTCTGCCCCACACGGCAGGCTTCCCCCCAGCACCGCCAGCGAGGATGTGCTGGCATGCCTGGTGGCTCCCCAACCCTCTACGCTCCCCGAGTGGCACCGTGGGACGCTCCCTCCCTCCATCTCTGCCTTACAAGCTCACCCCGCTGGCCGCAGACGCCGGCACAGCCAGAGACGGGTGAAAGGCAGCCATTCTCACCTCTGCCTGGCCCTCCATCAGCCTCTCCAGGCTCCTGGTGCTGAATGTCCTCCACTGGGCAAGAGAGAAGGAGCGGAGGAAGGTGAGCAGCAATGCCTCAGGACCAGGGCTCGGGGACAGAGCCCAGACCGGGGAGACACTCACGGTGTGGCGGCAGCTCAGCTCCTTCTCCAGGGGTCTGAGGGAGGGGAGACGGGTCACGCGGGCTCTCTTGGCTCCTCCTGGTGTCCTGTGCACCGGCAAGGGACAGGGAGAGAGCAGGCTGAGCCCCAAGCTGCCCCTTCTCTCCTGTGAGGCAGCTCTGCCCGAGAGCTGCCCGCAGCCGCGAGGGCACCTCTCCCCAGCTGGGGAGCTGTGTTCCCCCGTCCGGCTGTGCCTGCAGCATCCCCGCGGCTTACCCCAGCAGCGTGCCCACCCACAGCTCCTTCAGCGCCCAGGAGCTGCAGAAAGAGAGGAGAACCAGCGTCAGGACCCGCTGCCCCCCAGCCCGTGGGCAGAGGCGGGCGCCTGTGCAGCCCTGCCCCGTGGGGAAGGACGCCGGAGTGGGACAAAGCCCCGTGGGGCAGGACAGAGACGCTGCCCAAGCCCTGGCTCCCCGTGTCCTGCCAGAGCAGCTGCTTTTGCCCTTCTCTTCTGGGGACCCAAAGGGCACCAAGGGATGCAGGACCTGGCAATGCCCCCATCCCTCCCTGCCAGCGTGCTTCCCGCTCCCTGCCCAGGCTCTGCACGCAGGGCAGAGGCCATTCACAGGATGGCGTGGGCACGGTTGTGAACCTCTCCTGCCCGACCATGGGACGTGGCACCACGACTCACCCAAAAGCGGCAACACAGGAGCCGGTGGACCAGACGAGGATGACGGAGGTCCTGTCCTCATCGCCGCCTTCCTCCTCTTCCTCGTCCCCCGCTGCCTCCTTTCCGCCGCTCAGCACCCACAGCTGGTCCAGGGCCAGGCGGAGCTGTGGGCGCACGCTGGTGCCGCGTCTGCAGAGAGCAGACAGGAGAGGCAGGCGGTGAGCTGGAGGTGACCTCCTGGGGATCCCCCCGGGCAGAGCCCCGTCCCCCACTTGCCCTTGGGACAGACGGACGGACAGCGATGGGCGCCTCCAGCACCCACCAAGGTGCCGGGGCCTGGGGCTGGTGCCGGGGTGTCCCTGCCCCGGGGCCAGGGCCAGGGCTGGGGGAAAGGCGGCTGGGGGAAAGGCAGCTGGGCTCTGAGGGTCTTACTGCAACTTGGCGATCACCAGTTCCTCCTGGAGGAGGAGAAGGCGTCTCTCGCTCCTCTTGCGGCCCCGGGTCAGCCGCACGTCCGCGCTCAGCACCAGCTCGGCGTCGGCGAGAGCCTCCCTGCAGAGCAGAGAGCGGCGGGCATGAGAAAGGCCGCTGCCACCGCGGGTCCCGGCCGTGCCCCCGAGGCACAGGGAGAGCCCACCTGGAGCCGCAGCAGCAGTTGGCCTGGCCCATCCTGCCCGGGAGAGGAGGACCCTCGCCGTGGACCAAGGACGCGGGCCACTCGGCGACAGCGGGGATGGGAGGCGAGGTGCCGGTGCCGGCGAGGTGCTGCTCGGCCGGATCCTGCCTCCTCCCAGCGCTCCTGTGTGCCAGCACAGCTCCGTGCTGCTGTCTCTGGTGGCTGTGGGCTCCAACTGACCAACATTCTGAGCCCAACGACCAACATTCTAAGCCCAACGACCAACATTCTGAGCCCAACGGAAAGTGGGAGGGGCACCCACCCAGTGGGTGAGAGTTCTCTCCAGTATGGCCGTCTCTGCCTGGCACTGGGGAGCCCCGGGCGGGCTGGACGGACCCAGCAGAGGGGAAGGACCGTCTCCCTCCACCTCTTGCCAACGCTTTGCCTCCTGCAGCCCAGGAGGCAGGGAGCCGCCTTTGCCCCAGGGGCACTTTTCTGGCTCGAAATCGCTCCACTTGGCGTCCACCATCACCCCAGGTGTCTGCACAGCTGCTTTCCAGCTGGGTGTCCCCCAGCATTTACTGGCGCAAGGGCTTCTTCGTCCCCAGGTCTCCAGGACTTTGCTCTTCCCCTTGGGGAACTACAGGAGGTTCCTGTCAGCCCCTTTCTCCAGCCTGTCAAGATCCTCCAGGTTGACAGCAGGACCCTCCGGCGCATGAGCCTCTCCTCCCGCTTCTGTGCCACAAGCTGCAAGCTGCCGGAGGGTCCGCTCTGCCCCATCTCCCAGACCAGGGAATGTGAACAGATCCCACGTGGTGCAGCGCAGGGGGGGGCAGACATGCACTTTGATAGGCCATCACTTGTCACAGGAGGTTCAGAAATTTAGGGGAAAAATCCATATTGGTTTGGGTATTATTTACACAGTGCTTCCCCTTTGTATTCCTGCAAGCTATTACAAGGTGTTCAAAATGTCTCCTTTTTCATTTGAATGTCACAGCTCTTCACAGTGCTGATGTTGCGTGTAACACTGGATCAGGTTGTACTCTCGCATAGATTGTTAGGTAGTATGTAGCCTAGATTATTAGGGAGAAGATAGCAGATTATCTGCATTAATTGTGCTAACACCAACGACAGAAGGTTGTGTCTAGCTCTTGAGCCGAAGGATAGAAATCCAAGGCGTCTATTGAACGCAGTGGGCTATTGATCAGCAGATTGAACTCACCGTGTTCAAAAAAGAAAAGGTACGTGAGAAAGGCGTATTCCATCTTGACTGCTACAATGCGTGGTTTTGTAGGTATGAAGATAAATTATCCATGCCCCTCCCGCCACCCCCTTCCAAAAAAAAAAAGGACTAGAGAAAAAAGATTCAACTTCTGGAGCAATGGGGCTTTTAATAGCCAAGTAAATTTCCCTAGATCATTCCCATTCGATGAGCCACTTTGCCTGACATTCTGCCTCTACTTGGTACCAACAGAAGACTCGGTACCTGTGCCATGCTACAGGAGACGTAGAATTTCGTGCTGATCCAGAGCTTTCCACCTACAGCCAAAACCGGGGCGAAGCTTTCCTCCACCTCAGCCACTCCCTGGTGCCTCTTCCCCAGGGAAAGTCTTTCCTCTGTCACTCTGTGCTCATAGCTGGTCACAGGCAATGCAAGCCCCAAGCCTCAGCCACCGTCCCAGGTCACCAACCCCCTTTAGCCATAAGCAAGCTCTCAAACTCCTTTGCGGCTGCAGGAGAAGGGTTGTTAATAGAAATGGATGCACACGGCACAGTCTATTCCAGAATAGCCACAGCGGTTAAAAGCTTTCCGTGTCCTGGATTGGTGGTTTTCAGGACCAGCTCCTGGGTGCCGTTGCACGAGGCTAGCGATAGCTCTATTTCATGCAGGTAATTCAGGCTTAATCCTTTGTCCCCACAGGCCCAGCGGCACAGAAAGTCACCGTGGGCTGTGTTTGAGCAGCCTGCTCCACTGGACTTGTGGCAAACGGCCGCATCCTTGCTCTTCTGTTGTCCGCGTAGGGTCCTGGTCAATACCACAAGCTGTTTTCCCTGGAAATGACCATCGTGGCTAAAGACAGACTCCTCCTTGTGGACGCCAGCCAAGCTGTGGGAACGTCTCTGGCACCCATGCTGTGCCAGCTTTCAACCCCCAAGAGACTGGAACTGAGGCGGGTCCAACAGGAAGAAAATCTGCAATTTTCACTGAAAGAGGGGAGCGACCACCGGCACTGAAGAGCCATTCATATCCTGCCGAAAGCCACAGGGAAATGCAATGTGTGGTGAGCTTAGGCAGGAATACTCCTGTCCAAGGAGCAGCACGCTTGGTTATTAAGGCTTTATCACACTTGGGTGATAAGGCTTTATCCTTGGCTTTCCCGCCGTGCTGACCGCTGTGGCTGCTGCCTGTTCTTTCCTGCCATGCTGGCTGCACCCACCTGTGGGGCTGTCCTTGGGAAGGGCACCAGAACCAAGAAAGCCCCTGGGAGAGGGGCGGGAAGAAGCTTTTCTCCAGAGATTTGCCAGAAACTCTCCAGAGCATCCCTTTTCCAGCCCATGAGATGCTCTGTGTGACAAGGGAAGGTGCCCGTCGGTCCAATGGATGAGGCCCTGCAGGGCTCCCATCAGGGTCCTTTGACCTACCCATCTTCCAGCCACCACTCCAGGGGCTGGGGGTCTCACGAAGGGCAGAGCCCTGTCCCCCACCTGCCGTTGGGACAGACATTGGTGCATCCAGCCATTAAAACCTGCCGAGGTCAGCTAACTAGGAAAAAGAGATGAGCCACACTGCGCATGCCCAAAGGGCGGACACTATGTCAAGGATAACATAAATAAGTATACGATTAGAACAATATAAGCTTGCCTTGCTGTAGGTAACGATATGCACGATAGGCAGAACGATCTCCCATGCATCCAGCGCTGCAATAAAGAATGCCTGCTTTCTAAAACTCCAAAATTGAGCCTCAGAGAGTTTCTTCGACTGGCTTTTTCGGTTACACACCCCTACCTCTGACTGGCAGGACAGAAGAGAAGATCACTCGGGCACCTGTCCCTTTCACTCGTGCCACTCGAGTCCTGCTTGACCTTGCCCGGGTTTTGCTTTACCGTGTCCTGGTGCCCGCGTGGAAAAGGAGCAGGGGAAAGCGGTCTGTGCTTCGAACCAGCGTGCCAGCCTCCCCGTGACATCCCGGAGCACTCCTGGGCGGTCAGCACCACAGGGGCCTCCTATTTCTTCTGGCAAAGTCTCAGCTCCTCCTCTCTTGCTTGCTCCTCCTCCCCCATCCAGATGCTCCTTCTCTAGGTGGTGGAAAGCATATTCTGCTTTCCTTGACTTCCACATGGCCCCTCGGTTTCCAGCAGGCTTCCCACCAGTGCCTCTGCAAGCCTGTTCTTAAGTGCAACCGAAAGGAGAATTTTCTCTTTATTATTCCCACACCTCAGAGGCAATTCTGCTTTCACTGATCTGAATGGAAATTTGTGAGTAAAGATGATGTTTAGATTTGTCTGCAGTGCCACAGTAGACTTCACAGGGCCCTGCCCACCTTCAATAAATGTCAGCTTTGCGTTGCGGTTTTCACTGGAGTGACAGCTACTGAATTGGAGAAGACCCATGGGAGAAAATAAACTGATGACAGAAGTTTTGAACGATGGGCTTGGGAACCACAGATGCGCGTGTTTATGGAGTACCTCTCTTTCAATCTCCTGAGAGGATTTTTTCCTCTCATCACCTGAGTAGGATGGAAATCTTTTCGGTCTGGTGGATTTGGTATTTTTAACTTCACTTTTTACTGTGTTGCGAAAAAAATGCACGCAGCCTTACCGTTTACATCCCACAGTGTTACCCGCTGGGCAGAAACGTCTGAGGCTTTCACATCTGTTCCATACCTCTGCTAACACTCTGCCAGTCTTGATCCGGTCAAATGAGAGCAGCTACTGCGAATAACGTTCTCGACTTCCCCATCTCCTCACTCTGGTTTTCCTCTGTTTCTCAGGCATATGCTTTCTCGAGACTGCATATGAGGGTGAGAGATTACTAAAGTCCTTCCTTATTCCTAAAGGCATCTGAAAACTCTGTTAGGAGTCACTTGCTGTAAGATTATCTCCTGAAGTCATCGCAGAAATATCTAAGATTTCGCAGAAATTCTTTTGAGGCTCAGGAAGGTATGATTCTTTTCTTATGCTCAGTTTCACAAAAGTCTCTGTAGCCTTGGTCTCATCTTCTTTAATGCTACGTTTGAGGATTAGTGGTTCTCCCAAACAGGGTGCCCTGCTGTTGAATTAGCCAGGCACAGCACAGAACCCTTGGTCTGGCCACGGTGAATACTTTTTTGGATAGGCTCAGATGAGCACAGTGAGTTTATGTTGTTTCAAGGATTTGCTGCAACATCTGTGCCTTTTTTGACCCAATACTGCAAGCTGTTTAAAGCCATACACTTCCCCCCCGCCCCGCTCCAATGAACCAGTCTGAGACTCTGTAGAGCACAGGATTATTGCACTATAATATAAGGTATTAATATAGCAGCAAAGCAGTCTTCCTTGCTGGAATACCTACCTAGCCTTCCTACCACGATAATATTGTTTCATAATGGGTGTACTGGAATGAAGATGCTCATAAATGCAACGTGAATATTTGCTGACTGCAGGTATTTTTACAGTGCTGATCCCTCTAATATGGAGGCAGATGTAACAATAGTCACCCGTGTACTTCTACGAGCCTGTGCAATGTTTAGTTTGTTAATGGGCTGGAGAGTGATTTCTGATGATGATTCATGCCTTATCAGAAAGGGAAGAAGTGGATGTGGAAAGGGCAGGAGAGACTGGGAGCTTAAGCTTATAAATCTTGGTAGCATCTGACAGTTCATCCAGTCTCAGTGGAAACTGTTTGGGAACAGCGCTAAGCACTGGATCTCGGTGAATGGTCAGAGTCGGGTGGGAGAAGGCACCGTGGCTTTATTCAGATCTTCCCTTCAGTTGACTTCAGTAAGAGTGGACGAAAACCCTCTTGCAAAGAAGCACTTTTGCATCTTCCTCCAGACTTTGAGGGGTTTTGCCTTTTGATTTCTACTAATGGACAGTCTTTAAAATATTTTCCCCTGGAAAAGTATATTGATCTATGTGTTCCTTACTTATCGATGGGTGTTGCCATTAACTGTTTAGATAAAGAAGCTCTGTTGTATCAGAACCACTAGAGGAATATTGTTACAGAACTGTATGGAAGTGGTGGTATAATTTAACTATGATTGCTCAGACAATCGTAGCAGGTTATTTTTATCAAAAGAATTGGTGCTGACTTGGAGTTGCTAACACTTATGGAAGGTCATTTTATGAAGCATAAATCATGGGTAAAACAAGTGTGTTAAAGGTGATGGTAGGATGGGATTCAATGTGAGCCTTACAGGCCAGGGGAGATTTCATAAAGCAGACAACCAAGTAGATGGCTTCCTTGTGAACTGGTATGCATCTGGGATTAATTTAGGGACTAATGCCATTGCACAGTTGTGGCCTGATAGTACATTTCCCTTAAAGACATTTTTAAATAGGAAGCTGAGGATTCGACTCAATTTGTACAAGTTCCTGTTTCCTCTGAGAAATACTAAGGTTTTGCTCTAAAACTAAAAGATGCCCAAGCTGAAAGAGCCTTAGCTTTCAAACAAAATCAGTGCTTTCCATGGGAAACACCCACAGACTCTTTAAAGATATTTTTCTAGAGCCCTTCACACATCCTCCGCAAAACTACTCCTTTTTCTTCCTAAACAGCTCTATTGGCAGTGTAATTTCTTCAACTACCAAAACACGGGTTTGAAATGCAATTGCTAAACTGCTGTGCAACTTTGGACAAGGCATCTTTAATTTACTTTCTGTCAAATTCCAACACAGTGGGAAAAACCTGTTTCTTTTTCTCTTTTCACATTCTGAGTGAGAGTAACATAGTTCAGCTGGAAGGGACCTACAAGTCCCTACTAGTCCTCCTGCCTGACCGCTTCATGGCTGACCAAAAGTTCAAGCATGGTATTAAGGGCATTGTCCAAAAGCCTCTTCAACACTGACAGGCATGGGGCACCCACCACCTCTCCAGGAAGCCTGTTTCAGGGTGTGACCACCCTCTTGGGAAAGAAATGTCTCCTCACGTCAAGTCCAAACCTCCCCTGACAGTGTGGTAGCAAATGTCCCTTGGTGCCTTGGTAAGGAACGGTGAGGAAACCGTGCATGCTCTCTACATCTCTGCAGAGTTCCTGCAGAGGGAACCAAACCCCTGTCTTTCACCTCTGGCAGCACCACAACCAAAGGAACGTCTGTGGCCTAGATGCCCTCATTTACAGAGTCTGAAGGTACAGATCCATTTTGGCACCAACGCACAAAATGGCAAGGAGAGTACCTCTCTTAATCTCTCAGTACTCAAAATACTAAATCCTAAAGGAAAAGGAGACTTGCCAGGGTTTCAGATAAGATCTGAACATCTTCCCACAAACCGAGGTAGGCAAAGAACTCTCGGAAAGGTTCAAGTCACAGGTGAGCTGTGGAAGTTTCACCCATGGCTGAAGCGCCTTTGGTATCCCCTATAAACACGGCCAACGGGTGTGTTTAATAGAAAGGCTGCACAGCTGGGTTTCAGTGGGACAAGGGGTTGTGATGGCAATAGCAGCAATGGGCTATTTTGACAGTTTGGAAGAGCTGTCTGTCCTTTGCCTGGCTGGCCTTTGGTCACGGATCCAAATGGTCCACGTCTGAATACCACCAACCTTTCCTTCCACCACACCGGGGTCACCTCCGCGCACTTGTTTCTCAAAGCCTGACTTACTTCCGTGGCGGGCTGTTGGCACCCACCATCCCAACCTATGGCTCTGGTTACGCTTTGGCTTGCCACCAGGCTGCGGCTGCCGAAATCACCCCCCTTACGCCCCACGAAAAGGGGTTGTGTCCAGCCACATCAAGTCCCTGCTCCTCCTGGCTGCGGGGCCACATAGGCTGTAGCTCTGGCGCAGAGAGGGGACAGCGAATAAGGGCGGTCTCTGCGCTGCACGCTTGGTTCCTGCCATGACCCGACAGAAGAGGAACAGCACCAGGCGTCTCCTTGCGAGCCGAGTGGCAGAGGAGGCGCCAGGGACACCCAGCAGCTGGGCCCAGGGCATGGCCGCCAAGGGCAGGGAGAGACCCCCGGGCCTCCTGGGCACAGCGACAGCCCGTGCAATGATTGCTGGAGGTGACTTGTCGGTACGACGCACGCCCCCCGCCGCCCCTCAAGGGAAGGTGAACCTCCGGGGAGGAACGCAGTGCACACGTAAAGGATCGGTTCCATGGTGGCTCCCTAAGCAACGTGACCTGCAACTTTGGACGTCAGCAACACCGGGGAAGCTTGGTACGCTGACTCTGAAAAGTAACACGGAGGGTGGAGCGGAGCCGAGACCCCGCGGCCAGGCTCTGTGATCGCAGGGGTAGGCAACCGGAACGATCGGAATGAGAGCGCTTGGTCCCTGCATTGAATCCACTGAAGCAAGGAGGTAAAATAACGGCGGTTCTGTCGAGCTAACGCCCTACACTTCTGGTTTCTATCACACGTGCCCACTTCTGGGGTACTCACACACAACAGCAGGTCTTTTGGGTGAACTCTGCTCATTATAATACCAAAACACACCTCCACCCCCAAAGGTACCCACCTCCAAGGTGCGACCACCCCCCCACTGAGCACATGCTCTGAATTTTCTCCAGCGTATACCTTTAAAAGCAAACCGAGAGAACTTTATACCAATCAAAGGAAAGGTATGTATGACTAGAGTCACTCAAGCTCCACCGAAAAACTCAGAAAACATAAAAGGGCTTAAGAGAGGAGAAATGTCAGGGAAGACACCATCACAGACAAGTCGGGAGGACATCGCTGACTTCTGGGATCAGTCGATGAGCTGAGCCTCTCTCCCCCCCCGCCACAGGGATGCCTATTGCATGAGATTCAAACACTCGGCTGTACCGAGTGCTTCCCCGGGAAACTTAGAATTCTTTAGAGCTCTTTTCTTTCATCATTTCATGCGCTTGTAGGCAACTGTATTGCCACCTGCACGTGCTTTGCAGACAGTCTATTTATCACGGGCAATCCAAAAGCACCTGTACCGTTGCTTTAATAAACTGCGCTGCTCATTCATCTAGTCGTGATGAAAAACAAAAGAAAAGAGAAAGCCCCAAACCCAAACGTAAAGGAGCCTCACCGCCGGAGGACGAGCTCTCCTCTCTCACAGCAGCCTGGGGGAACCACGGGCAGAAGAGGTGAAGCCAGCCCTGGGCTTGGGGTTTGAGGACTGCTCACCGCTTCCCCAGCCACCCTCCCTGGGTGGCAAACTGCTGCAGCACGTTGAAGGCAGAGAGCAGGGCCCAGCTCTGCACCACCAGCGCTTTGCCGGGACACAGGCAGCCTGAGCAGAGCCTGGACCTCCCCGTCCACCTCACCGCAGACAGCCAGAGCACACCCAGACACCCAGGCATCCTCCACGTGGAGGCCACTTCCCACCCCGGCTGGCCAACGCGACGGGCTGCCTACCTTCTTCAAGGACGTCAGCAGTTTGATGCTGACGAAGCCCATCTTGTTCTTCTGGACATGTTTCAGGAGGAAAGCATCCTTGGCCAGGTTCTCGTCAGAGAGCTGGAATTCCACCTGGGACACAACCCTCCTGACCAGCTGCCCGTCAGGGATGGCGTAGCTGCAGTCCAAGAGATCAGCCCCCAGAACATCGCTCGCATCGCAGAAGCTCCCGGCAAAGCAGCAGGGACGCGGGTGTGACTTGGTGGCCTTTGGGATGTGCAGCACCGCCCGGTCCCAGCCACAGCGGTGCAGATGGCAGAGTGTTGAGGAGCGGGGCGGCTCAGCTGCGCTCTGAAATGAAACGGAGTTTTATGGTTTTAGAAGCGCGCTTGCCTTCACACCCCCAGCATCGGTCCCTGCCACAAGTTACGCAGCAGATGGCCTTGCACAATCTTGCAGCCAGAGGTGCCTCACAAACAGAGTGCAATCTCTTTGATTAACAGGATACAGGCCAGGAGAGATCTTTGGCCTCCGGTTCACGGCAGTTGTCCCGACTCCCCAGGCCACACACTGTTCGCACAGCGGGAGCGAGAGGCCTGTGTCCTTGGTACCAGGGTGTCCTTGCTAGTGCCGAATCCTCCAAGCACGAGGAGGGGATGTACTAGCCCCATCCCTGGGGTCCCGTAGAGCGCAAACAGCCCCAGCACCCCGACACCGGACGTTGGGCAGAATCCAGTGCTTTTCTGGGAGCACGCGGCGGTGGGTACCGTCTCCTCCTGGGTGTCACGCACCCAGGGAAAGCGCCGCCCCCTCCGAGGGGGATCCAGAGCTGCTGCTTTTCCCATCAGGAGACTAAAAGACCTGACAGCACTACTGGAGCAAGGGCTGGGGGAAAGCGTGCCACCGAGCGACACCGCGTGACCTTCCTTTGCGCCCTCGAGGTCCTTTTTCCTATTTCTGCCTCGCTCCGGTCAACGCAGCGAACAGAAGCACGGGCAACAGTCACAAATGCATTTGCCATCTGGCGCAAGGAGGCTGCGGCTGCAGCTTGGTCCCCGCTCGGCTCGGCTGCATCAACTTGCTCTTCTTCCCCCACCGGAAAAATACTGTTGAAAGCAAAGAGGATTTGCACCCGCAGACCCCGGGAGCCGCCTGTAGGCCCCAGGGGCACCCCAGCCTCCCTTAACCCTTTCCCTCCCCAGGACGAGCTGGGGAGGCTCTTGGGGGTGGGGCGGAACACAGGGAGCCCCCGCATTCCTTCCGGGGAGACGCCAAAGAGTCCTTGGCAGCCAACGGCCAGAAGGGACCATGGCGCGGCCACCAGTGCAGCTCCCACCGCGTGGGCCCTGGGGCCCCCCGGCGCCCCAGCTTTTCCAGCCCTTCGTGCTCCCCAAAACCTTCTACCCTCAAGGTAGGGACCGACCACAACCCCTGCAGGCCAGGGATGCTTTTGGGGACCAAGAGCGGAGGTGACCGCCGGCCATCGCTCCTGTCTCTCTCTTTTAGGCTCAGCCAACCTGTGCCGCCTGCCCGCGTGGGAGCAGCCCTTCCCTGCAGCCCAGGCACCCCAGGCCCCCCAGGCACCACCAGCAGGTATGGCACCCCAGTCTGTTCTGGCACCTTCGCCATCCCCATCACACCCGTTCCCCCGGCACTTTTCGCATGGGGGTTCAGCAAGCCCCGGTGAGCATCCTTGCCCTCGCCTGGGCGGTGCGTGCCCAGGAAAGCTCATCTGCAGAGAATTCCCCAAATATTTGGGGCCACCTCTCCCATTTCACCTCCTAGACGCGAGCCTCCTCCCTGATTTGCAACCCCGTCCCACCGGCACAGCAGCTCACCCCATGGGGATCGCCCCAGCCACAAGCTCCCCACGCCCCTGGCCCAGAGCTGGGGGATGTCGGCCATCGGGGGCCGGCTCGGCGGGTGCCCCTGGAGAGTCCCCCCGGCCCAGCACGGCTCCCCCTCACCCACACAGGTCTGCAGAGGGCTCCATGTGGCTGCCTCTTCGATCCCCGGGTCTTTGGCATCCAGTGGACAACCACCCACCTGCCTCCACCGGCCACCGCCACGCTCGGCCAAGGCGCCGCTTCTCTGCTGGGTGCTGCCCTGTGGGGTCCCGGGGGCTGCGGGGCCCCCCTGGCCTGGACAGCCCCAGGGACCCCCCAGGGCCAACCACAATACCTCGCACCCTACAAAAATCAGAGGAGTGGGGTGGCCCCAGCCCCTCTGGAGCTGCCAGTGTCCATCCCCGGCTACCAGCACATCGAGGGGCAGTTGGCACAGATCAACATCCCCAGCACGGCCACCCCTGTGGGGGCACCCCTGGGCAGCGATGTCTCCCCCAGCCCCTGCGCTGCCACCCACAATCAAGCCACTGGGGACACCGCAGGCGACCTTGCAGTGTCCGAGGAGATGCTCCTGGAAGAGGCCCTAAGGCTCTTCGATTGCTCCCTGGATGGAGTGGGGGTCAGCCAGGATGGTCCCAGCAGCGGCCCCATGCCTGGGGACCCTGCTGGCACCAGCGGAGAGGGGAGAGGGATGGCCCCAGCCCCCCCAGCGATGCCAACACCCATCCCCGGCCACAAGGACATCGAGGGGCCGTTGGCCAAGATCAACACCTGTGGCATGGCCACCCATGTGGGGGCACCCCCAGGCAGTGACGTCCCCCCCAGCCCCTGCGCTGACCCCCACAATCAAGCCCTTGGGGAGCCTGTAGGTGAACTTGCAGCGTCTGAGAAAGTGCCTCTCCAAGAGGCCCTAGTGCTCTTTGGTTGCTCCCCGGATGGAGTGGGGGTCAACCAGGATGCTCCCAGCAGGAGCTCTATGCCCGGGGACACTGGTGGCACCGGAGCAGCCACCCCCAACCGCGACTTCAGCTCGCTCTCGCTGCCTGAGGAGCTGCTCACCCCTGACTACTGCATCCCCGAGCTCAGCAACATCATGCTGAGCCTAGAAATATTCAACATCATCAGGATGGAGCCCCAGGAGCTGTGAGAGGATGCCGGGATGGACCTGCCACCATCCCCACCTGCCACGGCAGGCAAGCGGAGGAAGAGGCAGGCGCAGAGCTCCTTGCCAACGCCACCCAGCAAGCGCAGGGCTCTTGCAGCCAACGTGGGGGTGTGTGTGGGGGGTGGGGATTAGACAGGGGTGAGAGGGATGGAGATGGGGGGAGTGGGGGGTGGGAGAGGAGGCGTGGGTATTTGTTGAAGGGGAGGTCGGGGAGGGGGGTAGGGAGGGGTTAGACCAGCTTGGATGGGACCTTTTCTCTTGTCTTTTCAACTAAAAGCTCATTCTCCAGAACCGCTCCCTGCCTGTGTGGGAGGGGGAGGGAGAGCAGGGGGCACCAAAAAACAGCACCCGAGAGGTGCAAAAGCCCTGCTGAGCCCCAGATCCGAGCCGGGGAAAGCCCCGAGGGGAACCGAGCCACCCCCAGGGCCGAGTCACCACCAGCGGGGCAGGCAACGGTGGGGCGGCACACGGACGACTCCCCTCTCCCCTTCCCCAGGGGGAGCAGCCCTTTGGTGGGGAAGCCAGGACAGACAGGTCCCTGCAGGACTCACGGGCACGGCCCCACACAGAAAGCAGCACGCAGCCCCTGCGACAACGACAGACCTTGGGGGCCGGGGGGGACACAGGCACACACGACAGCAAGGGCTCCAACGCCTTCATCTTGAACCCCACCAGCGTCCCCTCCAGTGGGGACGGGGCTCGCTGCAGAGCCCTTCAAAGCCTCAAGACCATCACAGCCTTCCTCAGGTCCCACTGACCTCAGCCCCAGAGAGCCCAGCTTTGCCTCACTGACACAGCAAAATAACCCCAAATCACCCCAAGAATGGCGAGGGAGGGAGCTGCGGGCCAGGCAGGGACCCTCCTCCCCTTGTCTGCCTGCACCCATTTACACCCATTTACCAGCAAAACTCTCCCTGCAGGATGCAATTTGGTGGGAGCAAGATTTGTGGGTATGTCTGCACCCAAAACGCAGCAGTACGTGGCACCCTTTAACTGGTGTTCTTCCCAAGCCCATTCACCTTTGCAGAAAAAGGGATTGTCATCCTGCACATGGCACAAAGCAGGACACACACAGCCCATGGTGGCTGAGAGGGTTATAAGGGAATAAAGGCACTGAGCTGGTAAATTCAGCCACCAGCACTTGAAATCAGACAGTGAGTCCCAACTCAAGAAGCGCTCGCTCTCCTCCCTGCCATCACGCCTCACCATCGAGCTATTCAAGCCGTGCCATTGTACCAGCTGTCCCAAGGGTGGCCCACAGCATCTGCCCAGCTTCAGCAGGCACCAAGGCCAACCCTTACGCTTCCCCTGCCTGACCCTCCGACTCAGCTCCAGCCCTTCTGGGGCAGCCCGTGCAATTTGCCATGAGCTGCTGTTAACACTCACGGGCCCACTGACAGTACTGGATTTACTCCAGTTTATGTCAGGAACAGTGAGCTCACCCAGGACATTCGGATTCTTCCCATCCTCCCACCAACCTTATTCATAAACAGCGGTTGGTTTGGTTTTTTTTAAACAGAGTATTTTAGGTAGATGTAATTACCGTGAAATGCAGCAAGAGGTCAGCAGACTGCATCATCACACAGACGGTCCAGGAGATGAGACGCGGTGAGCCGGGAGGACAGAGTCAGCCCCTTCCACCGTTCAGCCCCTGGAAACACTTTGAGACAACCAGAGGGTCGGGCTGCTCCAATACAGCTCTCTCACTCCTGGCTCTGGAGCCTTCATCTCACATTCCCCACATCCCTTCGGCCTTTCTAATCACAGGCTTTAGGGTCCCTACATACGTCCGTGAGCAAATATGGATTTGCCTGCACTGCCTACAGATCATAATCTAACTCCACACACCTTAAAGAAGCTCAGCGCACACTCCACGTTCTTACAGCTGCTTTGATTGCAATTCAGTCTCTAGTACATTACCCTTATTTATAATGCCAGGGCTTCAGCATGGTGCCTCAGGCACTCTAAAATTATTACAGGGCCCTTTTGACTTGCAATTCCCTTCCATTCAATTCCATTTTTAGTTGTCAGCAGAGACTCCCATTGACCAGCGGTGGAAGACAACCGTGCGCAGGCAGACAGCACTACTGCATGTTAAGCCAATCCTATAGAAATTACTTGCACGCGGCTCAACGCGACGGGTCATCTCAGTTTGAATGAGAAACACCGGGTCTGGAAGAGCAGGTGGCAGAGTGCTCCTGGGTGCAGCTTCCTTGGAGAGGTGAGACATCCAGGCTTGGAGCAGCACCAGGGGTGCTCAGCTGCAGCCCCTCGACAGTGCCATCCGTCCGGCTGATGCAGCCATCATTTAAAAAAACGGCGAAGGAAAGCGACTTTAACAATCAGAGCTCCGGTGAAATCAAACTTCAATTATTTACCAAATCTCACTTTTACAGTCACCTAGCAGCAAACCAGTTTCCACGGCTGGTACAAAATATTCAAACCATCAAAATATTTAGACATACCATACAGAATGTATGGAAATATGCTATCAGTTCCCCCCTTTCTGTTTGAGGCTACTAATTCTTTTAGTAGTCTCACTTGAACATAGCTTGTGTCACAGTTGCGCACAGCGTTCTTTATCTCCTTCCTTCCGTTCATTTATGCTAACATTAACAGGCTGTATTTAAGAGAAATGCTACTAACTTAGACAAATCTTTAAGTTGACAGCTTACTTAGCTGTATTTAGGAATACATGAACTAATCTACAACCATGCTGTTTTAGAAGAAGGTACCTTTCATATTCCTGGGTAAAAAAAACATTATATACAAAGACATTCTATGTAAATTTTATTTAATGGATATATCCTTTCAGCATTTTTTTTTTCAATATAATGACACCATTTCTTCAGCTAGAGAAAACAGTGAATTGCAGAACTACAAGAAATGGATTCCTGAGGATGACAGGGAGGTAAGTATTTTGTTGGCGAGTTATCGATGGGTTTATTTGCTTTTTTCTTATTTAATCTAGTGATGACTTTCCCCTTTGCCTGTTCTCAGCCAGGATTCACTCTAACAGCTGGTGACCAGGCAATCACACTCACTCAGTAAGTTATCAAACACCAGAGGCCTTCATTTGCATAGCCATGTTAATCTGCTGTTCACAGCACATCCTTCGGTTCACTTTTAATAAATAAATCCCACAAAGAAAATAGCAGAGGGGAAGGAAGGTTGCTGTGCTGCTTTCCAAAGCAAGCAGTAGCTCAGGCAGCCTCAGAAGGGATGGTTCTGCCCACTCTACTGAACAGAACAGCATCCTCCTCTGTGAGCACTACTGCTGCTTTCACGAATAGGCCCTCTGAAATAAGGTGCTCAGCATAAGGGTGAAGAATCAAGCCCCAAATCAGTTAACTGCTGGGCCAGTTCCTGGCTTTGCATTTCCCATGACAGTCAAAAGGAAAACGCATTCCTGCACTCTAGAGACAACATTTTTGATTTTCAGGCAAACTTTTTTCTCCTGTACCACCAGACCCTGGAGCCTGATGCATAGTTAGATGTTGAGGATTTCTTGGCTGGGCAAAGGCATGTGAGCAATCCAGCCGCTATGTGGGAACGAAGCATAAGTTTACAAAATACTGTGTCCTTGTGCGCTGGGAAAAAAGAAGATAAGAAGAGCCTGTCCTGACAAGCAACACCTGGATGCTGAAGAATGAGATAAGTAACTGCATCCACTGTGACCTTGGCAAGGTTTCATAGACAACTTTGAGAAAGTTCCCATGAGAAAATTGCGGAACCTACATAGCTGCAAACCACAAGTAGGTGTGTTTTAGTAACGAATAAACATTAGCAATGTACCAATCATATTAGGACTAGTAGGCATAATTATCGTAAGCTGTATAAATATGACCTATCTGTGCAAATAAAGTGAATCACTTCTATCGCTCATATTGAGTCGTCTTCAGTGCATTCCTCTGCCGCTCGCAGTTAGACTTTTTCTAACCTTGACACATCACTGCTATTGCAAAAGCTCCAACAAATTCCTTTTGCTTTCTGTTCAAGGAAAGTTTCACCAATCTCCAGGAGAAAACAGCAGCCCCAGTTTAAATCCAGCCTGTGCCTTCTCTGCGCAGATAGTATGAAAGAAAAAACAAGAGGTGAAGTGTAAGCCAAAGTACCGCTGCTTTCCTAACCGACTAAAAGCACGAAGACCTCATCCTTGAAACAACACAGTAAATGACCCTGTGACAACAAGCACAATCCCACAGAGGTCACCAGATGCAGAAACACATCCTTCTTTCTCCAACACCTTTTCCCTTGGCCCCCCCTCCAAACAGCGCTCGTGCGGGCTCCAGATGTCTCCTACCTCGGAAGCACCTTCTGCCACAGCAGCAATGTTCTTCTGCAGAGTTCGACACCTCTGTCACCCCAACCTTAATCACAGGATGAATAAAGGGCCTGACAAAGTCTACAAGGGGTCCATCTTTCTCAGCCTTGTCCTCTTTTTTTAAGCTGCGGGGCTCTTGTCTGAATGACATTTTTCTAAGTACAGCTGGTAGATGAGTGTTGGAAATCGGTGCCAGGAGCTGAGGCTGGAAGAGAAGACAGGATTTTTGAGCTGGAAGGTGCGGGAGCCTGGGAGGGGGCAGAAGAGGGGCTCTGCAGCAGAGCGAGGGGCTCTGCAGTGAGGGGCTGCCAAACAGGGCGAGGCGCAAAGACGCCTGCGATGACGACTCGCTGGGCAAGTCTGTATTAGCGACTATAGTCTCCGAAATCACTCCCCTTCCACCTTCTGGAAGGAGCGGGGCGGGAAGATTCTCCCTGTGGGAAGCAGTCTGGGACAGGACGTGGGGGACACGTGGGGTTTGCGGAAGGGCTCTGAGCGAGCAGCAGAGGCTGCCGAGGCAGTGGTGCATCAGGAGCTCGGGGCAACAGGGGCAAGGCCTTTCCCTCCGTGCTGTGCCCCCACACTTACATCTGGACACCTGTGGCCAGGGCTACACTTGGGGCTGGAGTACGCAGGCAGGAGCCCTGCTGCCAGCTCACCCCCTGCTTACACACCTACCCCACGCACAGCACTGCTGCCTCCTTCTCCTGACCAAGGAAGCAACAGCCATAAGCTACCTCTCCAGCACGTGCAAGCAGGCCAGTACACTTTCAAACGCGTTTCCTCTAAAAACATCCCAGACAAAACAGATGCCAAGAGCGACAGTGTCATTCTCTGCCTCCAAAGAAGCGGGCTACTGCTGAGACTGTCCACTGCACACAGAGAGAGCGCTTTCCACCAGCCGTACCAACACACCCTCACCAGGTATTGCCTGTTGATTAATTACTTGCACTAGCTGATCTTCCCCACGTCGACTTTCGGAATGTTGGGCCATTATGGGACTTGGATTCCTCCCAGTACGAGGCAACAGCATCTTTTTAAAGAAATAAAAATAGCACTGCTAAATGGGTACAACTACCTCTCATATTACTAGAGTTACCACAGAACGCATCGTTGGTAGAATTCCACTCCGTCTGGGTGACTCACTCTCTCGATGATTTTTTGAGCCCTTACATCTTACCAGTTTACTGAAAAGGCAGGGGTTTTTTGGACAAAAGCCCAAATAAAATACTTCGCAGTCCATGTAATTCTCGGCCTTCCTATGTTCCTATAGGTCTGCTTCTCTAAAGCGGATAAATAAATCATGCATTTGGTTTTCAAGTAATGCTATCAAATGCCAGACAGACATCATCTAACCCAAGAACCCATTAACTGACCCAAGCTTTGCTCCCCACGAGACCAAAGTTTTAACACACTCAAGATTTAAATGCATTTTATCAAAACTGGAACATACATACCTATGTATATATCTCATCCCTTCTGCTCTGAACAGCACCAGGGAAAAACTGAAAAAAATTAATTCCAATAATTTACTCCAGAGCTGTCTTGTGGCTCAACAGGCTGATTCACAGGTCAAAGAAACTCGCAACGAAATAGCAGCAGAGCTACTTTCATTCTCCGTTTCCCAAGAAAGAGTATTGCAGTTATGTTTGCCAATATTCACCGTTTACACCCATTAACCAAACTTCCCTATTATTTATAACTTCTTGGGGTATGATTTCATCGCTTTTACACATATGCCCCTCTGCCTCGCACTACAACCATGGATCCTACTTGAGGTTGCTCACCGAGTACAGTACGATTTCACCTTAGTACACTTAGAAATATCTTTGTGAATGATATTTCACAGCATGCTCTTGCATGTCCCCTTCAGTTAGTAAACCATCATTGATACGCTCTACGTATCTGTATTCCTAAAGTTGTCCTGTTTCTGTAAAACTGATCTTAAGTCAAGCTGTTATGCAGCTGTTCCATAATTAAATTGCATACCATAAAAGCTGACGTAGAAAGCATTACCACGTTGCAGAAGGTAAATATTCATAGATTAAGCTTGTTCTCTTTAGCTTGAAGAACTAGGCAAATTAGAGATCAGAACTTCTAAAATTAATCAAAACCTTGGCAGATGTATTAACAAAAATAAAGCTCAGTGTTTTAAAGAAAATAAAAAGAGTCTGCTTTAGTTCAAGCTCTGCTAAAATTACCTGATGGATAGGTGCCTAACATGCATCCTGTGCCAGACACTCTGTAGGCACAGAGACCTTTCTTATACACTTTCTTAATTACCTGCATTGCTTATCAATACTCACTCATTCATATAGGCATAGTCATTTAAAGCAACTTATCTTAGTAGGGCTATTTTCATCACAGCTCGCTTTGAATACTGTCTCATTTTGGCAACATCAACTGGTCAATCCTTAGGTATACATCGGATTCCCACAGGTACCCACACATACAGAATCTGGCACTTGTGAGACAAGGCCTGTGCAAAGGCTAACGAGGTGGGTAAAACAGTCTCATTTGGTGCATCCAGGATGGGTGCTGCATCCTCTGTCCACAGCGTGGACAAACACAGGACTAAGATGCACGCGATACAGTGAATTTACTGGGTGAGAAGGGAGAAAGCGGAAGAGGATTTGCCTTCTGAAACTGGACAGTACTCTTCTCAAGAGCAAGAGCTGCCGCTTTTATTAACTGTTTTCAAAAATCTGCAGCTAAGAGGACTCCTTTGAGCTGAGTACTTAACAGTCCTTCTCCACTTGTACATACTTGACAAATACAAGTGTATTGCCCCTTAGGGTGTGTTTTGGCTTGATGGGGGTTTTGTTTGTTTCTCCAGAAGAAATTACTAGGAAGTAGTAAATGTCAGCAGCTCTTCAAGTATGCTTGTGTGTTTCTGCATGGTTTGTAGCCCTGCCTCCAAAGGAAAAACACAGGCACACAGTTTAGCATTGAAAATACTTCACACTGTAGTGATGGCTTCTTTTCTTCTGAATCTCAGTTTGTAATTGTTGGAAGCCAGTTTTCTAGTCATAAACTTAGGTGAGCTATTGGAAAAACCTGCTGTATATTATCTTTATACTGCTATCCACCAGCATGGAACTTACTGTCCTGTAACTACACACCTCAGATTATAAAATACATATGCACGTGTTCATTTCAAATGATCAGTTATTTACGTCATAGCTGAAGAAACATACCTCAACGTGAGAAAACAAGTATACACCTACTCACTCAACTGCAAGTTGTAAGCTTCACTGCAACACACCTTAGACTTTTAGTTTCTTTC
Organism: Buteo buteo; assembly: GCF_964188355.1. Classification (NCBI taxonomy): domain Eukaryota; kingdom Metazoa; phylum Chordata; class Aves; order Accipitriformes; family Accipitridae; genus Buteo; species Buteo buteo. Next base: position 135,893 of record NW_027439257.1, on the reverse strand, counting down.
CAGAGGTGAAGATGACAACAGAAAGGCTAGACTCCAATGCTGTTTTCACCTACCCTGAATGTTATTTCAAGTTATTGTTCTGTGATTAATACAAAGATTACACAGTGATATGGCTTGAAAGGCTGACCATCTTTCACGCACTCTGCAGAGTGGGAGGTTTTGCACATGAATCATAGAGAAATGGGAATCAGCACAGGTAGATCAGTGATTTGTCTGTCACACGTATAACAAAGTGTTAAGAGGTTAACTTGCAATTTGTTTCATTTTTATCCTTACATCTCCACCACTGGTAAGCCAGTTGGGTGAGATCCTTCATTTCTGTAATTCCAACTGGTTTACACTGTACTCAAAATTTCCACCTCTAAACATGGGCCCACTCAAAACAAACAACAGATTTCAGGTTTTAAAAACACTTTTTTAGTTTTAAAACATCTCTAAGTTTTACAGCAGTCCAGTTGTATGTGCAACTCCTTGCCCGTAAATCCACCAGTCTGATGCTCATTTACATCATAGGTCTTTCACCGAGCGCAATGTTCCTGAGGTGGGTACAATGCGATATGTGCCAGTGTAGACTCTTTTCCATTACCAGGGAAGGTAAAAAGATGCTTTAATATCACTGAAAATTCAGGCTGGATGGAAAAACACACAAGTAGAAAATGCTGATTTCAAAAATGCCAAGGCACATCCTTTCATTGCCCACATGGAAAAAACCCATAGACCAGGTATGGCTATGGAGATCTCTTCCTCCACCCCACTACTGCCTAAAAGGACAACGGGCAGATTTTTCACGCTGCTTGGGACCCACAAAGATCTATAATTTGCTATTATATTTCTGCATGCAGCCTCTGCATCATGTGGGAGCAAAGAAATGCTCCTGCTGCCTTGCAGCCCTGCCACCCCACAACTCTCAGGACACCTCAGAGCTCTGCACATCCACATCGGTTCTCCTTGGGTGGACATTCCCAGAGGAATTATGCTGCTGTGAGCATGCAAAACTGCGTAATCCAAGCCACTTGAAGGAGATACAAAACAATTGTACATTTTCTCCTTAATAAACAGTCGCTCTGGACACAGAAGTCACAGACTGTCTCTGTTCGGCAGCACGTGGGATAGCGGCGCATCAGTCACATCCTACATTTTCTCTGTGTTGTTTCTTTCTTGTGCAACACTTGCAGATATCCACTGGGGAATATGGTAATCCCAAAACACTGCTGCCTCCATGCCTCCACAGTCCATGTGAATTTCTCAACTTGGGTCTTTTCATGTGTCTGATATTTACAGGGACAGAATCTCCGGCTTTGCTTGTCATCAATAATACATCTATCCTATGAAGAACAAGAAGACTGGGACACCAAAAAAACCCCCAAACCCAAATGACAGAGAAGTCCATTTCTCTTTCAACTGCCTGAAAAAACACTTTCCTCCTGGACCCCTGTGGATATACGCAAAGAGAGAGAGAATGCAGCCTTTGAACAGTAACTGGCATAAATCTTTCTCCTCTGATCATTCTCCCTCTGACTCATAAATCTCAATCCACCAAGAAAATAGTGCACAGCTCTCACAAAGCATGACATGCACCTAGAAGGGAGCCACAATTAAAAGAAGAGACAAGAGAGACAAATGATATGGGAGCCATTTCCTTAAGGAACAGAACATTTTTCCCTTCTTATTCGTCATAATGACTACCAGTAAATAACAGGAACAAGCAACAGGTTTGAATACAACACCGATGAATTTAACTTTAATGCAAGTAAAGTGCCTTATTACAAGTCTGGATTGAAAAAGATGTTGAGAAGGGTGGTTTTCAGAGAGACTGCTTACATTTTAGTGTTTAGCGAGACCTGAATCTGCAGTAGATGGGTACAAAAAACAATGAGAAAATGTCTTCTTTTTTTTTTTTTTTAACAAGTTAGGGCAAGTGAGAGTCATCTCTCATTTTTGTGTGTTCTTTAAAAAAAGAAGAAGAAAATCCAAATGAAAAAGGCAATAAACAAATACTGAGACCTGGGAGGGAAGGCGGGCTTTATTCTACCCCACGACTAGCCCTCGACTCCTGTTCTTCTGCGGTCATGGTCACAGCTCTCCCGCATAGCATCACCTCCCTCTCTGATTTTCAGACCTCACATACTAGCTTAGGGAGCTACAGCCAAGCTTCGGTGCTGCCCAGAGAGTGTCAAAACGTGAGAGGTGCTAAAGGAGTCCTGTAGGTCCCTCTCCACCAGCTCACTAGAGATGGGCTCTTGCTAGGACTCAGGCAAGGTAGGGGGAAGGCTGGCTCGTACCCCTTATTCCCACTGATGCCACCTTGACCCACATGATTGAGCCTCGTGGGCTGACTCCCAGCACGCGGTGCTGTGACTGAAGTTTTCGCATTTGGAGCGCTGCAGCATCCTCTCTATCCTGTCGATCAAATGGCCAGTCGCTGGCATGAGCAACAGTTTACATCACTCACAGCCGAACCCGAAATACAGGAAGATTAGCTGCCAGGCCCATTTAAGACTCCCAAAGCAGAACAGAAGCAGATAAGGGAAGCAAAGCAAACCCTCCTTGGAAAGATAAAGAAACTTTGCAGCTGACACAGGAAAAGCAGCTATTAAGGTAAGCAGGGGTGTTACCAGTCTCAAGCTAGAAGTATTTTGAAAGGTGACAGCAATTAAGAACCCATGCAAGCCTTGAGCTTAAAAACACTCTGACCTTGAAGGAACTCAATCTGCCTTTCTGGTTCCCAGGACATATGGCCTCAGTAACAGATGATATATATCACTTCCTAGTTCAGTATAGCTACATAGGTATCCCGTAAGGCTTGTCTGCTACAGGACAGAGGGTCTTTGCCTCACCTGCTGACTCTTCAGCTGCCTGCTACCCTGGCTGATCACTTTGGAATCACTGCTGCCCCAAGCCCCCATGTGCTAGATGGAGCCAGCCGGACTACTCCATGATTCCAGACCAACTTCAGCTGTCACACAGGCCCTGGACCAGGATGGCAGGTTGCACTGAACATTTTGTCTCAGGCGAGCATCTCCACTCCTCCCTGGATGTCACCGTCACCTTGTACCATGGGATCTCTCCTGCCACAAGATCCAGCACAGCCATTACAACCCATAAGCACCACCGCAGTCATATACCCCAATCCAGTGTCCTGGGTCTTCGGACTCAAAAGAACAGCCCGTCTCTCCCGTACATCAAAACCAATCAAGTCTAGCAGAAATGATGACATCTTGGACACATCGAGTTTTCCGCTGGAACAGTGCCACCCTGGTGACTTGGTTCACTCCAGGCAGCAGTCTGGGGACAAACGCAGCAGTTTCTCTCTTACCCTCCAATATAAAGCACTTCCACAAACTTCTAGGTGGTATTGGGAGAACAGCACCCAAACTGTCTCTCGTTTCTCTGCTCCCTCTGCTGGGTGCCAGCCCAGCATTATCAAAATGCCTGCTTGGGTAGCGCTGCCAGGCAGCGGCACACAGAAGCTAAAGCAGGCTGTAAAGTTACTACACAGTCTCCCAAAGAGCTCAGTAATTACCACTGTTAATTCTTACCAAGAACAATACCACCACTACTCTTTACAGGGACCAAGCAGATCAAAAAGCAGATCCGGGAAGAGAGTTTCCGAGTTACAGGCTTCAGTGTCGGCAACCGCTGACATCTCCAGCCAACAACCAGATCACGCAGCCCGGACAAGGCCGTACGCCCACCACCTAATATTCCACACTGGCATCAGTCCACAGCCACTGCCAACCATTGTACGTACATGGATGCTGATCCACGCACAGCTATTCAAAAAGAAAGGCATCACAGCCCCTGTAATTGTGAACTTGCATCTTGGTGCAAAGAAAGACAGTGGATATATCGGGTTTGTTGCATAAAGTGTGGGCCAAGAAGCTAATCACTTCTATGTGTCTCATGATACTTTTTTCCCTTGTCAAAAGGGGATAATCCACCATTCTCCATAGTCCACTGTATTTTCAAACGTAATTCCAGTTGGGGCCTCCCCTGCCTTTACTAGGCAAACAGACTAAATGCCAGTGAGAATGGATTTTAAATCTACATTTTAAGCACTGGAGAAGTAGAACTAGTCAAGACACAAAATTACTTACAACTGCTCCCTCACTGCAATATTCCAAACAAGATGATACTACAAACTCTTTCAATTCTCTCTTTAGAAAGGTAATCAGCCTTGCATAGACCAATCTGGGGCTGGTTCTTGGTATCTTCAGAAAAGAGATAGTAAAATAATTGTATAAGACAATCAAGACCCTTCGGAACACTTCTTCATTAGGGAGGGATCGTGCACTAGACTTATGCCGGGTATAGAGAGGGGGTCGGTTTCATTTGGGTTTTGCTTTACATCTTAAAGATGGATTATTACCGCAGGAAAAGTACAACCAAAATGATTGAAATAGTCACATTCCTCCTTCCATAAGGTTTAAATGCATTTCAAGCTCATATCTGGAAGCGGAACAAAATCAAACATAGATCTCCTCCTAATTTTCCAAGCTACAGAACAATAAGTACCGCACAGTAGAAAACAAGATCTAATACAAGAGGTGGCAGCTGGGATTTCATGCTGCTTGTATGTATTCACGTAAACAGATATGCAATCACAAGCAAGCGTCACTCCTTTGACACTGGAGAGGCATTCTCTTTCTAGCTGCGCATGGAAGGGATAGTTTCGCCATACACTGCTCCAACAGCAGTGAATCAGAACTAGCAAGGGAGTCGCTGCATTTTACAGTTCGTAGCAGTCACGTTCGAAAGCAAGGCCTGGTGTTTCTCTCTGTAAAACCAGTTCATGCAAGCCCAACGTGGCCCCACGCACCCCCTGAGATTCAGCCACCAGATTCCCAATTAAGACATGCTGAACCGGACAACTTGGAAAGTACAGTTCAGTCCCCAAAAGGCAACAGGGTAGCAAGATCTTCCACTAGCCTCTAGTAAACAAGAAACAAGGAAAGCCCATGCTTGCCAGGCAATCACTTACCCTCAGACACACCAGGCAAACTCTGTCTCGGAAGCACTTGAAGATCACCACCCACAGACGACCTTGATGAATCAAACATGCAGCCCATCATACAAAAGATGCTACTGCCTCCTAAGCCCCAGTTTGCACCATAATATCAACAAGATCCCAAACTCAGTCAAAACACCACAGTGTTCTTATTTTCTCGTGTCTTTAGACAGTAATTGCAACGTACCCTCTTCTCTTCCACTCCCCTGCACAGCTCAAGCGCACACAGGGCTTCCTTTCTTTATGAAACTAGACAATTAAAATTTACTTTGTAACAACAATTTGTTTGGATTCCCATCTATAAAAGCCTCCAAAAATGCCACACTGTACAGTAATTGCTCTACTGGTGAAATACAAAGGTTCGGTAATGTTTATAAAGCCATTTAAACTGCATGAGCAAAACTATCTTGCTTAATGACATTTTCCAACCCTTCATGCTATGTACAAGCTCACTTCTTCCAAGAGTCACCCCTACTCACATGATCAAATCATGCCACTTGAAACGCTCTGACATTATTTGGGCATATAAAAAGGTTGAAATTATCGTGACGACGGCAACCTAAGGACTGCAGATACCCAGAATCTGGTATCAGAAGTGAAAGCTGAAAAAGAGTTAGATCTCTTGAAATTACACATTTTAAATACCAGAGACACAAAGTGTTTAAAAGCCATTCAATACCAGGGCTCACCATAAAACCATAAAACCATAGAAGGTTCTGAAACACTTGTCCTGAATCATTTCAATGGAAATATTAAAGGATGAAAACGCTCCATGGAATTACAGGATTCATTTATATAGACTGACAAACTCACTTTGTGGTAACATGTTTTTAAATGTCAAGCAGCATAAACAAGGTATCTGAAATTACCACCTAATACAATGACTTGAACTTCAGCGCCTTCAAAATCACAATTCTACAAAGACTGAAATAAGTTTGACAGACTGAGGTATAATCAAAATCACTGGAGTCAAGAGAAATTTATCCAAAGCAAAAACCATTTCATGCTTGCACACATGTATGTGTACTAGAAAAGAAAAGTAGAGCGTAGGTTTTCAACAACGACCAAAAAAAGGCTCGAAAAACACTTGGAAAAAATAAATTCTGCCACTCACTCCGCTTTTGCTGGGCACGCCAATTTTCACATTTTGGTCAAAGATCACTCGGCTTCTCCAGTTTACCTCACTTTGAGAAAATCGTTTTCAGAAAACATGCCTCCAAGAAACATCGGACAACGGTACGTCCACACGATTAAATAAGAGGTAGGAAAACCCAGCAATAGATCTATCACACACTTTACAACAGCAGCGATCGCTTGCTTGCAAGCCCCTGGCCAGAATCCTTCTCCTTGGCAAAATAAATTAATGCTAGACAGTTCTCAAGACATCACATCAACAGGAAAAGGGTTAGCTCTCCCTCGCATCAATAAAGCACATCATCTGACCTAAAGCGCAAGTCTTCACCACTAAACCACTTTCAGAAGAAACAGTGCCAACCTTCAAAGACATCTTCCTAGAGTGAGCTGTCTCTCCTGACCATTTTGACTAGTTACAGACTTTATATCTGTCTAGTTCTTCATCTTTTAGGAAGGCTAACGAGGTCAGAGAAGTAAAGGACAAGTCCAGCCAGTATTACTTATGGACCTCTTTTTTCACTGTTGTTCAGTACAGATACGCAGCATTGCGGAATCCTTTGGGACCGATTTCTCCCACCAAACCCACACTGCAGACTTCATCTTAAAAACATATCCTCTCAAGGATAAACAAAAGTAAGCTCATATCCGCCAGACCTGAAAGATGTTTTCACCAATGCCTCAGGACTGTCCACTGCTGCTAGTTCATCCGCTAAGCTTTCTTCAGGAGGTCTCGGGCCACTGATGATGGTCGGCTTTGGCCTTGCCTTGAGGTTGCCGGTCAGCCCACCGATAATGGGGTTCCACAAGCAGTTCTGTCATTTAAACCCTGCAAAACCAGACAGTCAGCAAAATACATTCATAGGCCTACTGCCCAGCCTCTCAGCAGTCTGCAAAACAAAGACGCTCTCTCATCTTTTTACCTTTGCATCATCACCAGTTTGGGATTAAGCCTGAAAACCCAAAATAAAGCTCCAAGTGGAAATAAGCACTAACTTTCAGCTCATTCCAAGTCCAAGACCACAATGCTTCCCATAAAAAGATTTGGTTACAGAACAGGGAGTTTTCACATCTCAGTAAAAACCACCCTCTCCACATTAACTTCCAGCTTAGCATGTATTGGCGTGCCTGTATTTGAAGCCAAAGAACTAACCAGAAAACAAAGTATCAAATCAATACAATAGTAATCGTTGCGTTTCTTAGTGCTTAAATTACAGATTTGAGATATCACTGAAGGGCGCCTATCAAAAAAACATACTTCTTTTCTGCTGAAATTGCAACTTTTCCCAGCAGACATTCAAATGCCAAAATATTTCTATGGATGGCCTTTTTACACTTACTTCCAAGAGTCACCAGGCGCCTCTTGCATGTCATTCAGAGAACCCATCCTCATCTGTAAGCCGAGCTCCACTGACAAAGTACAATTAGCACCCTTCAGTCAGATCTCCTCCCCACCCCTGAAGAACAGAAGACCTGACTTACAGCTCCTCAAATTCAAGGACAGGGAGGGATCACTCCCCGCTTGCGGTCACGGTCACAAGACAGGCTCAACCTGAGGAAGAAACCAAATCAACGTAACCTGCTACCCATCAAATCACAACAAGGCTACGAGGAAGCAAAACCCAGCCTGAGAACAGCTTCCCCCCGGGGAGCCCTCCCGCCTTCCCGCCTCAACTCCACTCACTCCCCGCTCTCTCCACCTCCTCCCCCCGGCGGCGCAGGGGAACAGGGGACGGGGACGGGGGCTGGGGTCGGTTCCTCACCCCTTGTCTCTGCCGCTCCTTCCTCCTCAGGGGGAGGAGGACTCCGCGCTCGGCCCCTGCTCCGCCGGGGGGTCCGTCCCTCCCGCGGGAGACAGCCCTTCACCAACTTCTCCAGCGTGGGTCCTTCCCGCGGGCTGCAGTTCCTCACAGACTCCTCCAGCGCGGGTCCCTTCCACAGGCAGGGTGCAGTCCTTCCGTCACAGACTGCTCCAGCGCGGGAGTCGCGGCCATTTTGGGGGACATCCGCTCCCCCGCTCCCCTCCACGGGCTGGGGGGGACAGCCTGCCGCCTCCCCGCGGGCTGCGGGGGCATCCCCTCCTCCTTCCCTGACCTCGGCATCCGCAGAGGGGTTCCTCTCACGTCCCACTCCCCCGACTCCCTCACGGGGCCTTCCCCTTCTGAAATCTCTTCTCCCCGAGGCGCTACCGCCGTCGCTGAGGGGCTCGGCCTGGGCCAGAGGCGGGTCCGGCTCCGAGCCGGGGGAGCTTCGAGCAGCTTCTCCCAGGAGACGGCCCTGCGGACCCTCCCCCGCCACACAAAGGAAAAAAAAAAAAAAAAAACCCGGCACACACACAAACAACCCCGAAACAGGGAGGGAGCAGATCCCGAGAAGAGCAGCCAAGGGCTGCAGCGGTGCTTACCTCAGTCAAGAGGCTTCTCTCAGCAGAGGGGCAGCAGGCCTCCATCTTACTGGATTCCAAAGGAGTAACTGTTATAAATGAATTTAGTCCCAAACAGGATTCCAATCAAAGTTAACAATTTATTCAATGAATAAAGGCAAGCAAACAGCGCTGGGCGCGCCGGGACCTTCTGCTCTACCACAACGCGCGCCGCGAAAAACAAGACAGCTTCTTTTGTAGTCCAACGCTCGTTACATATTCATACTAGGAGTGTTCTTCTCCACCTCCTGGTTGTGGGGGTGCAGTAGTTCTCCCAGAAACTGGTCTCACCTTGCACAGCACCGGCTGCGGTCACCAGGACCCAAACAAGTTCACAACAGACACCTCCCCCTCAACAAATGCACACCACAAATGGCCCATCGAGATCCCAAGCACTGCAATCCCTGAGGCCAAACACACATCCAAATGCCTCAGTTCTCCTCCAGGATAGTTAACAACAAAACCGGCTCTGGGCTGGCAAAAAGAGAACGAACTATGCACATATCATCTGTCTCCTCCCGGCCTGCGGTTAGACGAGGATCCACAAAATGGTTAAAGGTTACATAGACAGTGAGGGTCACATTTTATTATGCGGCCCTAGCATTGTTTATAGTGACACGAATCAGATGAACATATTTCACAGTAACAAAAGAGGATGGACTGGAGAGAGAAGCCATGGACTGAAGGAGGGATTTACTTAAGAAGAGGTCTTGTGAAATAAGAGATCCTTTGTCTGTACAAGGCATGCCTTGCTAACGACTGGGCCCCTGAAGGAGAACGAAAAGGCTGAGAAGAAGGGACCATCCTACCCCAGGAGGCGCCGAGAAGCTGAAAAGCTGCTAATAGGCACGAAGTCAGCAAAAATCTTGGATAACCGGAGGAAAGGTAAAGGCAGCAGGGGCAGATCAGACCACTGACTCAATTCACGACCAAAACACTTACACACACACACCCCCCTTGGGCATGTGCTGTAGAAGAAAAGAACACTGGACCTTTAATTCGAAGTGGGGGAACTTCAACCCGATAGAAACTGTGCGAGATAAGCGACTCCCGGTAATAGTTTTGGGGAAGAACTTTGGAAATCGAATGTGTATAACTGAACTTGATAGCATATGTCCATACATTTCATGTGGTTCGTTCAAACTTTTATGTTTTTAATATTTTGTACCTTCTATGAAAACTGGTTTGCTGCTAGATGACTAAGTGAGATTTGATAAATGATCATGCATTAAAATTATGGCTGAAACAAGAGACAAAGGGTAACTGGGGAGATAATTACAAGAGTGTAGTCAAGGGACTAACTAGTAAATCTTCATAAGTTTTGCAGTCCTTTGCTCTTATGACGAGATGTTCCTGTACACTAGATGAGAACAATGCTGAAACTGACCACATGTGATTGAAGCTGCGTTAAGCTTCAAGATCAAAGAACAAGGACAAGAATAAAGACTTCAAGGACAGCCAGCAAGAACTTCAATGGGTCGGTGGTCGCAAAAGCAGCCCTTCGACTCAAAGGGATCCTTCATTGCGCATGATCGGATGTAGGCAGTACTAAGATAATCAGTTGGGATCGTTTTTATGTATATGTACACTAATTCGATTAATATGCAATTACTTATTCTGTATAACCTGTTTGTGCTAAAGCTGTGGTATGGACACTATGTGGAACTATCCCCCGTGCATCCAGCACTGCAATAAAGAATGCCTGCTTTCTAAAACGCCAAAACGAGTCTTTGAGAGTTTCTTCGACCAGCTTTTCGGTGTCATTTTGGTGACCCAGATGGGACGAGGCTTCTGAGACTCGATGGACTTGGGATCGCAGGACCTCCAGCTGGCACTGAGATTTCTTGGGGAGACCCTTGATCCCCGTTCCCTGGGCTCACAAGCCAAGGCCACTGGTAAGATTTTATTTAAAGGCATTCTTTTGATTAACTTGGTTCTGGTATTCTGGTCTGGTACTCTTACCTGTAAGCCCGACTAAGAGAAGTCAGCAAGGAAGAAATATAAAAGGATCCTTAAAAATCTGGTATTCTGGTAGAAGTACTCCTCTGGTAAAGGGTATTCGTCTCGCTGGTTGAAGGCAAAGATACTCATTTGGTTTGGTCTCGGTAATTTGATTAAGGCTTTGGTATTTGACTATTGATTCTGGATATGACATTCGATCTCTGATTGATTCTGTTTGGTATTTTGACTTAGGCTCTGATATTTGACTTTCTGATTTTTGTATACTGAAGGTATTGATAATGGGAACAGGACAGTCAAGTGAACTCCATAAAAAATCACCTCTGCGGTGTGTTTTAAAACACTGGAAACAGCTGGGGGGCGTCCCGGGTGGTAACGTCGCCGAAAACCGGAATAAAACTCCTTAACGGCAATGAGAAGTTAAGAAGCAGGCACTCCTTTATTGCAGCGCTGGGCACACAGGGGATCCCTCCACCTAGTGTGTGCACCTGTCTGGTTTGATCATGCAGGTTAAATACACACCTGTTATAGATATTCACTAGATGCCTGGGAAATGTCATACATAATCATCAACTGTCCGATAAATCATTAGCATATGTAAATGTCCTTTTATGCAGGCGTGGTGAAGTCTCTGGTGGTCTTCAGAAGCCCTCTGGTGGTCTTTCATAGTCTTCCTCACCTTGTCCGATAGTTGACCTCTCTTATGTGATTCTGCGCAGTACGATTTTGCCATCATGTATTAGATTTACATGAAAGTACATTCAATGTTAATTCTTGAATTTAACGTTTCTAGTGATTGGCCCTCAGTCACACCACCTTATCAATATTCTTATACTAAAACATTCATTGGTTAATCTTACTTAATTCCACTAACTGGAATCTTGATCAAAGTGGGGTTTCTAAGCAACGGAACTAAGGTCCATAACAATCTCTCTTAGTTTCTTAAAACAAAACACTACAACCTAACAAATCTGTCAAAATTTCTATGGTTAACCGATCTTAGACAAGACTTATTCTTTTATGATTGCATACTGCACATTTTGTATGTTCCTTAGTTTCTATAGCTATTGTGAGCTTCAAACCCCTATTTTCTACAATTTTTACCTTTTAACCAAACCTGACTTAAGTAAAATTTCAACTTTTATCAAGTATTGGTAACATTTCCCCCCTTTGAAAGTTTTGAAAATCACTTCAGTACTTTCACTGTAATTTATCAATTATTCACTATAAGCTAAAAGAAGCTCTGGGATTGTTTGTCCATTTTGATGTCAATAACTTGGATAATCATAGCTTTATGATTGATTTTCTTCTTCAAAACCCTGAATCAATTGTAAAACTAGATTATCCTGAATCAACATCCCAGGAGCGACTGATATCAAGATTAATAATTTAAGCAATAATCGCCTCATTTTGTTTACCTCACACTACTTATTCCTTTACCATGTCAATTCATGATTCTACTTTTATAATCTTACATCTGCTTTGTATCTTACGCTTACAGCAACTTATGAGGAAATATTCACAGCCTATACCACACAAGAGGATCAATGCCCCTGACAGTATCCCTAATAGTAACCCTAATATTATAAGCTTTACACAATTATTTTCCCAAGTACATAGCAACTTATCTATAAAGTTTCAGTTTTAAAGGACCAACTTCCTTAGACCTCCAATTCCCTGTTGGTGCTTTCTTTATTCTTGAATAATGAATCCATGCATCTGATTCAGCAATCTTGACAGCAGTGAAAGTAGTCAACAATATTTGAAAGGGTCCTTTCCAGCGTTCTTGTAGAGGTTCAGAAGCTCATGTCTTCACATAGACATAATCACCTGGTTGGAAGTCATGTACCGGATTTTCCAAAGACAGAGGTCTGCTCTAAACAACCGCACTCCGCAGCGCAGTTAAAGTTTTTCCTAAAGAAAGTAAATAGTCACACACATCTTGTTTTCCTTTTAAATGTATGCTCAAATTTGGTTCAGGAGATTCATAAGGTTTTCCATACAATAACTCATAAGGACTAATCAGTGTCCCACTCTTTGGTTGGACCCGAACTCGTAAAAGGGCTAATGGGAGTGCCTGAGGCCATTTCAAATTGGTTTCTTGACATATTTTACTAATTTGTCTTTTCAATGTTTGATTCATTCTTTCCACCTTTCCACTAGATTGTGGTCTCCAAGGTGTATGTAGATCCCATGTAATTCCCAAAATTCTACTAACACCCTGGACCACTTCTGCAACAAAATGGGAACCTCGATCAGAAGAGATTCCAATAGGTACTCCAAATCTCGGGATGATTTCTTGTAATAACCATTTAATGACCTCCTTGGCTTGGTTGGTCTGACAGGGAAAGGCTTCTGGCCATCCTGTAAAAGTATCAACCCCCACCAGAATGTATCGATACCCATTTTGTCGAGGTAACTCTGAAAAATCTATTTGCCAATAGTCCCCTGGTTCCATTCCTGATTTCAATATCCCCATTTGGACCTTTTTCTTTACTACTGGGTTGTTTTTCAAACATATTTCACATGTAGCAGTTGTCATTTTAGCTATTTCTAGCATTTTCACTGATACTACTTGCCTTCTCAAAAAGGTTACTAATGCTTCTGCTCCCCAATGACATTCTTTATGTTTTGTCTGCACTATTTCCCTCATTACAAATGGTGGGACCACTACTTGTCATTTTGATGTCACCCACCATCCTTCCAGATTTTTCCTTGCATTTAATAATTTCCCCAATTTCTCATCCTCTTCTGAATATTTAGGTTTTTCCTTTGGTAATGCAATAGTTCTTGTGGGAATCAATGCCAATTGTAAAGTATTCCTTTTGGCTGCTTCCCTAGCTGTTTTATCTGCTAATCTGTTCCCTACAATCTCTTTTGTGTTCCCTGATTGATGTGCTTTACAGTGCATGATTGCTACTGCAGTAGGTTTCTGTACTGCTTGTAATAAATGCAAAATCTCCTCCTTATATTTAATGTTGGACCCCTGAGAGGATAATAATCCTCTCCCTTTCCATAAGATCCCGTGGACATGGACCACACCAAATGCGTATTTCGAATCAGTCCAGATGTTTACTTTCTTTTCTTTACTCAATTCTAGAGCCCTTGTCAAAGCCACTAATTCCGCCTTCTGAGCTGAAGTTGTGCTCGGCAAGGTATTGGCTTCTATAACTGATTTTTCAGCTGTTACCGCATATCTTGCATAGCGAATTCCACTTTCAACGAAACTGCTACCATCTGTGTACAATTCCCAGTCTGGGTTGTCCATAGGTACATCCTTCAGATCCTCTTGACTGGAATATACATATTCAATGGTAGTCAGGCAATCATGTTCCAGTTGTCCTTTTTCCTGTACAGAACTCAGAAAGACTGCAGGATTAGTCAAATTAGTAGTTTTTAAAATCACATCATCTTGTGATATTTCATCATTCTGCTCAGGGATAGCCAATGGCCCCCCTTTTGCTCCAACACTGATATCACCATGTGTGGCACATATACCACCATCATTCTTCCCAAAGTCATTTTTCGAGCCTCCTGTATTATCATCACAGTGGCTGCTACCACTCTCAAACAAGCAGGCCAGCCTTTGCTTACAAAGTCCAATTGTTTGGAAAAATATCCAACCGGTCGCTTCCAACTTCCCATCTTCTGAGTCAGCACTCCCAGTGCAATGTGTTGTTTTTCATGTACAAATAACTGGAAGTCTTTAGTCAAATCCGGAAGTCCCAAGGCTGGTGCTGTCATCAGGGCCTGTTTTAAACTCTTGAAAGCCCTTTGCTGATCTGGACCCCATTCAAATGGTGGACCTTTAAGAGCTTCATACAATGGCTTAGCCAACAGACCATAGTTCATTATCCACAGCCGACACCACCCAGCCATTCCCAAAAAGGTTCTCAATTCATGGGTATTTCTCGGCTCCGGGATACTGCAAATTGCTTCTTTCCGCTCTGTTCCCAGCTGTCTTTGTCCTTGGGAGATTTCAAAACCCAGATATATTACAGTCTGCTTTGCTATTTGGGCCTTAGTTCTAGAGACTTTGTATCCACTTAGCCCCAAAAAGTTCAAAAGATCAGTTGTTACCTTTATACACGCTGGTCTCTCTTCCGTAGCTATCAGTATGTCGTCTACGTACTGAAGGAGCAAATGTCCAGGTTTGGGACCATCTTGTTTCCACATCTCAAGTTCTTTTGCTAATTGGCTCCCCAAAATTGTTGGGCTGTTCTTGAACTCTTGCAGCAGTCTTGTCCACGTCAATTGTGTTTTTCGTCCTGTGTTTGGATTTTCCCACTTGAAAGCAAATAATTTCCGACTTCCTTCTTCCAGGGGTATACAAAAGAAAGCATCCTTCAAATCAAGCACTGTAAACCACTGATGATTCTCCCCTAGAGCTGTTAACAGTGTATATGGATTGGCCACTACAGGGTGTATATCTTTCACTATCTGATTTATTGTTCTCAGATCCTGTACTAATCTGTATTCTCCTGATGGCTTTTTCACTGGTAAAATTGGAGTGTTATATTCAGATTCACATTCCTCTAAAATTCCATATTTCAAAAATTTATCAATTAATTTCTTGATTCCCAATCTAGCCTCAGGTTTAATTGGATATTGCTTTAATCTCACTGGCCTCACAGTCTCCTTCAGTTCCACCTTTACAGGTTGTGCCATTTTAGATTTTCCAGGTATTTCTGTGTTCCAAACTGTAGGGATCACAGCATCATCAACTTCTTGTGGCATCTCTTGAGTCTTAACCTTCTCCTGTATCATCAATATTTCTCCTGTCTTTGACTCCGGTATCTTTAAAAGAATTTCTCCTCCCTCAAAAACTATCTGTGCATTTAATTTGGATAACAGATCTCGACCCAACAAGGGTAGCGGACATTCTGGCACATACAAAAATTCATGTGTAATTGCCTTATTTCCAAATTTTAAATCAAGGGGTTGAAAGAACGGTCTATTTTCCTGTTTCCCAGTCGCTCCAATTATGGTTGCTGTTTTGTCTCCTAATTTCCCTTTATGAGTATTCAAAACAGAATATACTGCTCCTGTATCTACTAAAAATTCAACTTTATCATTTCCCAGCTTAATTGTAACCAGAGGTTCAGCTGGGCTCCCCTCCGGTCCCCTTCATTCATTCAAAGTCATCATTTTCACAGCCTCTTGCTGATTTGTTTGCAGCTGAGGACAGTCCTTTTTCCAATGTCCATTCTCTCTGCAATAAGCACACTGATTTATTCCTAAAGGTGCATTAGGGTCCTGGTCACCAAAGTTTTTAAAACCTCCTCTTCCTCGGGTTTGTCCTCTTCCTCTTACTGCACCCCCTGTTAAAACAGCTATTAACCTACATTCTCTAATCTTCTCTTTCTTTTCTTTTCTTTGTTCCTCCTCCTTTTCCCGATTATTGTAAACTTTCCATGCTGTTCCTAACATTTTATTCAGATTTCTTGAGTCCTCCCCCTCCAATTTTTGGAGCTTTCGCCTTATATCAGGTGCCGATTGTCCCATAAAAATCGAGGCCAGCTGTTGCTGTTCTGCCTCTGTTTCCAATTTTAAATCAGTATATTTTCGAGCAGTTTCCTTCAATTTTTCCAAAAACACAGAAGGAGATTCATTTTTATCTTGTTTTATCTCATATAATTTAGACCAATTCAGAGCTTTTGGCATTGCATGTTTCACTCCATACAATACCCACCTTTGGTACCGAGTTAACCTTCTCCTGTCTACAGGGTCATTTGGATCCCATTGAGGGTCTCCTGAAGGAAAATTCTCTTCCAAAGTTCCAGAGAGCATTTCATTCATATGTGGAACTCTTGTGCCCTGCAGTCTCCAGATATAGACAACCCAGACCACTTGTCCACTCCACATGCCCTTGCTTCATTCTTTTGACTGCACCCTCATTCCTCAATTTTTTTTTATTATCTGCCCCAAGAAACAGCTTGCAACTCACGTCCATTATTCATCCTTCCCACTCTGATGCTTCCCTCCAGTTTGCAGTTCTGTAGTTAAAGGCCATTTCCTAACTGTACGCACACAGAGGGCTGCATCAAGGTTGCACAAGTATTCTGAGGGCTTGACTTTGCAAATTTAATGTCTTTTGCAAGTCTGTGGTCACATATGCCTGTTACACAGCAGAATTAATAAATAATCATGCTTTTCACTTTTTTACTTAGTGCCTTATAAGAACAATGGGAAGAACACCACATATCCCGTGCCGTCTCTCTCTCACCATTGTCTTTGCATGTGTACACCCCAGGCTACGTGAGTTGCAACCAAAGAAAGAGAAGACAGCGAAAGACTGCTACAGAGTGGCGTGGCCTCTGCGGGTGGGACCAAAATCCAGACGCTTATCTGCACATGCTCCCCACACTCCTCTTGCCATGCTCAGCAGCAGCAATTCTTTCCTTCTCTCTTGGGAGTAGGAGACATGACATACAAGACATACATGACAGACTGCAGCCCAAGCCAGTGTGTGCTGTTTGCGTACCACTTTCAGCCCCAGTTCCAAGGCTCAGCGTGGCACCAGGAACTCACAACCAGCTGGGACAGCCCTGCCAGTCAAACAGAAGTGGTCCTGGGACCAAAATTCACTGCCACAGCTGAACATGTGGGGATGTCTGTGTACTGAAGGGTTCCTGCTTCTGCCTGAGGGATCGTTACACCATCCCTATGTGCCCTACTGCAACTGAGCAATGACTTATCTCCCCAGAGCAGAGCAAGCTACAGTATTTTACTCCAAAGTTTCCTCCTCTGCTGAATTTACCATACCGTTCATTTCCTCCAGCTCACTGCTGCAGATTCCCAAATCAAATATTGAGTGGAAAGACCAGAAAACATCTAGGTCATATAAAAAATTAAGTGCCACTTGTATAGTGCCATTAAAGTTCAGTGATACCTGTATGGAAAATACTCTTCACAATCACTACAACAAAATATTTTCTCTGCTGCTGCAAAATCCTAAACCAGCAGGGAGAAAGAATAAAGGGGAATTCTTAAAAAGACAGGGAGAATTAAGAGGAAAAAGTGTGGGGGAAATGAACATGAGTTAAACTTGTATAGCTAGCATTTTACACCCAAGCTTTTAGCAGGGGGGGGGAAAAAATTGCACTGAGACAAGGGCAAAGACTAATTACTAAGATTGTATATTGCTGGGACCTTCGCTGGGGACGAATGCGATAGGCAGCTTGGGCTTCGACTGGAGTTAAACGTGCCCATCAGTGATTCAGATAATTTTGTCCAAGAAGCAGCCATGGGTATCTGCTGAAAAGAGACACTTTTGCAGTTTGTGTTTGTTGCCTTTGCAGTCAGTTAATACAGAGATTTGCAGAATGATGAGATTTAATCTTTTCAGTGCCCCAATCCTAGCTAGAAAGGCATGCGTGGGAACAACTGGCTTTTTCAAAAAATATCATGGATTGTGTTATTAAGGTTTAAGCGCAGATTTTAGTTATTCGAAGTGGATTTCTTTTGCTAGAGAAAGGGGGAGTTCTCTGCTTGGCTACCAGTAGAGCATGTGCCCTTGAAAGATTAATGTTTGCCTGAGGAATTTCTACGTTCCTCAGCTGGAGGCTTTGCTGTCACACCACTGCTTCCGAAGTTCACTCCCCACGGTCAGCTTGAGGGCTTGCGGTACGTGGCATGTAGTACAGCCGGTGCCCCCACACTCCCAGCAGTTGCACAGGATCCCAGTCTCCATTGAGGTCATGCTCACCCAGCCACTGCGGAGCAATGCAACCTGTCTGGGAGCCACAGTGTGTGCTACAGCCCTGCAATATTCCTCTCTGGTATCAAGTGTCCCTGATGAAAATTCAGCTGGTGGTAGAATTTCCCTGTTTTCAACAGATGTCACGCTGATAAACCCAGTGAGGACTGTTTCTCCAAGAAGCTGACCTGCTGGTGACTATAGCGTACATTATATTACCTGGATAGCACTGTTCTTAAAACACTATTTAAGAGGACTGTTTTAACTTTCTGGGAAAGTAAAAAAATACACACACACTAGAGCAAAACTACTAGTGCCGGATGAAGAGCACCTGTCTTCTACTTAGGCTTTGTGGAAAAAGCAACAAACTTTTTTAGTGAGCAAGTGGAGAGATCAACCTACCAAGACTGCAATAATTAGCAAGTCCCTAAAAATACCCCAACATGAGTAATAATCCCTCATCCATTGATCTGAAGGATCTTACAAACCACCTGGTTCAGATGAAGAAACTGAGGAGCCTGAGCTAGGCAGTCTACCCAAAGTCACACAGTAACTGCAGCCTGGTACTGGATACCCAAGAGGCAGATTTACTCTGAAGTTTATTGCATCTTCTTTATATTTTGTTCTTCTTGAACATAGCATTTAGTTAGCAAAAAGGCATTTACTGCTCACTGGAAGGATACATGATTACTCAGCAACTTGCATCACTGCATGTTTTTACTGTTTATTTCAGTCGTGCAAGTTACAAGAGCTGTTGCTTTTGGCAAGGCAATAAAAAAGCTCCCATCGTGCACAGGTTCAGCCCCCACATTTGTCAAATCTATTAGAAGATAGATTCTGTCATTTACAGCACTTTTCATCTTGTGTAGCCCTAAACACCAGCAGCTGGATTGAGATTGCCTTTTCAAAGTTCACAAGGGACTTTTACTGCTGTCAGATCTAAGCAAGACTTAAAAACTATTGCTCAAAGCAAGATTTATTGGACGGCTAGCATCTGGTGACAAATGTTGAAGGAAGAACAAAATCCTTTGTATTGTGGGGTTTCTTGACCTGCCTGTTTATTAATGTTCATCTTTCCTCATAACTCAAAAGCACAGCTTTGTGCTTCTGATGCACCCTATGGAAACAAATAAAATGCTGCTGCTGCTTCTGCTTGTCCACATCAGAAAAATCAGCTCATTAAAATGTTAGTGTGGAAGTTGCCAGTAACTACACTGCATTGCTTTCCCTATTCAAACTCAACTAACAAATCTCTACCAGCTCCACAAAAGAACTGATGTGTCTTCCAGGAGTTAAAAGATGACATATTTCTAATTTCTCTTCGTTTTCTATCTAAAAGCTCTGACTTCTGTCACAGACAGGGACACTATGCAAGAGTTTTTAACTACTGTCATTTCAGTGCAACTTCAAAATGCAAGTGAGGGACCCTGGTCTGCCACAGGTGCTGGAAGCTTACTATTGCTAGTGATGCCAGGTTTTCCCTGAATCTTTTCCAGCCCCAGTGTGCTGAAAAAAAACCCCCAAAGACTTCGAGAGATTCTTTCTGGCTGCCCTTATTCAGGCAACATTCAAAATGCATTTAAGAAGAGTTTTCTGCAAGATCACATATTTGGAATCCAAAAAGTAGTTAAAATCTGCTCCCTTGCTTGTACTTACTAGTTTCCCACACACATATTGAGACATTTGCACCTGGTTGCCAATGTGCAAGAACTTAGTTTAATGAGACACCAGAGGACTGTATGGGAGCAGTCCTCTGCGCAGCCTACCCTCTTCCTAACAGGACTGCTTGCTACCTTGTCGTCTGGGCCACGGCCTGAGCAGCCATTTCCCCCCTCCTAGACTCCAAGGACTGAATTTAGAAGACAAAGTTAAATCAGATCTTCTCAAAACAGCTAATAGGATTGTTGTGCTTCACCAACCTTGAAGTCCCTCTTGTTCTGTGAATATCTTACTGGGAATAATTCATCTAAATAACACCCTAGATCCAATCACAATTAATCCCTTTATATAACACAGGCACGTAGCAAAAGCTTCCATTATCTCTGTGTTCTTACATCAGTATCAGCCAGAACTGTATTGGTGCAGCACTTCAGTTCTGACTAGCACGCTGCTAACTGTGACTCTTAATTGGCTGCAATATTGCTGCTTTCCAGGTTTCCAATCTGCATGGGAGTCAAATTTGTATTTGTATTGGCGCATTAGGCATAATATTCCTCCACCAATCTCTTCAGTGATAGTCACAGACTCCACTTTGTTACAGATGCAAGTATCACAATATTTAGAGAACAATAACACCAAAAAAAACCCCCACCCCAAACATTAATCAAAACGGGTCAGAATTCCCACCTGTTCTATGTGGATGGCTCTCACCCATACTCACATGTTTCTGTGAGCACCTCCCAGAGTAATCTATTGGCTAGAACCGTCTTAGAAGCAGCTAATTCGAAAGTAAGCCACATATACTACTTAGGGAAATAAAACTTACATTGCAACCAGAACGTGATTCAAGAACATAATATTATTCCCCATCAGGAACTGAAAAGAGCAGACACCTATCAGCAGCAACCAACACAACCTGAATTTTAAAACCTTGTTACCAGTTATTTTCAGGCAACCTGTTCTACAAAGACTTGCAGATGTATCTAATTTCTTCCCCCAAACTAATGCTACTGTTTTCAAAAGATGATACTGTGGCACCAGAGCCCTCTTTTGGGCCAGTATTCCACACACAGTTTGCAGGGGGACTCATTGTAAAGCTAAGCACCGGTACAAGGTTTTGCAAAACCAATTCCTCGCACGGGGCAATCGGATGTGTGGTTTGGGGCAGCACCATTACACAGCAGGGTCTCCAGATGCACTGATACAAAATACAGTATAAGGAGTCCCCAGTCCTGATCTTTGTGAGAAATAAGCAGATCTCCGCTCAGAAATAAGACTGAGATCCGATTGTTAATTGTATAGTGGTATAAGCAAGTTTCCTCAACACACTTACAAATCCCTAATAACAAAGGACTTGAATTATTTGTAGTAATTATTGAGCAATTCATTATGAGCTAGCAAATAAGTTTAAAAAAAACCAAAAAAACCCCAAACAACTCGTTGGCCGCTACCAGGAAATTGGTCAACACAAAGAAATAAATTAATCAAAAATTATCCTATATGAATTATCTGGGTAGTCCTGGTAAATATATAGCCTCTTCCCAATTTTATTAGCTGCTGCCCAGCTCTCACACACAAAATGCCAGTGATTGCATGTGCAATAAATATTAATGGTTCATAAATTAAATAGCATTATTCTTCTTGACATAACACCATTTTGCAAGGCCCCATGGAAAAGGTACAGGCGGTTTGTTGAGCAAGCTCTGATAGAAGAAAAATATGCCTTTGTTTTCGCTTTTAAAAGTATTTGTCAGGATTTATAGGGTATATCCAGAAGGCAATTAAGGCGACATTTTACAGAAAGCTATCATATGCCCTCAAATAACAAACAGCAATAAAAGGGAAGTGTGATCGGTGAAAACAATTTGATTTATAGAATTACATTTCTAAAATGTAGATACTTTCAGTCTAAACAATTTGTTTAGGAGAAGCTTATGCATGTAGATAACCCAGACTCTTCATAACGAGTAAGCTGCATTGTTCATATTATAGCAGTGCACTGCTACCAAGGCTTCCTTTTTGGGTGACAAAAGCAAGGCGGGCTCTGTCCCCTCAAATACCACTTCCTAGAAGACAGCAGCACCGGGGCACAAACACAAGCCAGAACAAGGCAGCGCACTGGGGCGTCTGCTGTCACACAGGCATCACTGCTAAAGGGAATTTCAAGGCTAGCCTAGGAGGCACCCAACCGAGTTGTCCTCCTGGGGTTACAAGGAACTTTTCCCACTCCTGGCAAGAAACATAAGGAAAGGTGAAGCAGGAGGGTGAAAAAGACTGGCATCATCTTCCGGGCAGAAACAAGAGTTAACAGCTTCATAGCCTCATGGGGCAGGCCTGGAAGGGTCTTAAAAAGTGAAGAACTACAGTGTATACGGGGAGGAAAGCAAGCCAGTGGAGAGAGGCAAGAAGAGTGATGAAGTACTTAAATTAACAAAGGCAAGAAGTGAATCTCAGGTGCAGCATTTTAAACAAATATAAATGTAGTGTGAGTGTTCTAAGTAACTCCAAACATGAGGTGATGAAACCTGAGTCAGAATTTTAGTTGTGCGGACACAGAGATGCTGCTGCACAGAACAGAACAGCAAAACACAGATGCCCTGGAAGTAGGGTGTGAGGATGACACACTGAAACAACACTCACATTGCAGGCTGAGCCGTGACAAAGACACTGGGTGGTCTTGTCTTCAGTGCCTGGAGAAGAAAAAAAAAAAAAAAGAGAGAAAGTGACCTTTAGCAAGGAAAGGGCAAGAGACTGAATTTTGTTAACTGAATTTCCAAAGAGTTGTCCAAAATGCTACAAGCTTAGCTTGCATTTGCTGAGTGCGCACAGATCCCTGAATCTGAGTCCATATATGAGATTTCCAGAGATAGCACATCACCAGAAAAAAAGAAAATGCCGTTAGACCTCCAGCAAAGGTCTGTCACTACTGAAGGCATTTCAGTGCAGAAATAAGGATAAACTGGGAAGTATCTATAATAAGACACCAGAAAGCAGTTCATTAAGCTTTAGGGCAAAAGAAGAGAGGATGGAGAGAGGGAAATGGACTGAAGGGTTATGGTTTATTTTAAGGTATAGGAGATTACAGTGAGATCATATTTTCTGTGGAGGAGTCTGCAAAATTATACTGGTTAAGAGAAAGGGTATGGAAGGAATTGCTAACTGAGAAGCCTGAGGGACTGGAGAGCATATAAAATGTGCTAAAGTGGGCTTTTTAGTCACTCAAAAAGTAAGCTTAGAGTTGCTAAAGTAAAGAGGATGGACATTTCTGATGATACAGGTAGACTGAAACTTAGCAACTCAGTCAAGGGAAACGCCGAGTTCTCTGCA
The DNA here is from genome assembly GCF_964188355.1 of Buteo buteo. Lineage (NCBI taxonomy): Eukaryota > Metazoa > Chordata > Aves > Accipitriformes > Accipitridae > Buteo > Buteo buteo. The sequence goes on along the minus strand of NW_027439257.1, from coordinate 112,688 downwards.
ACTCTGTCTGTTGTTAGGAAGGACCAAACTAGCTCCCTGTGGAAGGACCAAGTCACAGCAAATAAGTTTGATGCAGACAGTTTATAAGCTGTCCATTCCTCATTTGAGATGGGACCTGAACTGGTCGAGAAGTCTGTGGTTTGAGTGAGAGTAATACAGATATGGAGATACTGCTTCTTTCTTGTTCTCTCTCTCTTTAGTACACATGTAATATAAGATGGCATTTGCTTTGTCTCTCACAAATATCGATTCACTACAGACAAGCTGAGCTGGGAATCAGCACACTTGGGAATGTGTAAAGAAAAATAATTTCTCACCTTGGGGAAACAGAGGGGGATGTTAGGTGCAGAAAACATAGAGTGACAGAGAAGACACAGCGGTATATAGCTAAAGGATATCTCCTATCCAAGCTGAACTCACCAGCATATGCTCAACACTAGCAGGTACTTACGAAGGACACAACGCATTTTGCCCATTATTTGTAAGACTTCTGGTTGCTCTGGTCAGCAAGTAGGAGTTCAAGGCCTCATCCTTTCCTAGGGGGTTAATGAGAGGGCCTCAGCTGAGAAATTATCTGTGGAGGCACTAAGGAGCAGAAAGATCTTGTGCATATAGCAGTGCAAAACTAAAGGATATTCACACCTTCAGTTTTTATAAAGTAAAGCTATTTCTTCGGCTCAGTTAATTTCTTTACAGCATTTCAGAAACCTGTAGGACTGGAAGAGATACTGCCAGATCTGATGAAAAGAAATATTAAGTAATACTAAATGCTAGTTATTTGGACTTCATTTAGTTTCAGGAACTTGACAGTAAGTGACAGAGCTCTCCTGGGGGCTCTGCTTCTGCAGTTTTACCATGACCCCAAACTGGGCACCAGTGCTAGTACTTTAGCAGTTGATTCCTTCATAAATAGAATATTTCTGTTTGAATTCACTACCTGGATCAAAACAGTCATGTATATTCAGCATCCAAAGAATCCCATGTGCCCCTGTCATTTTTTTTTATGATCAGCAGAAAATATGATCTGTACATTGAAAGTAAAGGATATAAAAGTGCAGAACATCTGCTTGCTACAACCGCAACAACTGCCTGGCTCTGAACTGATGAAACATGGCAATATTCAGTAATTTATAGAGCAACAAAGACAAAACAATAGGAGGTTGCACTTCCATGACCAACAAGGCAATAAAACAAAAGAGGGGGGGGAATGTGTAGTCAGACCAAAAGTGACATAGATATTTCTGCTTCCTACAGTAAATAAAACATGCTGTGTCAGCTGGAAAAAAAAGCACTCCAGCAATGCTGTCCACCTTAAAAGAAAGGTAGCAGCAAGGGAAGGTCATCTGCCACAGCTGCAGCATGTTTAATGTGGAGTTGGTTCCTCTGAAGGAGCCGGTACCAAGACAGCCAGGGTCCAGCGAGCCACAGGAGCTGCTCCCCACAATAGCCTTGCTGGCAGCTCAAGGGCAGAGCTTGCAGCTGGACTTCTGAGAAACACAAAACTCAAACCACTGTTTTGGAAAACTACAAGAAGTTGCTTCCTCATATCACGGCATCGTATTTCTAGGCTACAGACTGACAGAGAAAAGAATTAACTTATTCCAATGTGTCCATGTTACACTGGTGATTTATTTCACTGTCTTTACCTCTACGCATGCCCTGCAAATGGAAGGATTTTTTTGTCCACACTAAGCACTGCTGTTTTATGTCTAGAAATGCTTTCCATCACACAGCCCAGAGAAAAGTCTATTGATTTTGGAGAGTTTCACCATTATACAAAAGCTGGACAACAAGTCACTATCAGTTTTGTTTAAGGAAAAATTTCAACACCAGTGCACGCAATTTCAGCATAAAGAAAAAACACATTAATATAGCAAATACCTTATGGTTTCTTCCAGCCAACAGAAGAGAGCTTGAGCCATGGTCTGTTCCACCACATCAGCCAGAAAGGTGCTTATTCCTCACAGCCAAGGACTAACAAATTATCAGAGAGCAACAAGCTGGCATCTTAAACTGCCCAGCCTTTCCTGCAGCCAAGACCTCACCACTCTGCAGATGGAACGTATTGTCCAAACTATGGCAGGGTTCACCAGGCTAATCTTTACTTTATCTAGGTAGTGATTTGCAGGCAGTGGAAAACAAACAAGCAAACAAATAATGAGATCACAAATTTCCTGAAGCTATGAGAAAAGTAGGTATTGTTTGCATAGTAATTACCCTGGTTCAATTACAGTAAGAAGAGTCTTAAAAGAAAAGTTGGTCTCCTTCCTCTGAGGGCAAAAATGAGTAAGAAACTACAATTATCTTCCCTACTTATTTCCATCAGAGTTGAAGTATTTCCTGTAGAAGATGAAAAAGACAGTACTTAGCATGAAAATAAGACATTTATTTTCAAGAGATATGGGAAATTCTACACACTACACCTCTAAAACCTTCTGTTCATTGCCCCTAATGTTCAATAATTTTTATCCAAAAGTAGTACTACTTCTTAGATAGACTATCAACTGCTCTCCAGTCACATCATTATATGCCAGGCGTGTTAATATAAACCTGCAGTCATTCTGCTGAGGTCCCTGTTCTAAAAGTGGTCTTGATTATTTTTCCATACTATCTTAGTGTAGTTTCACAGATGACACTGATAGTCCCCATTTACACAGTGAGAATAAATCCCTAAGATCATAACACTATGCATTTTGAAACCTGCAGATGACTTTCCCCAAGAAATTGCACAAATAAATCACCTGAAAGCAGTAACAGTGTAGGAAAATTCTACAGCTCCAGACAATGTGCAATCAGCCAGCGCACACTGTATATATTCCTTTGTCTTTATCACGTCTGACAAGTGTACAGTTTGACACTGACAACAGAGACTGCCTGTTCATCAGGAACAGGGCAGAATTTATAGAAAAACCTCTTGAAAGAAAGCACTCCAGCTGGAGTGCCAAATCTCCATGTCAGCTCCAGACTGGTAATAATTTGTGCTCTATTTTCCTATAAAGCAGCCTTTTCTTAGAAGAATATTCAAAGAGCTTTTGGAGCTGAGTGTAAATGCTTCAGCTATAATACGTCTACTAAAATGACGTAGTGCAACTACAGGGAGAACAAGCACAGATGATTCAGGATGTAGCAAAGTATATAGAACTGCCTTTTGCCTCTAAATTACCATGTTAAAAATGGTTTAGGTCAACTGGATGGCTGCCTAGCAAAATTTGCTGCTGAAACGGTCCAGTTTCTAAGTCAGAGGAGCCAGATTCTGATCACATGCACGCTGACATGCTATTGAGAAAATATTAACTATGTCAGTGAAGGAAGTGTCAGGTTTTTATTGAGTCCAAGGGATGAGAAATCACTGCCACTGTCAATGGCACAAACCCCCCATTTTTACTGTTGCTGCCTGCTGTGGGACTACAGATTCAACAGCTCAGCTGAGAGGCCAAGCACTATGCTGCACTTTCATATTCATTGCAGTGATAGCTCCCAGACGTTATCTGTACAGCATAGAAAAACTCACAGCCCTAATGTGCATTATAGTTACAACCTTTACAGGTAACAGCTTTCCCAACAGGTGATGCAAAAGTGCAACTCTGCTGCTTGGGATATTTTGTTGTTGCATCTTCAGGAGGCCATAGGGAGGTCTGTCCTGCCTTCACATGCCAATACTGCCATGCGTAGAGTCCTCCTGAATCTGAATCTGGTGGACTCCACAAATGCAAAATGGCAAAAGGGTTTTTACCTGGGAACAAGTGTACTGCTCGCAGCAGTGAGGCAAGTGGAAGGCTGTGGAAACCCCTCTGGAGAGGATCTGACTCTTGGGAAGCAGCTTAGCACCCAGGTTATTTCTTTGTGCGGTTCTCTATGGCACAGGTCATAGGTCTTACATACATGTGGGACCACAAAGGGGATTTGCCCTTTTGCAATGCCAGAAGGAGTGGCAAACTGAGAGAAGGCAGGAGAGGATGCTCAACTCCACTAGCTTTGCACCACAAGGGCTTTCTGTGGCAAGTCTTTCCCTCTGCTGTCCTGATAATGAGCAGCAAGCTCTGCTTCGTCAAATTCGAACAGAGTCGAACAGGAGGTGCTGACAGAAGAATAAATACGCATGCTCTGGGTCAAATCCTGAGAAGTCACCATACTAGGAGCGGTACAGGGGAATGCGGCAGCCCGCCAATAAAGGAAATGACATACTGGGCAAACCAGAGGACCATTTAAAATACTCAAACCCAAACTATTGGCAGACATCCTGCAGGCAAGGTCAGATGGCATTTGCAAGGCAGCAGGGAGGAACAGCCTCTGCAGCTGTAACCGTTCAAGCAGAGGGCAGGAACCACCCTGGGGGACGCAGCACAGCCCTCCACATCTGCCACCATGGCCCCTGTGAATAGCTACCCCCAAAAACTGTATCTTTATGGCTACTGACACTGACAGATGGCAAAGCAGGAAATTATTGGCCTTGGGACCTGAGCTCAGACTGATGCATGAAAAAAACCTGCAGAAAATCACCTTATACAGCTGGAATTGGAATCGATAACTTATCAACACTACGGAGAAGGGGGGGGAAAATCCCAGTTCTCTCTGGCCTAGTGGTTCTGCTTACTAACTAGGGCTATTCTGTAGCAGTCAATATTTTTGCAAACTGGACGTAATTCATGCACAAGTACAACATGGATTGAGGGTGGCTGAGGAGAAAGGGAGATAACAGAACAAAACCTTTGCCTGGACAGTATTTGGATTTGGAGAAGTTCTGAAGCACCTCCGTCAGATGACACAATTTCTTCCTCTATGACAGCCCAGAAAAAAAATGGTGTCACAAGGTCACCATGAATTGTACTCCCAAGGGGAAAAACAAAGGTTGTCATCATCAATGGTAGGTGAGACTAGGAAAATATTAAGTGCTGCCTTTGTGTGTTGCAATTGTTATTATACCTTCCCAATATGTAATTTGATTTCTAGAAGCAAGTATTACATAGTGTCTGTTTTGAGAAGAAATTTTCTGGCATACTTCAAAAACGCAAAATTCACAGAGAATTGTTTTTTAAAGAAGTTAATGTGTCTGAAAACTCTGTTTCATTTACAGTCTAAAGGAAAAACATAAATACCTTATCAACCCTTAAATTGCATGCAATTTGATGCACCAGTATCAAGTTAAAAATGAATAATTCCATGCCTAAAGGAAACAACTCTCACTTCATGTTGAGGGTCATTTATGCGAGTTGTGCGTATTTAACCAGATGAGGAGAAAAGTATAATACACACTCGCGTTGCGGGGTGGGGGTGGGGGGATTAAAAAAATAATAACTCTATTTTTGTAATTCTATTGAGTTTTCATATTGTCACGCAGACAAATTGGTTCTATATTCCTGAGCCATGCTGCATTATGCCAGGGGAGGAAGGCACATCCCTGCTTCACTAAATTGTGGGGGAGTAGACTCAGTGGAATGAAGAAAGAAAAAAAAAAAAAAAAAAAAGCTGATGAACACAATCCATTCTCAGCTGAAGTTGTGGGTGGGCTCCAGGATATTTTGGTAACTCACTTGCACAATATACTGCTGCAATGTGCGAAAAAGAAACAATGCCAGCGTGCTGCACACACCACAGTTTTAACCTCCTGTAAACCGAGTCACACACCTTGGCCACACGGTGTTCATCTGGATGGAAGATGCAACAAGTGAGCCGGGGTGCCCCATCCTGCTGCCAGCAGCAGGCTGACCCCCCCGCCATGGGACGGCAGGCAGCACACCCCCAGGCTTCTCCACATGCAACCCCAATTGTAGCAGCACAGGGAGTTGCCACCCTTCCTCGCCAGCACCAAACCATGGGGGACACCGCTGAGGCTCTGTACACCCACAGCCTAGCTCAGGTGCTTGCTCCGCATCTCTCCAATGCCCAAATCACGGCTGGCAGTGGCCCAGGGCTGGCCCTAGGAGAAGTCCAGCTCCCAGGACAGGCCCTTGGCTCCCACAGCCAGCACCAAAATTGCACCCAGGGAACTTGCTCCCTACACAAACAGATGCACTCACTGAAAATATAAACCCATCTCCCTGCCTGCCCTGGATGCTCCAAGTTACTCCTAGAGAGGTCCAAAAGCCCACAAAACCCCATCTCCCGCCCAGGTATTAATACAGACTCTCTTGTACACACGTTTGATAATTTTCTGCAGTGAACAGTGGAACATGCATTGCAAAACGTAAAGGTGAAATAAAAGAAAATAGCATTTCTCTAATGGTGAAAAAGCGGACAGCCAAAGGCTGTAAATTGCTTTACAAGGTCCCACCAGGCATGATGGGTTGCTGCTGTCTTTTCTCAGAACTTAACTCCTCTTTCCTCTGTGAGCCTATAGGCAAGGAAGCAGGTTTTAAGGCAAATCAGAGACCTTCTGCCACCCTCATTCATGCAAGGGACCCCCTCTCCCCTCAGCTGGACCAGTTAGAAGGAATTTATCCGGCTACTAAGTGCAGGTTCAAGGTCCCTTAATATGTTATTTCTTACCTTGTGATAGGCATTTGTCATGGTTTAACCCTAGCCAGCAACTAGGCACCACGTGGCTGCTCACTCACTCCCCCCCCACCCAGTGGGATGGGGGAGAAAATTGGGAAAAGAAGTAAAACTCATGGGTTGAGATAAGAACGGTTTAACAGAACAGAAAAGAAGAAACTAATAATGATAATGATAACACTAATAAAATGACAACAGTAGTAAAAGGATTGGAATATACAAATGATGCACAGTGCAATTGCTCACCACCCGCCGACCGATGCCCAGTTAGTCCCCAAGCGGCGATCCCCCCACCCCCACTCCCCCCAGTTCCTATACTAGATGTGACGTCCCATGCTATGGAATATTCCTTTGGCCAGTTTGGGTCAGCTGCCCTGCCTGTGTCCCCTCCCAACTTCTTGTGTCCCTCCAGCTTTCTTGCTGGCTGGGCATGAGAAGCTGAAAAATCCTTGACTTTAGTCTAAACACTCCTTGGCAACAACTGAAAACATCAGTGTGTTATCAACATTCTTTGCATACTGAACTCAAAACATAGCACTGTACCAGCTACTAGGAAGACAATTAACTCTATCCCAGCTGACACCAGGACAGCATTTTTCTCCACATCCTGAGTATTCAAAGAAAGCTAGGTAAATCCGACTTAAGACCAAAATTCACCTCTGAGCTCAGAGCAAGATTATCACGCTATTAGGATTCATTCTGGGGACCATTACACATACTGAGAAAAAAAGTGGCTATACAAGAGCAGAGTGCTCTCAACCTTCTCATCTCAGTGAACTTCAGCTATGAGAGAAGAATGGCCCAACATTGACAGAGAAGAGACAGTACAATAGAAAGGTGTCCAAACACAAAACTCTGTTCCAAAGTTTCTATGATGGTTTTGTTCAGCCCTGTGGAAAATACGCATATATCTGGTTTTGCTGATTTTATTTTCTTTGACATTTGAAACTTATAACAAATTGGACTCAATTTAATACAAGAATTTCTAAGCACGTACATGTGGCATTTCTTTCCAAGTAATTTTCTTCTCTTATTATCAGAATAACTCATTACGTACGTGACAAAGTCTCTGTGTCAGTACATTCTAAACCTTACAAGAACAGGATTGTACCAGAATTAGGTATTCCGTATCAAATGCATCTTCGACAGACTCAAGTAAATGAGGAACAAAAGTTTAAGGCTGTCTGAAACTAAGTGCAGTTGTCAGCTGCTGTTTTTCAAACAAGCCATCTAGTACTCACATCCTTGGAAAAGCAGTGATACAGAGCCAGAGAAATTAACTGTATCCCAGGGGCTTGAGATTGAACGCTAAAAAAAATAAAAAAATAAAAAATTACCTGGTTCTTCCTATATAGAGATTCAAGAAGGTAGTGGAAAAAAAATTATTAAATGCTTGTTTGGGGAAATTTTTTGAACCAGAAAATTGCGTAGAAGATAGCTCAAAACAGTGAAAATTATTAGCATAATAAAACCAAAAACGTGCATATGGTACAGTCAGTTAACAATAAAATTTCATAATTGCACCACCATAGTTACTCTTAGCAAATACCAGCTCTAGACTCAACAAAAGAGCTCTTCCTTCTCCCACTGACTCGAACATAGCTACACACATGAATTTATCTAGTTATCTATCCTAAGTTTGTATAATTTTGGAAAAAAAAAAAGGGAACCCAACACACACACACAGAGAAACCCACCCTCCATCTGCAAGGTCAGATCAGAGAGCGAAAGGGTGCCCCACACAACAGAGCATCTCTGCCCCCATGCTCCCCCTGGCTGCCCCAGAGCCAGCTCCGCTTCCCAGCCCTTCTGTGCTCTATGGCAGCATGCCAGCCTTGAGCAAGTATTGAACAGGACCTGAGTATTCAGTATCTTTTGGTTTCAGCTCATCTATAAAATGATGACAAAAAGCAGACTTTTTGTTGGGGGGAATTTTCAGCTGGATCAGGCCTATAACGTAGTACTGCAAAAAAGCCAAGCAACCGGAGGGGGGGGGGCGGGGGGGGACACATGACAACCCAACAAAAAAAAAAACCAACAAAAAAACCCCAAACACCACACCAACCCAGCCACTATGTATTCAGTAAGAGTACTACATCTATATGCCATCGCTTCTGAGAGGAGTGCAGGCAGAGGAGATCATCATCCGTGTTGGGCTGCAGGTTTCTCTCTGTTCTGAGCACCTCACCACATGCAACGTGTGCATGAAAAGGCGTGGTGTGAAATGGAAAACCCTGCATAACAACATAGTGGCTTGGTTGATACAGCTTAACAATTGGCCATGAAAACAAACAAACAAAAAGACAGGACTGTACTTGAGAAATACCTGTTTGCCAACTTAATTCTTATCATACAGTCAGATCAGTCAACTGCAAACACAGTTACAGATATCTGTAATAAAATATTAATAGCTCTTGTATACTGCTTCCACAAGGTTATGTAGTGAAAAATGAATGTTGCTAACACACTTCCACATTTTCTCTTCTGTTACGGCTGAAAGCTTACACTGGAGAAAGCCAGTTTACTGCAGCATTATTCCTTTTTTCTTCCAGGAGGTATTTTTCCTTTAAACCTTAGAGAATAATTAAAATTCCTCACACAGGACAATGGTAAATAAGATTAGGGCATGCATTTCAAATGTAGCATACTAATGGCATTTTTGGACCTCATAATAAATCATCTCTATTCTCTGCAAGCAGTAGAGAAAACAGATAAAATATCTGAAATATACATCCCAATATATGAGTCCCATAACTTCACTCTTATCTTTCCATGTCTCTGACTTGCCCAGACATCTTGGCATTGTAGACAGAATATTAGCTTTTTTTATACATCACACAACAACCCAATAATCTCATTAACTGCAAATACTGTAGGAATGCAGCAGCCTGCTGATACCCACAAAACCATTTCAGCTTTTGCCAGGGCCAGTTGTCAGCAATAAGCAGCCAAACATACATTGCTCTATCTGATTCACTTTATCATTTCATTTTACAGCTTCTGTTTAGCACTGAGCTGATAGAAGAGAAATGTTTTAACATTCAATATGAGGACTGCTTATGTCAATACACTGAAGCTGCTTTGGTTTTGTACCTAACCTTTGGATGATCTCATCTCTTCCATAGGTTTCTGACATTTATGTTTGTTCTGAGTAGCTGCAGTTTACCCTACTGCAAACAGTAGGATCATGACTGGATATTTCCCTTATCTGATAGGTTTTCTCTCAGCTTGCTTTTCTTTTTCCTTCCATATAACATCAGCAGAAACCATTGCAGTGTTTTCCACCTCCCCTGGGCTATATCACACTGTATCTATTGAGACAACTACAAACCTTGTTTCCTGGTTTGGGGCAAATCCATTTCTCCTGATTCAACTTTGAGTTCAGGTAAATCTCAGCCCTCTGTTAAACCCTGGGAGGGTGAAATGGCCATGTGTATGCTATGCCTGATAAACCCTGTCCTAGTTTGCAAGAAATCCTGCTGGTTTTGCACATTAGACATTTCTTAATATTTCTTTCCTCTAGGAAATCATTTTGGCTAAACAAGGATAACAAATTAGTTTGTCTTCTAGTTTTCACAACTAGTAGAAATGAAAAGAGGAATAAAAGATTAAGGAATATGGAGTGTGGGTGCTTTTATTTTCAGGAAATTTCATAGATAAAAGAGAATTTTTTTCTTCCAACAGACATTCTCCAAATCCCCTTTAAGTTCAATTTTCTGCTGTACTTCCCAGATAAGCATTCAGTACTTCTTGGTTTTAGCTCATGCAATCAATATAAATCAGAAAATTGTTACCCTCTGAATGCTAACTAACACATTTTCTCTTTTCTCTTCAATAACTTCAGGCTAGAGCAGGTACTCCTCACGCGGGTTGCTGTTTGCGGTCTTCAAAGATGAAATCTTTATCATGGACTTTTGTTACTTTACAATCTTTACTATTGACTTTCAAGTTCCTGTGACAATGGAAAGGCTGTCACTTTGAGGCCAGCCTTCAAAAAACTTCAGCTTATTTACAGCAGCATGAGCTGAGCGTGCCAGCTGACTCGTGCCTTATTCCTGTGTCTGTGGGAAGGCTCCTTTTCTGCACCAGATGCACCACCAGCATCACACCAGCCATCACAGCCTGAGGGCAAGCGCAGACCCCCATGGGGTTGGCATTAGTGCTCGCTCAGCTCCCTAAACCTACTGCCAAGTAGGCAGCTGGAAGCTGTGAAGTTTAGTCAGAAATTTTGATGGAAAATGCCAAAAAGATAACTAAAAGCTGCCGAGGCTTTTCTTACATCAAGGACTCAGAAGTTCCACTTACAGAAAGCTTAGAAGTGAGATCAGCAATTCAGGGAGCTGGAGAATTTGATTATATGATAGCTCAGTTATTGTGATTGTAATGGCAACTCCACCTGAGGCTACAACCACTTCCCAGGTCAACTCAGCTGTTCAGGATGTATCTGGTCTGGAGGATCTTGTTTAGAAATAGCTGTTAACTCTTTTGGGGAAGATTTCCACGGCAAGCCAGCAAAATCAGTGATACAACAATATTAACAAATCTCACTCACACAAAAATCCAGTTAAATGGAGAAATAAATGCACACTCATTTCCCAAAGTACAGCACACGTGAAGTCCTCCCCTAATGGATGAGCACCAAAGTGGGTGCCTGAATCATTCCAATGACTTTCTAGCAGAAAGTATCATTGTATGCAGGACTTGGTCACCATTTTCAGTTCAGCACTTGGAAAAAAGCAGTAACCTGCTTTGAAGGGGAGTCAATCCATTAATTAATAATGGGAGACAAATTAAAATACGGTAGCATTAAAACAGTATGAGAAGGAAGGTGTGACTGAGGTACTGTTCACCTAGACACAGGCAGCTCCCACACAAGCACAGAATTACAAACAGGCTAAGGTGACAGCCACACAAGTACACCCTTACCCCACTGCCCAGGGCACTGCACCTCTGGGGGTGTCCCCACAACACTGTGCCTCCAGTGGTGCTCACAAGCTATTTCAGATTCAGCAAACCCCATACACTCCTCCTGCAGCAATTCAGCATTTTTTTGGACCCCAAAACGACTTGACATTACTCTTGAAGCTATCCAGCTCTCCAGAAGCTCTTAAAAAACAGACACTCCACAAGCACAAAAACCCCTCCAGATTTCCTCAGTCAGCCACAACTTTTCCAGTTTGTGACACAGCCTTACTCATCGTCTAGCTACAGCACGTTTTTACAGCTACAATCCATTTAGCTACAAAATATGGGTCCAAGCCACTTCCAGATTTTTCCCCCCAGAGGAAAACCTTCTCATTTAACCCACTTCTCAGCTTATCCTTCCGACAACATAGCCACACTGCTTATCAGAAGGAGCAGAAAAGACAGGAATGAAGAAAACAGACAGAAATAACTCTTTTTCTTCCAGAAATTTCAAATGCTATCATTCTCTTATTGCTAGGCATCCTGCTCACCTCCTCCTCCATGCAAGTGTGAGCACCAGCAAGGGTACAGGTCTCAGAGGTATTGCACATAGTGCTGCTTTATAGCTGTCGTTTCTGATTAAAAGCTGCAGGTGTACTCCACTCGAGCGAGGCTGGATCTCTCTCCGGGACTGCCGTCAGTCCGCATAAGGCCCCTACATAAAACAAAAAGAAAAAAAAAAATGAAACGCTGCAGCTCTTTGTGTTCATCTGGCTCAGCAATGAACATCTAAATATAAAATGTTTATTGTCACTTAAGGTGAGCTCTGTGTCCCAAGCCAACGAGTTGGCATCCTGCAAAGCCAGGCATATATTTGCAATTGTTGCCATCCAATAGTTTGCATTGTTATGAACTAGATTTAATGGTTACACTCTGTATCTATTACCCATTTAAATTACTCTTCCAGCATGTGAATATTAAACACTGGAAAAGGCAGATGAATGCCTGTACAAAACTACAGTAAGAAAAGAAAGATTCTAACAAAATGTTTAATAGAAACAAGTGGCACCCTGACTCCAGTGATGTTTCACTCCTCTCTGCTGAGCCCAGAACTGGATGACATTGTTCCAAACTTGTTAGCGTAGAATCATAGAATAGTTTGGCTTAGAAGGGGCCTTCAAATGTCATCTAGTCCAACCCGCCCCCCCCCCGCAATGAGCACAGGCATCTTCAACTAGGTCAGGTTGCTCAGAGCCCTGTCCAACCTGACCTTGAAGTTTCCAGGGATGGGGCATCTACCACCTCTCTGGGCAACCTGTGCCAGTGTTTCACTACTCTCACTGTAAAAAATTTCTTCCTTATATCTAGTCTGAATCTACCCTTTTTTAGTGTAAAACCATTACCCCTTGTCCTATTGCAACACTCTCTACTATAAAGTCTGTCCCCAGTATGCCAGTAAAGAAAACATTTCCATCCTTACTATTGTCCTGTTTGAGTCTTGATTTATGAGATCTAAATTTTACACATGAAAGCATTCTTAAGAAAATCATACAAATTAGTCCCTCTGACCTAAATGGCAATAGGAAAATAAATAAATAAATAAAAAAAAATCACATCACCAAGCTGCTTTTGATAACTTTTTTCCCCACAAAAACTTTCCTGCAGACCAGGTGTTCTTCCATGTTTATTTTCAAATCTTTCTTCCGTCTTTCAAACTTAAGGGGAAGAGATTCAACATTTTTGAGCATGATTCCAAGTGCCACGAAGAATTATTGCACTGGGGAGAAAGGAGGACTTTCCACTCAAATTTTATTTTCTTAATTTGGTTTTTTGTTGGTTTTTTTTTTAAATCTCATGCCCAGGACATGGACATCTTTCCATAGACTATTTCTAAAGCTGAGTGCTTGGAAAAGTCCTGTCATCAGGACACTGCAGCGGTGTTCAGATCATTCTGCACTGGAGAGTCCAACATCACCAAAAACTTCCTGAGAAATTTTGAAGGAAAAAAAAAAAAATCTCTATTTTGAAGGAAAAAAAAAAAATCTCTATTTTGAAGGAAAAAAAAAAATCTCTATTTTGAAGGAAAAAAAAAATCTCTATTTTGAAGGAGAGAAAAAATCTCTATTTTGAAGGAAAAAAATCTTTATTTTGAAGGGAAAAAAAATCTCTATTTTGAAGGAAAAAAAATCTCTATTTTGAAGGAAAAAAATCTCTATTTTGAAGGAAAAAAAATCTCTATTTTGAAGGGAAAAAAAATCTCTATTTTGAAGGAAAAAAAAAAATCTCTATTTTGATTTTAAAAGACACCATTGTCAGGAACAATTATCCCTCATTTTTCTCATTCTCTTCTTTTGCTATAGCTTCTGGGAGGGAGCTATCCAGCTGTCATTTCCTCCTTAGCATGACACTGCATTTCTTTGTTGCAGCCAGCTCTAGGAAGTCATTTGGACAGTTAGTGTCCAGCCTGTAGAGGACAAGTCCAAGTCTCCCCACCAAGTGACACTGTAAGGACATCATGCTGCCATGGTCCATCCTCACCATGCAAGGAAGAAAAACAAGCCAAAAACGTTTTACTAGTTCGGGTTCCCCTGAAGACAGGGAAGGGGGCCAAGATTGTGCAAAGTTAATCGTGCCAGGGTGCGTGTACGAGGGGTCCCCGTACACGAGGGTATGACAGTCCCTTGGTACAAGACCTGGGCACAAATGTCCTTCATAGCACTGGGGTGGGAGGGAACAGTCATCATTCAAGCACATCCCTGCGTGGCTCCTTTGGACTGTACCCCTGATCCCTCCTATGTACCTGAACTGCTCGTCTGGATTTCTACAGCAGCTGTTGACACCCTTCCTTGGCCTCCTCCCAGCAGAGCTTCCCTGCTCCTGCAGGGCTGGCTGGCAGAAAGGGCCACAGGACCTCCTGCCATCTTCCAAAGCAACAATCCCCGTAAAATGTAATGGATCCCAGAGGTGTTCAGTGGCAGCAGGAAGAAGCAAACAAAAAAACAAAACAAAAAACCCCAAGAACTTTCTAGCATGAACAACTGAAAAAAGATCCTTTGAATCACCAGATCTTCTCTGCTGCCCATAGTCAGTTCTCCTAAACTCCCCTAAAAAAAAAACACAAACCACAAACCAAACCAAAAGAAAGAGAAAAAAAAAACAACCCACAAACCACAAAACCAAAACAAAAAAACCCCAGTGAACAAAGATCCTCACATTCAGCCTCCAGTGAATAAGGGCAGGGAATGAATTATGGGATAGCAGATCCTTCACAGACCAAGCCTGCCTGGTCTCTGCTCTCATTTTATTGCGCAGCATCTGCCTGCTGCTCCTGGCCCAGCAGTAGCCACTGCCACGACGCTACCTGTCATCGGAGAAGGGTGGCAGCTTCTCATAGGGCTTAGAGGCACAGTCTGACACATCATGAAAGTCATTCCCTTTCTTAGTCACTAATTGAAGTTGGTATTGCAATTTTCCTCTCTGACCTTTGGATTCTTGCAGCACGGGCATTACTGTAAAAATCTCCCAGCATTGTAGTCTGACCATTACAGGCTCTTATTTCCCATAACCTGCTCCCAGTGCAGCCCACTGACAATCCTCCCGATGCGGCAAACGCCAGAAACATCTGTGGTAGCAGATTCCCCCCAAGTTAAGGGAGAAGCTGGAGAGTGGATCAGCCTGGTTTGGTGAGAGCCCCTGCTAAATATTGCTAAATGCTTCTCTTCCCTGTCCCTCTGCTCCTGCCCTTGTGGGTGCTGTGGTCCCAAGAAATCTTCAGACAAGGGGTTTCACAAACCCTGGCCCTGGCTACAGCCCAGTCCCAGGGAGCTGCAGGAACACCCCAGATAAATGTGTGTGTGTGTGCACACACCATCCTCAGGCACTGGGACCACCGAGGTCCCCAAACACTGTGGTCCTCCCTCGCAGGTGCTGGGTAAAAGGGTGTTTTAAGGTGATTCCAACCAGTCTTGCACGAAGGAAACAGCCTGGAAAACAGCCTAAACATTTATGTAAACACCATGGAGAAGGGGTGCATGGGTATATACAGAGAGATTTTAATCTTCAGCTTTTCCAAAAGAAATAAGCACCGAAAACAAACAAAACCCACCCCAATTAGATGAGGGGTAAGCTTTCAACACCTCTGATTTGACCACACCACCTAAAAATAACCGACAACCATCACACCCTAGTGATCATCATAAAAAAAATTGTATTGAAGGCCTCCCCAGTACTAAGTTCCAATCAGATAGTTCAGAAACTCAGATTAAAAATAGACAGAACTCCACTTTTTGTTCTGAAACAAGTGCAATCATTTAAACTACTGTTAATAATATGTCATTGCCAGGTAGTTGCCCTCACAAGATATCTGACACCTAATCTATTACCATCTGCTTATATTCAACTAAAAATGAGATGCAACAGCATTTAAAGCTATACAGAGCTCTTTCAGCTGGATAAAAAAGCATGAACACATTTTCTTCACTCCTCTCAGTCTGGCTCATACCTCAAGGTCTGCATAGGTTGCAGAGGGTGATTTTTAAATTCCTACAGTCTTCTCAGAGTTTAAGCTTTAAGTTAACACGAAAAGATAGATTTGAGCTTCCAACACTGCAAGATACCGCTGTAATATGGCATCAACAGTCATGCCATTTTAATCAACAATGTTCCTATTCAGTGAAGCACATTTCTGATCTTCAGCCAAATCATGCAAGAGAAAATTGCATTCATACTCCCTGGTACTGCTGCTTCTCAGTAATCCATTACTGCATTGAAGCAGGTCAAAAAACCTGTCTCAAAGACACTTCTGCTATCAGATCTTCAGAGGAGGGGCAGAAGGGGCAAAAAGCAGCACATCTCCAGCCCACAGTCCCACCAGGGCTCCTTTACTCACAACTAGGGACACTCATGGACCTCAGCAAAAATGGGACAGTGGTGAAACACACTCCCAGAAGGCAAGCCTTCTTGCCTCCCCCAAAAAATGAAGCCAGACCTGCCTAAAGCTGAAAACAAGGCTGTAGAAAACATTATTCTCTGCAAACCGCAGAGAGCCGTGCTCTGCAGAGGGAAAGCTCCCATCTAGCTGCCTGCACAGGCACGTACCTGGGACAGAGAGCAGAAATCACAATTTGGCATCTCAGACAGGGACACAAGAACCCCCTTCCCTGCCTGCTACTGATATTCAGCACGATACCGAGATGATGAAGAGTCAGGCAATGTCCGAGATTCTGATTCATCTCTGATAATCAGAAAGTAGCTTTACCTGCACCCTGGGACCAGCAAGCAGCCAGCTCCTTCAGCACCTAGACATTTTGTTGGCAGTGAAAAGCTTCATAATCTTAAGCCTTTACTTCCAATTCAAATACTTCATTTACAAACAGCAAATAATATTTAAGTGCTGTTAGTACTGGGCAGATAAACATCTAGTATCTTTGGAAGAGAGGCAATCCACAATCTGAAGGAAATGCAGCATGGCTTCTTCTGCCTTTTTATTTATTTTATACTTAATGCATTATTATCATCCTACAATATGTGTACTATTTTGGTTCAGTAATTAGGTTTCTTCTCACAGTTGCATCCAGGAAGACAATCTCTTCTGGAAGTTGTCTTTTCTGTCGGTGAATAATTAAAGGAGTATTTTTGGCAGGACATTTTTCTCTCTTCCATCATCTTGGGTTTTGGTTTGGTTTGGTTCTTTTATGCCTAAGCTCTTGTTTCCAGCTTTTGTATCCACCTGTGTTTGCACTGTGCTTAGTCAACACCAAAGCCCAGACATCACATATTTGCAGTCTTGGCAAGTTTTATGAGTCCTGACAACTGTGTAGCTGAATTTCTCACTAATCTTTCAGCAGGACCATAACCCTCAGAACCTCTAAAAGAACTTTTACCCCTAAATTCTTGTGTGCCATGCGCCCATCGACTGAATAGCACTCCACAAAGCACTGTTAAATCTTTCAATTTCCAGGAAGTACATGCAAATTTTATGCCACATTTGAGATAAGAAAATCAGCTCAGTAGTAGAGACAAAACAGAGAATTGGTCAGATGACAGGAGTGATTTAAGGTTACAGCAGATCACTAACTGCACTCAAGTCAAAATCTCAATGAAAGCAAAGATAAATCTCTTTTTGGACTTATTAGCAAGTGTGTCACCAAAACAAGAGTTCTCAAACCAAATCCCTAAACCTCAAAAGTGTTTTGGGAAAATGTATTTTTCCCCCCCCTCTCAATGTTGCTTCTTTACTTACAGTTGTGTCTCATTTTTTTAGCTTTCCCCTCTACCACAGGATCACAGCCCTAAGAGATGCCAATACCCTGACACAGATTTCCCCAAGAGCTTTGGCATTAGCACCAAATGCCACAATGCCGGTAAAGTCATGAGAGTCAGCAGAACCGATAAGCAGTGGAGATCCCTTAAATTACCTTTTCCTGGCACCCTGAACTGCCTCTCCACACAGAGAATGAACTGGGGCGACAGCTGGGGTCGACAGGTGGCGACTATTCCTGCAACTCCATCCCGACTGCTTGCTTGATTTCTGCCTTTGGCTTCCCGAGGGCAGGCAGATGTTCGGCCACTGCCAGGGAAGCAGAGCTTCCTCACGCGTAATGGTGACCTGGGAAGAGAAGCACCACAACCCTCAATGCCCACCCTTCATCCTTGTCTCCCTGAGCGACGGACCTCCCCTCCCACGGCATTCCTGCGAGCAGTCCTGTCCCATTCCCTGCCCGCTGCAGACCACCCACCTGCAATTAGCAAGGGCGGGCACCAAATGAACTCCTCCTGGAGCCTTGCACAAGTGCTTCCACTTCAAGAAGCACAAGAAGAAGCGGGAGGGCAAGACGGGTTCCCGCCGAGCCCCCCTCGTCCAAATGCCTGCCGCTGGAGAACGCCCAGCTCAGCCGCTTGCCCTGCGCCTGGCACACTCAGCTCCCAGGACTGCCGGAGCCCTCGGCACTGCAGGTGCCTAGAGGAAACTCCTGGCCCCAGGAGAAGGCCCCACCTTCTTCTCCCATGGGTCAGCACAGCTGGGGAGGGCTGCCAGTCTCCTCCCTTCAGGCGGTGCTGCCTCGGAGGATCGCTCCCCTCGGCTGCCACTGTGCCCTGCTTTGGGGCCCGCCCTTCCCTGAGGCGATGTTTCCTCCGATTGGCTGCATGAGATCGCTCCTCCCATCCAGTGATGGGTCAGGCGGCTCATCAGTCATCTCTGCTTTGCTCTTGCCAGCTGTGATTGGTGGAGCGGGCATGCCCCGCCTCCAACCAACACCCCCCCCACACACACACCCGGCAGGGAGCCCGGCTTTTTCCCCTCTTGCCACCTCTCCTGCAGGCCTCGAAGCTTGACTGGTGGGTTACCTATCGATCACATGCCTTGCCCCCGCCTCCTCAAATGCGATTGGCTGTCCTGGGCCCACTGACTCCCCAGGGACTGCTGGGTGGAGGTTGCCAGGCAACGAACTCCACCTTTAGGGCTGAGAGCCTCAGCATGGAGCTGTGGGCCCTGAGGAAAGGCTGGGGGTCATCAAAGGCGGGTTTGGACCCGAAAACCGAGGATTTCGGCCCGAAACAGGAGGCTCTGGGCACTACAAAGGATAGGCGCGATGCTACAGCTGACGCTGGGGACCCTGCGAAGGAGGGGAACCTCTTGGTTCCTCTGCCCTTTGCCCCAGGGTGCCGTGTATGGGGCAGGACTCTGGACTCGGGGAGAGGGAAGCTTCCCCTGGGTCACGGGCAAGGCTGTGCCAGCCCAGAGCACGCAGGAGGTTGCCACCTCTGAAGACCGGGACGAAGGAAGACTGGCCAGCTTGGCCCTTGCCGGTGCCCCCGCCACAGCAGGAGCCCCCCTCAGCCTGCTGTTCAACCCAGAAAGGGGCTCCGTTCCCGCTTACATCCTCACCTTTACCAAGGAACACCTTTAGGAAGGACTGGGCAAGGCGGAAGCACGTGCTTCCTTTGAGCGAACTTTGCAGAGCGTTCCGTTTGGGTCACGCGCGTGTGGTGGGACCCGCGGGACAGGGGGCTGAGGCTCACGTGGGCTCGCAGCCGGGCCAGCGTGCACAGCAGCCCAAGGGACAAAACCACGTCTCTGCTGGTGGCCTCCCTGTGTGGAGCTGCCCCTGCCCCCTGCAGATGTGCGGAGGCTCGCTGGGGGTGAGGAACAGCACCAGTGGGGCCTGGGTTAACGGGCAGGGGTCCGATGGGCCAGCCAGATGCTACTCTCCGTCCCTCTGCTCGGCCCCTGTGCCGCTGCTGACCCTTTAAGGTCCCCCCGCCATTCCCCACTCGTCCCCCAGTGCCCCCCTTCCGCCCCCTGCCCACACACCTGTAACCTCCTGTGACCCCCTCGGTTCCCCCCAGTGCCCCCTACTCCCCCCAGTGTGTCACTGGGCAGTGCTGTGGGGGGTCCCAGCGTGATGGGACACCGGGAGGGCGAAGCCTGCTGTGGCGATACGGTCGGGGCTCTCGCGGGCTGTTCCCTGCACCAGCGCGGGCTGGTGCTGGAGGTGGTCGTGCCGCGGTGGGAGGGGTGGCGAGGGGATCCCCATGGGCAGTGGGAGGGCACGCCAAGGCCCCAGGACCCCACGGGGAGACCCCTGCTCTGGGCTCTGTCCTGGCATGACTCCATTGTCCCCAGCCCGGGAAGATCTGAGAGGGGCCCCACAGCTGGCAGCCCCCAGCCTCGGTGTCACCCACACGTTGTCTCACCAGCTGCCAGGGTGCTATTAGGGAAAGAACAGATACACTCCCCTTTCGGTGTCTTTTGATGAGCTTTAATTAACTCCGTGGTGCTGGCTGGGGCCAGGTATTGCGGAGGGATTGCTCTAGTGCCTGCCTTGCTCGGAGGTCCCTGTCGTCCTGCGGTCCCGAGAGATCTGGAACAACACCACAGGCAGCGCCGTGGGGACCTGGTCCCGGCCAGGTGCTCCCCTGGCCACCCCGCTCCAGGGACCCGTTCGCCAGGGATCTTCCCACAAAAAAAGACATCCCAAGCAGCAGTATCTCGGTAAAAGTCCTCTGACCCCTTCCTTCCCCATCTCCTGCCTTACCTCAGCAAAGAAAGCTGTAGCTGTCATCCGCAGTTGAACTGAGCAGGAATTCAGCCACGGCAAGAGGTTCTTCACCAGACAGGGGGAGACGACTCCAGCGTTGAGCAGGACACTGCGCAGGGGTCACAAGCGAGGGACACAGTTACCCAGGAAGGCCACAGGCCGGGCCTCCAAAATTCACTTGCGCTGATGCAGACACTACTCTTCAGCTCCCGACGGCTTCCCGGGCACGCCGGGAGGGTCCCAGCGGCCATTTCCCTGGGCACAGCCCTGCAGGAGTTGGCCAGATGCATCCCTGGGGCTCTTACCTGGTCAGGAGACGCACCCCCTCAGGGTGAGCCACGGGGACTTCCAGGCGAGCCCACACTCCCCAAATCTCGAGCAGCTGCGTCCATTTCTGCGCCATGCATTTGCCCAGCACCAACTTTATAGCTGAAAGGAAAATCCTGGCAAAAGAAACAAAGTGCAAAATAAACAAACCCAATCAAACAAAACAAGTCCAAAGAGCACCACCGCCAGAAACCCCAAGAACTCTCAAATCACAGCAGGTTCGGGGAAGACTGATCTGCAGCAGAGCTAAATACCCCTGGAATGATGCTTCACAGCCTTCCAGACTGCAGCTAACGACACTGGCATTTTCTTCATGCCCCAGACCCACCGAAGCAGAAGAAAACCCACGCCTCTAGACTGACTCCACGCTAGGTGTCAACCAAGGCCAACACCTCATACCTCTTCCCACCAGCCTTTGGCCAAGAATGACACCAGTGCCCGCAAGAGTCACTGCTCCAGCGGGGGTCCGTTGAGGGAGTGCAATGCTATTGTGCACACAAGGGTATGCAGGAGGCAAGAGGACGGCCATCCGCAGTATGAGCTGCGTAAGACCTTCCTGCCTGGGAGCTGGAGTTGCTCCACGAAGGAACAGAAGTAAAACCAACCGCGACGACCGCTTTCCACATCTAGGAAGTGGGGCAGGCGAAGCCCTCCCTCAGCCCCACAAAGGCACATGCCTTGGCACGGGGAACTGAAGCCAGCCCCTCCATCTGCCCCTTCGGCTCTTTACCTGCACGGCTTCTCCACATGCAGTTGTTTCCAGCTGGTCATGAGCAAAAGCTGCCTCTCCCCACCCAGCATTTCACTGGCCCACCTGAGCAGGCTGGGAAGGAGGTGGGGAAGCAGTCGCCTGAGCTCCTCCGTGCTCCTCAGGGCAAACACCACCTCGGAGATGGCACGGGTGATCTGCAGAGAAACATGACCAAGAACCACCTGTTCAGGGAAGGCCTTTTCCCACCAGCCTGGTTCCCCCGCCTGCCCAGGGTGGGGGGTCACTGTCCGCACTTGTCACTTCTGCGACAGCCTTGTGGCTCAGGAGTACCAAACTGCCCTGGCTCCCCGCACTCCTTGAGGCCGGCCCAGCACAGCGCCCTGCGAATCTCCACGGGCACCCGCAAAGGGCACCTGACTCCCTTGCGCCCAAGCGTGAGTTAGCAAGCAGATGCCGAGCTGCAGAAAGGTGTCTGCCGTTGAACGTACCGTCAGAGTCTCCAGAGCAGTCTGACAGCTGTGCTGCTCACAAGGGGAGGAGTCCGTCCCCAGGCGGTCGTTTCCTGCTCTGTTTAATTTCTCCACTAAGCACCTCAGGATCTGAATCCCAAGGATGCTTCTCCCCAGGCTCCTCCACAGCTCCACCGTGTCACTGCAAGGGAAGAGACGTTCACCCCTGAGCCCGTATCCTTGCGGTCCTGCGGTGCCCTCAAACCTCCTCACCTGCAGTGCGGCTTACAATGCCCCACTCACAGCAGAGACACAAGCACGCAGTCTTGCAACACTCCAGACTGCTTGGGCAGAAAAAAAAGACCTGCTTCTCAACCGGACCCCCCCAGGGCAAGGAAGCTGCAGGGTCCCTGTTTGACTACAGTGGGGAGGTGGGTAGTGCCCGTACCTGTCCATGAGCAGACTCTTCTGGAGGAGACTGCTGATTACAGGCTCCTGGTGAAAGCGGGTGAGGAGAAACACTGCACGGAGCAGGAAGGGCCTGTGGGTGCTCTGCTGCATGTAGCTGTAAAGGGTGTTCAGGATTTTTGGCACCTGAATGGAAGAAGAGGAGAAAGAAGGGCTCCTTTACCCCCTCCTGTGGGGCCCAGGCAGAGTCATTCGGCACATGAGCGATGCCTGCTGCCTCGACACAGAGTCCAGATCCAGCTCGAAACCTCACGCCTTCCACCCTGCCTGACCCTGGCTCACATCTGGAGCCCAGTGTGCTCTTGGCAATCGTGCACCTGCATGCACACACGCACACGCATGCACACGCTCACATGCACAGCCTCGGTCGCTGCATGTGCCCAGGCCCAACCCCATGAGCGGCTGCGTGCCCTGTGTGCACACAGAGGACACGGACCCATTTCACGCTCAGCGCTTGGCTAACTCTCCCCATGTGTCTGTAGCGATGCAAGACCACGACCAAACACGCTCTTTGAGACCCCGCAGATGCCTTGCAGGGCCTCTGCAAGCGCACGTGTCTCCTTCCAGAGGAACCCCGTTCTCCAGGGACGCTTTTCCTTGCCTCTACCCTCCTGAGACTGAGTTAGTCTGCACTGCTTGAGCCACTGGTGGCCCTAGAGCCCAAGCGGAGCGCAGCAGAGCGTGAGCGGAGGAGAACAGGAGCCTTGAAAGGGCAGGCACAGCACGAGGCCAGAGGCTCCCAGGCTACAGATGGGCAGCAACTAGTGGCTAAAGGAAGGGCACCTCACAGGCTGGGTAACACCACAGTCGGGGAAAGCAGTGAGAGCAATGAACAACTATGCAACCTGTGGAAAACCTAGCGTGCCCAGCAAAGCTCAGAGTAGATGGAATTGGGGACCAGTGAAGAAAGAGAAGGGTGAGGTGGGTCCCAGGGCAGGGAGGACTGACAGTGACCCCAGAGGAAGGGGAGGAATGGCAAGGCTGGTGCCTCCCAGTGCCTCACTCATGGGAAGGACCCGGACCAATGGCAGCCTTTGGACAAGAAGTGCCCATAGCCTTGTCACCAGCCGGAGCAGGCGCCAGCAGCGGGTGCTAATGCACGACTCGGACCATCAGTAGCCCCTTGGCTCGGCACACAGGCGGCATTTCTTGAGCCCATGCCAACTGCACAGGGTGCAGTGCAACAGCCAACAGGAGAAAAGACGAAGTCTAATGGAAAAAAAGCTCTCCTTTACCTCCTGGACTATCTCCTCTCTGCATTCCACCAGGAAGATGAACACCCACTTTCTCACTGCTCTTGCACGTGGGGGCATGACATGCAGCAAGCTGTCCAGGATGGCAGTCAGAAAGTCCACAGCCTGTGCTGCAGGGATGCACCTGCAAACAGCCTGGAGAGAAGTCAGGAACAGGAGAGCCCGCATCACAGCTCTGCCCCAGCGATTCGGAAAGGAAAGGCAACTTGACGGGACTGTTAGTTCAGCAGTCATGGAGGGGCCAGTCTCTTGGCCCTCCTGCTGTGCCTACAGTGCTGTTTACATCTGGTGCAGCTAACCGATTTGGAAGTGTCTACCCCCTTGTTGTTTGCTTATATACCAAATTGGTATTCTGACAAGAGCACTCACGCACGCACACGTGTGTGCAAACGCACACATCACGGTGTCTGCTCCAGCGTGCCTTAAAGGACGGTCTTGCCTCAGAGCCTCCTGCTACTTGCTAACAACAGCTGTCCTGGACAGCCCGCTCTGGAGACAGAGACTCTGGAGGGGAGCAGGGAGACGTGCAGGAGCCCAGGAGCTGGGCCCCCACCCCACTGTTTCGGGGCCAGTTACCTTTGTTATTTGGGTACAGGTCTCCGCAAAAGTCTCGGTGTCCGGGCTGTTCAGCTCCTCACAAAGGCACCGGATCTCATCTGCCTGCGGCACCTTCATGCTCTTGGCTGGAACAAACAGCAGGAGAGAAGAGGAGTCACGTCTACAGAAAGCCAACCTCTGCCCCCAGATACCAATAAAGGAGAACCCCCGTGGTGGCAGGGAAGGCCACAGGGAAAGCCAGGGCCCTCCTGAACTTGGGGCAGCGGGATTTCCTGAGCCTGATAAATGGCTGACAAACCCCGGGCTGGAAAGAGCCCTCTTCCTCCTTAAACCTTTTGCTGGGGCTTCAGGGTTTCAGCAGCCTCTGCTCCTAGCAGCTGCGTCCCCTATTCCCACACAGGCCGCCATCGTCTCTGGGAGGCAGGAAACCTCCCTGTGACTTCCTCAGCACAGGCAGACCCTGCTGCCTGAAGAGGAAAGGCTGCAAACTCAACCCTTTGCAGCACGCTCTGGGCCTGCAGCTCAGATCCCTCCTCCCTGCCCAGTTTGCTCTGGGCAGCAAATTGGCTTCCTCTCTTGTGCTCCCCAGGAGATTTCTTCCCTGCCAGGGATGACTTTGGAGACTGCCTGGGTAGCTGCCTGTCTCTCCAGGCTGAAGGCAGGGAGCGAGGGGGAAGGCACCCTCTGAAACGTCGGGGACCTCATCCGAGCGAGTTGTCTGACCACCCTCTGTCTCTCCTGCCTGGACCGTGGAGAGGGACAGACGTGGAGGGGGACAGTCCCCAGCATTGGTGACGACGTCCTGCTCTCAGACAGCAGTGAGGGATGGCCCTGACCACCCAACCTCACGCACGCCCCGGGGAGGTGGGACTCGGCAACACTCTCTCAGGGATCCTTCCTGAGATGGGCAGGGGGGCAGAGGGCTAACAGGGTGGGGGCACAAAACCAGCCCAGCACGTTGCCTCCCCCTTCCCTCCACGGGACCCCGGTGGCGCCAGGCCAGGAAGGGAGGGAGGGAGGATCGGGCTGAGCAAGGCTGGGAAGCGCCTGCTCTCCTCACCTTGCATTTGGAGAAGGTAGCCAAGGCAGACCCATGCCCTCTGGTGGCACGTGTCCAGGCAGTCGCTGGTCAGAGACCCCAGCAGTCCCACCAGGGAGCCGAACTGCTTGTAGGGACATCCTCTCTGCAGGGGACAGCAGCAGGAAAAACGTTGCAGGCAGTCCCAGCGCCCGCTCGCCTCTACTGCCCAGCCTGCTCCCTGGGCAGCGACCAGGCAGAAGGGCTGCCCCATAATCCCAGGGGCCCCGAAAGCCAGCACCCAGCTGGGCAGGGCTCCTTTCCAGGGCCACGAATGGTGGGAATGGGGCACTAGGGCACGCGGAGGGTCCCTACTCACCGTGAGCTCACATCGCTCCTTGCAAGCGCCCAGCACGTGGGTGCAAACCCGCAGGGCTCTCTCCCGCTCCCATTCTTTGGCTGAGGTGAGCCAGCCCTTCAGGACCTGGGGCAGGGGGCATCTCTCTCGCAACAGGAATCTTTCTCTCCCCGAGATCCCTCTCCCTCTCCCTTCTTCTCTGGCCCCTTCCTGGCGCATCCCCCGCCCCACCAAGCACCGGCCCTGCAGCCTTCACCGCCTCGCGCTATGCAGCTGCCTCTGCCCTGTGTCAGGTCTTGCTTCCCTGCTGGCGTCTCCCTGCTCCGGCCTTCCCCCCAGGGCTGCTCTCGCCCAGCTCAGGGCTGGCTCTTGGCTTTCCCTCCACCAGGGCCCACTTCACTGCCTGTCCTGAGGCTGCAGTGGCCAGGCACTCCTGACCCCCAGCCCCGGCCAGATGCACAGCCCCAGAGCAAGGAGCCAAAGCCCCATTTGTCTGGAGGAAAGGTATCCACCTCCTATCACCCACTAAGGTCTCGATTCTCTGCCCTGGCAACGCTTTCCCTGTTGCCCCGTGGCTACTCACGTGGAACACTTTGCAAAAGCAGGCAGAGGTCGCCTCAGCCTCCAGAAGGGTTTCTATGAGGTGGCCCAGATCTTCCATGCCTCTCCTGTGCAGAAGCTAAAAGCAGCAAAGGAGAGCTGAGGCTATGCATCATGGGGGCTGCCAGGGCGTGCTGAGGTGGGATCCTGACCCAGAGGTGGGCAGGCACTGGCCGGTGGGTACCTCCATGTTCACAGCTGCCCTCACACTCTTCCTTCCCTTTTTCATCTGCTCCTCGGAAGGATGGGACAAAACACTCTGGCAGCACACTGCCAGCAGGTTGCCATTTTCCTTCCTGCTCAGAGGCGGCCTCAGCTTGCTGGCCAGAGGAAGAAGGGAGACAAAACAGAAAGGGGATTTACTAGCCCTCTCCAGGGTGGTTTAAACCACAACTGAGTCCCTCCTAATCGAGGGCCCCAAATCCAACCCCCCCAGCCCATGCCAGCGAGCACTGCCTTCAGCTCCAGCAATTCCTACCTCCTCCCAGGCAGCAGGCAACCCCCCCACCCCCCCCAGGTTAAGGAACCCCTGGGGCTCCCTTCTTCTGGGAGACACCTGGAATGGGGAACACCCTCCCACTCCACAGCCCCAGCAGCTCCTGGCCCCATGCTCAAGCTGGGCTGGGGCACACTGGGAGTGCCCAGAGCCTGGGGAACAGACCTCACCTCAACTCCTCCAGGGCCTGAAACACTCCATACACCAGGGAGTCCCAGGGCTCCCTCTTTATCCAGTCCTGCAAGTCCCAGAGACAAGTGCAGAGTTGGCAGCGGGCAGGGACACGGGACAGCCCTCCCGCCGCCCCGGGGACAGGCTCTGCTGCCAGGCTTGGGCAGACGCTGCCCCATCTCCCCCACGGAACCCCAAAGGCACAAAGGCACTGCAGGAGGGACCCTGCTCCTCAGCCACAGCCACCCAGTACCAGCACCCGAGGGCCCCACCAGCTGCGGACACAGCTCCAGGAGCTCGCGTGAAGCCGAGAGGCCATCATGCCTCTGGGGAAACCAGGCTGACGGCACAGCCCAAAACTCCCCCGTGTGACGGCTCCAGCTACGGACACTCACCAGCAGGGTCCGCATCGCCTCCTGCTTTAAGGAGAGCTCAAAGCTGCCGCAGTCGCCCACAGCCTGGATGGCACAACTGACCTCGGTGATGCTCTGCACCAGGGCGAGCTTGAGCTGCAAGTCCTGAGGCCAAAGAGAGCAAAGCACCCCTTGAACTCTTTGAAGGGCTGAGAGGTGGAAGAGGAGCATGGGCAGGGAGAAGCCACAGAGGGCTTGCATCTGGACACTGAGGACAAACCCCTCCTTGGGAGGTCTTTAGGAAGAGACCGCCCATCTCGGTACACCCCAGCCCCGAGGGGCCGGAGCTGGGGCACCCGGGCATCCCCACCCTACGCGCCCTGTGCTCCTACCCTCTCTTTATCTCTGGAGAGCCTCAGGATGTTGCCCATGATTTCTTTATCCACACAGGTGAGCAGCTGCTCCTTGGGGGCATGCAGCGCAATGCCGCTGTAGGTGCGCATGAGAGCAGCACGAATGGTCCGGGTTCGCTCCATCTTCTGCCGCCGCTGTACCTGTGTCGACAGAGATGCCCTGAGACATCAGCCCCGGGACTCCTGCGGCGGGCTCCTGCGGCAGGCCCTGCCCCGCACCCTCGCCAGCTCTTTGTTTCCCCCAGCACCTCCCAGCAGCTCCCCGAGCTGCGAGTGCTGGGGCTGGGAGTTGTTCCCACCCCGCAGCTTGAGTTCTCTCTCTCGGAGAGGGAGGAGGTGCAGCCAGCATCACACACGCTGCTGGCTGTTATACCACTGACTCGAGAGGCCGGGGAGCTGTCTGGAACCTTTCTGCGGACAGGTACCCGACATAGCCTGTCACGGTCCTGCTCAGAGCCGTGCAGCCTGTGCGGGTCAGTGGCGCAGATGAGCCCGGTCTGCTCACCTCCCCAGGCCAGGCTGCACTGCTCTCTCTGCAGGGCCCTGCCCTGCCCAGAAAGGCTTCCCCACAGCCCCCAGGTGGGGAGCAGAGCCAACGAGACCTCACCAGGCTCCTGCTCCCAGCCCTCAGCTTTGAGGAAGGGGCAGAGTGTCACACTGTGCCCACCCCCTTGTCACCAGCTCCTGCTGAAGTTAAGTCAGGGCAATGTGGCTGCGAGCAAGCAAGCAAGCAAGCAACTGCTGCAGCTGCCCCAGCTGGGTGGCTCTGATCCACCAGGTGCCAAACCCCATCCTCTCCAGAGACCCCTCAGGGGCCCCAAGGCCAGGATGTCCCCTCTGAAACACAGGTCTCGGGTAGCTCTTCCAAGAAGGTTAATCTCAAGGCAGCTGCCACAGGGTGGCTGCTGCAGGTGTAGAAGTGGAAAGAAGGCCAAAAAAGGAAAGCCAACCAGCAAGCCCCTCGTTCCTTTACCTCCCAGCCCGTGGAAGCCTGGCGGGACCAGTCTCTGGTGAAAGCGGCAGAGAACATAGTCACCGTGCCCAAGACCAGGTGGAAGTGGCTCTCGGCAGCGTGGGACACAACAGAAATCATTCCCTGCAACCACGGAGAAACGGGGAGTCGGTTCCAGTCCAGGCATTCAGCCGTGGCCAGCGACCGTGGCCGGGCAGGACGTTGCAGCAAGCCGGAAACAGCAGCAACGGGGAAAGGAAGGAGGTCTGGAGCTGGGCCAGGAGCAGCCCTCCCTCTCCCCCAGGAAAATCCAGGGGCTGCTCAGGACAGGAGCATCACCTCACCTTGGCCTCAGACAGCTCCACAGGGTTTGTCTCCTGGAGGAACCTCAGCACCTGCCCTTGGACGTGTCTGAGGTCCTGACAAGCTGCCAGCACCGTCCCAAGAGCCTTGTACAGGAAAAGCTGAAAGAGAAGAAGCCGAGCCCGAGATGCAGTCATGGCCCGACCCGTCAGGAGAGGGCTGGCCCCAGATGGACCCCACCACCTCCGGGAGCAGGCAGAGCCGGCCACGATGCCAGGCTGTGGCCAGCCGCTGGGGCAGCCCAGGGGAAACGCCTTTTGGGGACGAGGGAAAGGAAAGCAGTGAAATCTGCCTGCGTGGGCAGAGTACCAGCGCCAGCTCCAGCCCCAGTGCCGGGCAGGACACACACCTCCTCCCAGGAGCCGGCAGCAGAGCTGCCCAGCCGCTGGCTCAGCTCCTGGCTCAGGCCTACGGTCCAGGCCTTGTCCTCCACGGGCTCCAGCGACGCTCGCAGAAACTGGTGTGAACGGGAAAGGAAGCGAGTGTTCCCCAGACCTTGGCCAGGGCCCTTTCCACGCTCACGTGTCCCGGGATGCTGCGGGGGAGAGCTGCCGGGAACGGCAGTCTCCTCCCTCACCCCACCCAAGCCTCTTTTCACCAGCTTCCCTCTTCTCCTAACGCCTCATGTGAGACCCCCCGGCAGGCCGGACTTAGAGGAGGAGGCAGCGCTAAGGCGCGTGCCACAGCGTTAGAGGGCATTAGCCATCAGCCGTGGCACGTGTGCAGGCAGCAGCTCCTCTTGAGTGGGCAGGCACCTACTGCCGGGGGAGGCGCAGGGTGCTCAGGAGGTGCCCCCACCTCCTGGTGCCTACACAAGCAGCCCCGAGCTTCCTCCCACAACTTTGCTGCCTCTTCTCCCCCCTCGATTTGTGACACCCCCCGCAAGGATGCTATACCTTAAGCACACGGCGCTCCCACTCTGCAGAGGCCAGGGAGCTCTCAGTTCTGCCTAGGAAGCAAGAGGAAGCAAAAGCTCTCGCAGCTATTTAAGCTCACACCAAAGACGAGTCTGGCGCTCTCCTCTGCAGTCCGACCTCCCAAAAGTCCCAGGCCATCAGGCTAGAGAGGGCCTACGCGAAAGCCCTTGCGAGGCCAAAGACACAGGAGGGATCCCAGGGGCGGTCGTCAGAGGCATTGACTCAATCTGGGGAAGGACGCACTGGCCGCAGCAGATTCCCACTGAGCGACTGCAGCTCCCACAACAACTCCAACCACCCAGTCCCAACACACATTTTCTCCCGAGCCACCCATTGCCTTTTGCCCATTTCCAGCCCTTCTCCCAGGCTACTGCCGAGGACAGCTGCTGCAAACCTCGCCTGGCCTGGGGACTTGGTCCTCCAAAGCCGAGGGCTGCACCCCCTCCAGGAGCACCAGTCACGTCCCTCTCCCAGACACCATCCTTGGGTGATGCCAACACCTGCCCTCTGAGGGGACATCAACGGCCCCCTCCATCCCCTGGGCCGAACTGATGCCAGGGGACAGCTGCCCCCAGCCTCAGCACCGGCTCCCTGGAAGGGGAAAGGCAGCAGAGCAAGTGCTGGGGAACTGGGGACAATTGCCCTCCGTCGCGCCAGGCAGCTGCGTTTTCCTGCCCCCCTCCCTCCCCTCCAGCCTCTCCCTCCCCACCTGCACTTTACCTTCCAGGTACTGCAGCAGGAGGGGGATCTCGGTCGCCCACGCCGCCCCCAAGCCTCTGTGGATCCTGCCGTGGAGGGCCTGCAGCAGCTGCAAGGCAGCGACTGCGCGTTCGCGGCTCGGGTAAGGAGCTGCCGCCACCACCTAGAGGAGGGCAGGAGAGAAGGGTCGCTCCTGCCGCCAGAGCCACAGCTTCTCCCAGGAGGGAGCTCGGGAGGGAGCTCGGTGCCGCTTGGCTGGCAGCAGGCAGCCGACGGCTTCACCCAGGGTGCTGCCAGCCCTGAGAACGGAGTGGGATCCCTGATGGGCTCGGGCATGCTGCCTCCTCCTTGGGGGCTCCCGGCGCTGGCCTCAACAGCATCTCTACCCCGGGATCTCCCACCACCCCTGGCCAGAAAAGCTCTTTCCCCAGGGCCCCGCTACTCACCAGCAGTCGAGCCAGCAGGGCCTGGGGAGCCGGCAGCCGGGCTGTGGGGAGGCAGAAAGGCTGGGTGAGCCGACGAGCCTCACGCCTCCGATAGCCCCACACAGGGCTGAGGGCTGAGAGCAGCTGCGCTGCAATAGCGCTGGCTGGGGGGCTCCCCAGGGCTGCCCAGCAGGAGATGAAGGCAGCTCCAGCACGGCCAGGAGCGAGCCCCGGCTCACCAGGAGAGCGCTGCGAGCAGGAGAGCCAGGCCTCTGCGCCGGGCAAGGGGCCACGCAGGGCAGAGCCCCTCGTGCCCAGCAGCAGAGCCTGTCTCTGCCCTTTGCTTTTCCTGGGCTCCTGCTCAGGGCTGGTGGGGCGCAGGGAGACGCGGGCTGGCCTGACCCCTGGCCAAACCCAGCAGCAGCACTCGCTGGGGCTCCTACCTTGCTCCTGGGAGTCCATGGCATCCGGCTCCTCCTCCTCGCACCCCGCTCTCTCCCGTCTCTCAACCAGGGCTCGGAGGCAGCGGGAGAGCGGGATCAGCATGCCGCTGTACTGGGCTGGCACCACGTACTGCAGCAGCCTCGGCCACAGGAGCTGCAGAGAAGAACCGGGCAATTCGCCACACTGGCATTTCCGCTCAGCGCGAAGACGAAAAGGACGGTCTGCATTTCACTGAGCCTGGTGCGCTTCAGCGCAGGAGGGGACAGGTTCAGGGCATGGGGGAGCACACGGAAAAATGTCCTGAAGGCAAGAAGCGGCCACAGCAGCAGGACAGAGGGCAACTTACTTTGGTCATCCCTCTCAGAGTGACGTCCAGTGAGCCCACGATGTCCAGGCACAGGGCTCGAATTGCTCCATCCTCTGGGTTTTCCCAGGCAAAAAGGCCTCCTGCCACCTGTAAGACAGAGTTGGCAAACCCCCAATTACCTTCAGCTCCCAACTGATGAGGCTCAGGCACCCCTCACCAGTGCTCTTCTTGCTCCTGTGCCTGCCCCCCTCCCGATGGCCAGACGGACCCAGCTCGAGGACCGGGTCCCAGACCCTGGGAAGGACTGGGAAGCCTGGGAGCAGACAGTGCCGCTGCTTGCCGACTCGGTCCCCTGGGGCCCAAATGCTGCTGTCGTGCCACCAAAGCAGAGGTGAGGAACGTGCCCTTCAGCAAGGCTGTGCTCAGTGCCAGCCCTGGAGGCAGCACACCCAGCCCGACAGATGTGGAGGAGCACCCAGAAGCCCTTTCCTTTGCCCTGCTCCCAAAGCAGAGCCTCCCCGAGCCTCAGAGTGACGCACATGGATCTCCCAGCTAGAGGGAAGGTGCGGCCAGAGGGAATGTCCTCGGCGAGTCAGCGGGAGGCTCGGCCATCCCCAGCTTTCACCTCCTGGGCACCCAGCTGAATGCTGGGAAACGCTCACCACAGGGACTGCCAAACGGCCCGTCCCCTTGCCAGAAGGGATGTGGGCCCCCAGACTGTTACTGGGTGGGCAGGGTGTGCTTTGGAGGGCCAGAGCACGAGAACACCACAGAAAGCTCCTCTAGCCAGGCCCACCTGTCCGCACTGGCTGTGTTTTGCTCACCGTCCATCAGCATTTAAGGACGGAAGATGTCCTGCCCCTACAAGACGCTCCCTTTGCAAGGCGGCTTTGCCGAAGGCGCCCGTGGGCACAGCTCGGCACCACAGTGCTGGGTGGCATGCCGAGGTGTAAACCCACATCATCCACTGACATCTCCACCAACATCGGCACAGACACCCACGAGGAATGGCCATTCGGAAGCGGCTCTGACGGCAGTGCCAGCGCCGATGGCTCTGCAGCATGGAGCTCTCCAAGGCCAAGGCCGCCGGCAGGAGCCCTCAGCACGGTCCAGGCACTGGTCAAAACAACCAGCCCTGGGTGTCCTGCTCTGCCCTTACCAGTGTGCCCGAGGTCCGGCTGAACTCGCTGAAGATGTGCCCCACCACATCCCATGGCCAGCAGCTCTGGGATCCGGAGCTGAGCAGCTCCCTGCTGAACTCCAGAACTGCCCTCCGCACCTGCCAGGGGAGAGTGTGGTTATGACCCTCCTGTTCAAAACCCAAAGAGTTTGCGCCTTTGTGGCTCGCAGAGAGGTGGCAAGGCCACGGCAGAAGCTTTCGCTCCTGGCGTCAGGGCTGGGCTTCAGCACCAGGCTGGACGGGCATTTGCCCCGCAGAGCCCAGAGACCTCCCCGCTCTGCCCTGCCAGCTCTCCCCAGGGAGGAGCCATCAGCCACCACCTGGGCAACGCGCCAGCACTTCCCCAGGCCCTCTGGCTCTGTCCCAAGGGAAAGGGTTTCTCTGCCTCCCCTGGTGGCACCCTCTCTTCCCAAACCAGTTCACCTGGGCACTGGGGTCACTGCACAAGGCGCGCATGGCCTCCACCAGCTGGGGCAGCTTCTCTCTCACCGCAGGTGCTGGAAGAGATACGGAGAGGTGTGCATTGAGGCAGAGCCCCAGTGGCAGAAGGGATCCCCTGAAGCTTCCAATGGGACAGAAGAGCGGGGCCTGACTGGCTTCACGGGAAGCAGCGGCGTAGTCGGAGCAACCCCACTTCCAGAGGCTATTTTACAGGGACCGAAGGCTATGGCAACAGAGAGAACAAGAGAAACAGCACGGGTACGAGCAGCTCCTGTGCAAAGCAGCCCACCTGCCCGCCCACCAGCCTGCCTGTGTTACACGCCCGTGGAGCGCCGTCCCTGGTGTGCCGGCATTTCTAACTGCCGGGGGAGAGCCCTGCTGCGGGGCGTCAGCTCGGCTGGGGGACCCGCTCTTCGCAGCTCCCTTTGGGTGCAGGTGCACCACTTTCGGCCCGTTCCTGCTGTCAGCCCAGCAGCCCCAACCCCTGCCTTGCGTCCCTGGTCTGTGGCACTGACCGTCAGCGCGGGCCAGCGCTCCCAGCAGGCCCAGGGCTGCCACGCGACCGGCCTCACTCCCACCGCTCAGCTGGGAGTGCAGAAACATGCCTGTCTCCTCGGGGCGCATTCGTGCTGCGGGGAAGAAATCGCATTCTGCATCAGCAGGCAGCTGTCCCCAACAGCCAAGGACAGGGAGAGAGCTGCCACGGCACGGCGGGCCATCGCCCAGTCTCCTCTCCTTACCCTGCAGCATGATGCAGCGGGACAGCACTGCCTTCTGGGCAGGGCCAGCCTCCTCGGTCACATCAGGGAGCTGTGGGAGCAAGATCCATTTTAGAGAAAGCGGCATCAGTGCTGAGAGGGACCGAAAAGTAATGGCGCTCTCCGTTCTCCTCTCCCTGGGCACTCTGGGCATGGGACCCACAGCCGAAACCCAGCCCACCCCACGGTGGCCCCGGGCACACACAGAGGTTTGCGGCAGCCCAGGCTGCCCAGGAGCTGAGGCTGAGCAGCGCTGAAAGGCTGCCCTCAGGGTGCTGGCGCTCCAGAGTCCTCCTGCGACTTGGCCGAGAGGGAAATGGCTGTGGGAACCGGGCTGCCGCTCAGGCCCGTTCCAAACAGCCAGGATCAGGCCTCCTGCAGCCTTAAGATGGCACCTGGATCGAAGTCCTGGCATGCTCCAGGCCTGCAGGAAGGTCCCAGTGGAGGAACGCCCTGCTCTGCCCTGCCAGCCGGCAGGTCCTTCCCTTCCGTGGCAATCATGGGTGCAGGCCCCAGGCTTGCGGCAGGGCGCAGGGCTCCCCTTACCTGGCGGCGCACAGCGGTGCTGATGGCAAGAGCCGTGCCCTGCGGCATTGGGGTCTGAACTCCCTCCAGGATCTCCAGGACATAGCTGAGGCTCTACAAGAGAACGGGGGGGAAGAGGAGGCTCAAGCCACCTAAAGGCACTTGGGAATGGAGAAACCCAGCACGTCTGGGATAAGGGGAGCCCCTAACATCAGCTCCCAGGGAAAAGCCTGACGAGCAGAGCAGCATCAAGAGGGTCTCTTTCCTCGGAACGGAGCCCGGGCTTGACAACTCAGTTTCCCACTCATCAGACCTCGCCAGTCGCCGCATGGGACTGGACATGGCCCTGGGCATTCGGGCAAAGCTCTTCCTGCACACAGAGCCCCAGGGAGCTGGCAGTGCCTCCCTTCCTGAGCAGATGAGCCCCAGGGACTCTTGCCTCCCTCCCGCCCTGCCCCGGGTTTCTCCTTTTCTGCCCAAAGAGCCCAGGAAACCTCAGGCCTCCTCTGCTCTTCCTGTTCCTTCTCTAAGGGCTTCCCAGCTCCTCCTGGCACCCCACAGCTCCCCAGTGCCTCTTAGCACTCGCGCAGACCCACCCCAGCAGCCACGCCAGGCCCTGCGCAACATCTCACCTCGGTGAGCCGGGAGTTGTCTCGGACCTCCTGGTATTGCTGCAGGAGCCAGAGGAGCTGCTCCCAGGTCTGCTCTCGGTGCTGCTCCTCATGCAGAAGGACCCCCAGCATGGCAGCCACTGCCCCGAGGACAGCCTGCTTGTCCTGAAGAGGGAAGGGAGAGGCTCCGCTTGGAGGGCTGAAGGTCTGCCTAGTGCTCAGCATCCCCTGAACACCGGTCTGCCCTTCCCACTGGGAGGGGTTTCCCTTTCCCTTCTGCCCTGCAGAAGAAGGGCTCGCTCCAGAGGAGAGAGAGCACTTCCCCACCCTGCTACCCCAGCCCTCCCTGCAGAAAGGCCCCAAGGCTCGGCTGCTTCCCGTCGGGAAGCCCCCTTCCCCTCGGCCCTCTGCTCGCACCCCACTGGGCACAGACGGACCCAGCGCCATGGACATCCCTGCTGCAGCCCCGGGCGTCAAAGCAGTACTTCTCACCTCTTCCTCCTTGCAGTCCAGCCAATTTGCCACCACATAGCGGAAGACCGGGTAAATGGCTTCACAGAACTGTGCTACCCCCTTGCGAGGGAAGGGGCATTGCTCCCAGCTGCAGAGGTATGTACTGACTCCTTTCGACCATTGCTCCAGGACTGCACCAGGACAAAGGAAAAGGGAGCATGTGAGAGTCTGCAGCAGGGACGGTACCTTGCGTTCACGCCCAAGCCTGCTTTAAGGACGGTCCCAGGCTCAGCAGGGCTTCCCTGGATCTGGATCTGGATCCAAGGGCAATCTGTGCTCTTGAGGTGCCTGGGTTCAAACACCCCACCGTTTCTCTCCTCCTCACACCCATCGCACCTTCTCCTCCTCAACGGCCCCTTCCCCTCCAGCATTTCCAACTGCACACCCTTCCCTTCCCTTTTCCCTTCCCTTCCCTTTTCCCTTCCCTTTTCCCTTCCCTTCCCTCATACTCGCCCTTTCAGAGTAGGGAGTTTAATCCCAGAGGGAAGCGGGGGAACAGAAACCGTGGGAAGGGACCCAGGAGTTTCTCCGTGCAGCGCTGCCGCGTCCCACCCACAGAAACCTCCTGGCCTTCCCCCGCTCCTCCTACACACTCGCTGCAGTTTGGGATTGCCCCGGGCTCACACCCACCACGTTCCCTCTGAGATCACATGGAGGCATCGAAGGCCGCCCCTGCCCCTAAGACCCCAGCCAAGGAGCCGACACTCACCACTGCAGATGGCATGCAGGACCTCGCCGCTCCCCACCTGGGTCAGCACGGTGCGCAGGGCGAGCAGCGTCATTCCCACAAAGGGGATGCACCGCAGGGCTGCAGAGGAGGCAGGGACAGAGGGACCGAGAGGGTCGGTGAGAGACACGGGAGACTGGGGTCCATCCCTGCCAGGGCTGGGGCTGCTGGGCCACGCAGGACGTGCCGGAGGGTGTGGGACGGGCTGCCTTCCCCGGGGGGAAGCCCTTTGGGGAAACGGGGAGGACGGTGGGGGGCCAAGACCCCGCGGGTTTGTCTCCAACAGGTTCCCACCCTTTGGGAACTGGGATCGGGCTGATAAGGCAGAGCTGCCAACTGGCCCTGGCGCGGAGCAAGGAGGCACGGCAACTCCGTAGCCCCCCAGTTCAACACAGGGCGTTTAGGGAGGGGGAGGATCCCTTCTCCTTGTTATCACAGATCTCTACCCAAGGCCCAGGGTGCCATACCATAGCTGCGGGCCATTTTGCCCAAGGTGAGGAGCACAATCTCATCAGGGACCTTCCTCATGGCCTTCAGGTGGCTCTGGAGCTCGGACATGACAAAGTGGAAGTGGGAGCGGGCCAGAGCTACCAGGACGTCACTAGCGGCCATCTTCACGTCACCTGTCACACCCTGCAAAAGCGTCACAGGTTAAACACTCCGGAGAAAAAGGCTGAGGCACTAGGGCAGGCTGAATGACCCCATCTCCTCTGCAAGACCCCTCGGGACAGCTGTGCTCGGGGCCGAGCGGCTGCTGCCTCTTGTACCCTGGGATAGGCGAGCAGTTCCCTGGCGAAATGAGGGAGGCTTTGCCCCAGAACAGCCTTGTGCTGCTGCCCCCTCTCCCTCTCCATGCAGATGCCAGGATCAAACTGCCACAGACTCAAGACCCCCCTGGGACCTCTCCGTGGGGCTGGTGGGTTGCCACGGCCCTTCCTCAAAGCAGGACAAACAGTGTTGAGCTTGAACCCAGCTGTCGCTCAGTTAGAAACAGCCCCGAGTCCGCTTCTCTGCACAGTTCCCTGCCTCCCTGTGGAGTGACTGCTAGAAGTGACTTATCAGTATGTTCCCCGCACCCCCTTGAGGGAAGGCAAAACCTCCAGGGTGGAATGCAGTGGACACGCAAGGAATTGGTTCCCTAATAATTCTCTGTGCAATGTAACCTGCAACCTTAGATGTTAGCAACACCAAGGCAGTTTGGTGTGCTGACCCTAAGAGAAGTAACACGGAGGGTGGAGTGGAGCGGAGACGCCACGGCCAGTCTCTGTGATGTTATCGCAGGGATAGGGAACTGGAACGATAGGAAGGGTAGGTCCCTGCATTGAATCCACGGAAGCAAGGAGGTAAAATCATGGGGGTTCTGTCGATCTACTGCCCTACTTCTGATTTATCTCCTAAGTGCCCTGTCCTGGGGTACTGACACGCAACATCACGTCCTCTGGGTGAACTTTGCTCATTAGAATACCAAAACACACCTCCATCCCAAAAGCTACCCGCCTCCAAAGTGCAACCACCCCTCACTGAGCCTGCGCTCTGAATTTTTTTCTAGCATGTCCTTTTAAAAGCAAAGTGAGAGAACTTAATACCAATCAAAGTAAAGGCATGCATGACTGGAGTCACTCGAGCTCCACCTAAATAGGAAAATAGTGTAAAAAGGCCCAAAGAAAGGGTGACTATTAGGGAAGATACCGTCGTGGACAAGTTGGGAGGACATCACTGCCTTCTGGGGTCAGTCGACAGGCTGAACCTCTCTTCCCCCCAGAGGGACACCTCTTGGGTGAGATTCGAACACTCGGCTGTACCGAGTGCTTTCCCGGGAAACTTAGAATTCTTTAGAGCTCTTTTCCTTCCATAATTTAATGCGCTTGTAGTCGACTGTATTATTATTTGCACGTGCCTTGCAGACAGTGTATTTATCATCGGCAATCCAAAAGAACCTGTACTCCTGTTGCTTTAATAAACTGTACTATTCATTAAAATCTAGCCGTGATAGTTCATTGAACGCAACCAAGCTCCTTAAGTCTGGCTGTGATAGTTCATTGAACGCCACTAAACTGAAAGTACAGTGCGCTATTTGTGCGTCCGTAATCGTGTTAGTTCAACATATTGAACGCGACCGGACTTACAGTGCTGAATTGGGCATCACCCAGAATCTAAGCCTAGCCGCCCCCAGCCCCTCGGACATCTAAAGACAAGCTGGAACGCAAGGGGGGTTATTTTCTGCCCAAAGTCTTTACCCTTTAACACAACACTCCCCTCTCCAAATTCCCTGTCACGACGAGTCCCCAGAGCCTCTCCCTTAGGACCTCTGCTGGGTCTGAACAACCGAGGAACATCTCTGCGCCACTCTGTATTTCCCCCAAAACCAGGGGCAGAGGCAGGCTGCTTGGGTGGCCTTGAAAGAGAACAAGCTCACCTGGGCTGCTCGCATGTCACTCAACGCCTCTGCTATCAGGCGGTTCACAACGCCACTCGTCAAACAGCCGTCGTCTCCCCACAAGACGCTCTCCAGCTCCCGGTACGTCTCCACTCGGTCACCCTGGGGATGGACCACAAAGGGGAGTGATGGGACTTGCTTTGCCCTTGTTCCCAGGGAGCCACGACAGAGACCTGCTGCCCCCCAAATCATCTGCGTGACACGGGCACGAGGGACGAGTTGCAGGCATCGGTCAGGACAGCCACGGGGAACAGCAGGATCTTCCGCGGTGCCTCTGACACGAGCAGAGAGTCAGACAGGGAGATCGACTCCACCGGGGCAAAAGGCCACATGGGAGCCTGGGCGGTCACTCCTGAAAACGGGGGATGGCGGAGGTCAGGGGGAAAGTGCCGGACAAGGAAGGGTGTGACTGTTCACTCAACTCCTGCCTAGATTTTGGCTAACCCAGCTCCTGCTAAGGCCTGGTGTATGCTGGGAGCAGCACCATTAGGTCAAAGCGAGAGCACCGCGTAGGCAGGACGCGTGGCTAGAGAGAGCTAAAGGGCCATGATGCAGCCATTACCAGCTGCGGATGGCTGTCTCCGGCAGCCATTACCTTTTGTCTGGCAGTTTCCTCAGAATCCACTAACGTAAGGAAATGGTATAGACCCAGCCTCCAAGCTGGAGGGTATAAAACATCAGCTTACTCAAAAAGCTTTTGAAGCAGATCCAACAGCAGCTGAACTGCTGAGGCTTTCATGCTTCCCGGTGCGACACAGGGGACGCCCACACCGTGATGGAGGAGGAAGGGTGAGCGCTCTCTCGGTTGGCTCATAGGTTCATAGCAAAAAAATTCTTTTTTTTGCTCATAGGTGCACGATATTAAGAGTTACAGATTATAAGTTATGAAACCTTATGACTTGACTGGTGAAGGAGTGAATTCACATGATAGACGAGTCTGGGAGAAGGGAATTGAGCCCCTGTCATGTTTTTTCATTGTATTTCTTACTGAGCTCATGAAATAAAGTTGAAATCACAGCGTATGTTGTCCTGTACATTTGAGAGATCCAAATGGACCGTGGCAAAGGGGAAGGCATGGGAACGAGACCATGCCCCGAGGAGGGGAAGCCGTGAGCACCCTGCGCCTTGGGGCCCAGTGTTGCTCCTCGCACGGGCAGGAGCCCCAGCACTGGGAGCTCCCGGGGAAAGGAGTGGGGAGCAATGGCATTAGTCCAGCTTGAGCAGCAGGATCGGCGCCTGGGGACAAAGCGCCTGCAGGAGGGCAGAGGTGCTGTCAGGTGAGACGCCCCTCTGCCACGGCACCCGGGGAAGCCAGGGGCATGGAGGGGAGCCCTCAACCCCCACCTCACCTCATGGTCTTGCAGTCGCTTTAGCAGAGAAGTCCCGACGGCCACAAAGGTAGTGACGGCCGCAGGGACAGTCCCCGTCACACCGCCTCTGTCCTCAGAACGCGCAGGTCTGGACTGGGAACGCACGCATGAGCAGAGAGCTGCAAGAAAAGAAAGAAATGGCTTTGCTGGCTGCAGGGCTTCGCGCCAGGGAGGGGTGAGGATCTTCCCAGACTGCCCCAGCACTACCAGCCTGTGCTGGGCTGTACTGGCAAGAGGGAAGTCAGTGGGATGAGGGGAGGGAGTCTTCCCCTCACCGCGGCAGTGGGAAGACCACCCTGGGGGACTGGGCCCATCCTGGGCTCCTCAGTGACAGAACGGCAGCGATGCGCTGGAGTGAGTCCAGCACAGGGGCCCTGAGCTGGCCAGGGGACGGACACGGGCTCCGCAAGGAGAGGCCGGCAGGGCTGGGGCTGGGCAGCCCTGACAAGAGCCGGCCAGCCCAAGTCACCTCTGAGCGGTCCCCAGCTGCCTCACGGAGGGCAGGGAGAGGATGGATCCAGGACCCTCTGGGACGTGCCTGGCAGCAGGATGAGAGGTGATGGGACGCAGCCCCCAGCACCCGGCTGGGACAGACACTGCCTCCAGCACGTATCAGACCCCAGCCTCCCACCAGCCCCTCACCTCTGAGCGCTCTCATCCTCCGCATGGGCAGCAGGATCCCACGGATCGACACGCTGCTCCTCCAGGCAAAAGCCATGAGCAACTGGGGCAGCACCAGCCCCAGGAGGAAGATGTAGAGCCCAACCACTGTGACCTCACAGAGGGCTCCGGTGACATGGGGACATGTGCTGGGGACGCAGCAGCACCCTGGGGACCCCCCAGGCCCAGAAATGCAGGATTTTCCATCCCTTGAATTTGCTCATGGTCCTCAAACAGTTTTAGCAAAGACTTGCTCCAGACAGCCCTTCCCAGCTCTGTCCCTGGGAAGACTGGGACTTCTTTTCTCTCTCAGAAGAGAAGAC
Organism: Buteo buteo; assembly: GCF_964188355.1. Taxonomy (NCBI): domain Eukaryota; kingdom Metazoa; phylum Chordata; class Aves; order Accipitriformes; family Accipitridae; genus Buteo; species Buteo buteo. Next base: position 71,422 of record NW_027439257.1, on the reverse strand, counting down.
TTTTCCTTCGGCAGGGGACTGATACGGGTGGGGTGTCCCAGGCCCTTGTGCCTGAAGGCAGGAGTCTGGAGAAGAACAAGCAGCAGTGGATGGGGATCAAGTCAGGTGAAAGGCAGAACATTAAAGCAATTAAGTTTACTAAGAGTAAAGAAATGAGTCTTAGGACCATCAAGAAGAAGGAGAAATGTTTGTAGAGCACGCAGATGGAGTAGTGCTCACAGAAAAAAAGTACTATTTGCGAATAAAACAGGATAAGAGAAGGAGAAAAGTACACAAGCAAAGGGGTCTGGAACCAAGTAAGTTGCAGAGAACCAGCTTCTTGGGCTTTATACACTTGTGGTAGACCTACCTCTTCCTGCCACATCTTATTAAAGAGAATATATTTATTTTGCTTTTCCGTTCAGCATTTGTTGTTGATTTTCTTTTCTTGTTACAGACAAACCATTGTATATTTTGCTAATGAAATATATTTCAAGTTGTATAGTTGAATCCCAGCCTATTAATCAACAATGTAGAAAGCTATCTTTTGACTGCCAAATAGAGCACAAACTGCTCGAAGTGTTTTATTTTAATGCTCTATAAGTAGTGGCTAATACTTCAGCTATATAAAATGAGCTATTGATATTTCAGTGCATTCCTATTTGGAGTGCAGAAAGCTTCGGATTTTTTCATTTGTATGTAATTAGGCTCTAAATTTTAATTATTTGCTCTACAAAGAAGGTAGAGAGTAGAGATACAAACATAAACTTTCTCCTGTATCCTTGTCATTTAATTACCATCATTTCACAGTCTAAAATACAAAGCTTTTCTCAACCACCTAATGAATGAGGTTCTTGTGTAATTGAATGCAGGGATATGACTGAAGAGCAGTAACTTCTGTGTCATTTAAAAATATTAGTGGAAAACAAAGTATGTGAGCTTTACGGAATAGGCAACACTAGTGAGCAGTATATTTAGAATATCTTTCCTCTCAGGACCAGGAAAAACAAAAAAAATGTTTTTACTCAGTAGATATGACATATGCTTATATCTGTAACACTTACTTGTTCACCCTACTGAATAACGCTGTAAAAGTGCTTTTCTAGGTTTTCAAAGTTTTTGAAGTGCTTAATTCCAGCACCGGTAGAAGAGAGTAAAAAAGATTCCATCCTTCTTTGTGCACTATGATTTTGATTGATCACTTGCCAGTAAATTAACACTATACAAACCAGTGGACAGTAAAGGAATTGCATACATGGCGTTGAATGTACACTTTGAAAATGGTATTTTTCTTCTCCCCAACATTCTGAATGCTAATATATAGAAAATAAAATCTTAGCCTAAAGCTCCAGCCTCAGGCTGTGTCTTCAGAGACAATGATTACAATCTCTCTGTAAACTGAAAAATTTCAAATACAATTTTGAAGAAGAACAGAGAGACAGGAGAAGCTCAGTTTAAAGCTTCAAAGAATTTCTTGTTCAGTTAACTTACTTTTAACATATTTATTACTTTGGGGAGGAATTCATCTGCTGGATTTCAAATTTTCAAGCAGGATTTCCTACCTTTCTACATGATTTCCATTTTTTTCTCTCTACTAAGGGATTAAAACAAACCACTGCGGGGGTTTTTCCAATGGATTTTAGACTTAACTTTATTGCAAACAAATGTTACCAGTTATCCTCTCTATCCAGCTGGTTGGTTTTCTTCTTCTAGATTCCTAATATGCAGTCTCACAAACAAAAAAACCAAGATCCTTACTTGCTCCGCCCTAACTCTTACTATATGCTGCTGGTGCATCTGAATGAAAATATTTCACTGTATGAAAAACATATTTTTGACAAGCCAACAGCAATTTTTAAAAAAATTATAAATTCTCAGAATAGTAATTTATCCCACAGTTTGGATTTAAAAAATTGAAAAAGATCTCATCTGATGAGGTATTCATTTTAAGCTCACAACTCATGTATCAAATCAGTTTTCATAAATCTGAAAAAAAAAATAAAAATCATCTCTTTGCTGAAAAAAAAATGATAGACTTCAGCTAAAAGAGTTTTTCAGAAAGTCATGTGTGTCTGTAAAGAGATGCTTACAATAAAAGTGCCTCTTAGCTACAGTGGTCTTGTGTACTTAAGCACATCTACTTTGATTTGCAGCCAATATCCTGATATCAAACCAATTGTCCTTCTATGTTTTTCTTCTACTAAACTGTTGTTTGTTTTTTTTGATGACTGTAAGTAGTAGTGCACGTGACAGAGCTGATAAGGAATCCAAATTTCTGCCAGCCTGTGTCTACATCCTGTTTAAATAACCCCCTGTTAACTCCTATGGAAGCTGACGCAGCTGCAAGGAAGATACTATATAGTTCATTATGCCTTAAAAGACCTCGTCTGACTTGATCAGCTCATCCTAGTAGTACTTCTGGTAGTACTTCTGAAAAATAGCTTTATGGATAAGGACTTCAAAGTCAAGTTCTCAGGAACGTTTTTATTTCAGGAACCTTAATGAAGCATCACAGCTACAGCAGTTGCATGTTTCTGTTCTATCATTTCATTTTCCCATACTTGATGACTGACCACTTGAACAACCACAGTGCATTTAAAATTCATAAATGTATGTTAACATAATACTAGGGATGAAGTTCTTTTGCATGACATTGAGGGCAGAAGACAGGAGCAGAAAAGGGCTTCACAGTTACAAGAAGAACAAGATTTGGATTAGAAGCAACTCAAGCAGCCTGTTAACTCTTGAAGCACAATTTTTGTGAATTTCCCTTGTCATCACTTCAGAAACACTCTCTAAATTATGAGCACGTGCATGGTTTTGCATTCCCACTTTCTATTACCCATTGATATCAGAAGCTGAATTAAGTCTGACACTTTAACACTAATGGAAGGGATTACCCCATTGCATTTTGTCTAATCTTAATTTTCTTCTGTTTAACTTCAGAGTTAGCTATTCATTTTGCTTTGGTATTATTGTTTCTGGTTTTTGTTGTCTTGTTTACCACTTCCTTTAACTTTGAATTCCCCCTAGGGGTTGATTAGCAATGTGCAATTTAATGGGGAAAATGACTACTTCCTTGCCTTGCAAGATTTAGAAATGGCAATTATAAAAAGTTCCCATTCCAGCTTTTGCTCTGAAACCAAGTCTTTGAAACAAAACTCATACTGCCTATCTTCAGCAATATTGTTTTGTGAGCTCTTCAGCAAGCCATTTCTTATAAAATTCACAGTAAGGACGACATTTTTTGCTTTGTGTCCATACAGGGACACAAATTTGCTTTTCAACTCTCAAAAATTCCACATCTTTACAGATTTTAGACTAATTTCAGGCTGCCTGACTGCCACAGTTTGTGTGCTGCCTGATTTGTTACGTTTGCTGCCAAATCCCCTGTTCAACTACGCTTATACGTCCCAGTAGCATTCTTCATGAGGACACATTGCAGGAGACGAGAAACTTTATTCCTTGCATTACCTCAATTACACATGTCCATCCTTAGGTTCTTTACAATCATATAGTATCTGCAGATATACTGATGATCTGCGTACTGGTATATGCAATGTACATTGTTTCTTTTTATAGCATTAATGATACTCAGCTTATCAGATGGAGAACATTTTCCTACTATGATGACATTTTTTAGTGCATCATAATACTTGTGTGTATCTTTCCACTCTCTTCTAAATATCTCTATGTTTTTTGTTTGAATTTCCTGGTATTTTCACATTTCCTTGAGCTTGTTTGCAGTCATGGTTTGAGACTCTCGAGTTTTAAAAAAACATGAGATCTTGTAATATCTTTCAGGCTCTTGAACAGGAGCCGGATCTCAGGGAGCAGGAATGGATGGACTCTCCAAGGAGATGTGGAAGGTTCATCTGCAATAGTTTGGGAACTCCAATAGGACCCAAAGGGATACTGTAAGGATAGTAAGGATTCTAACATTGTATGTTCACTCTCGAGATCTCCATATGACCTAAATGGACCTAAATTTCAAAACAACTTCTACTATATGAAAATGTTAATACGAGAATGCTCTCAGGGAAGGATCTCCAGTCAGTGAATGTACTGTTGAGATAAAGAACACCATCTGGACTAAAGAGCAACCTGTGAGAGATACTAGGCCACTAGATAGTCTCAACTAACTAAACGGACAAGAGTAATGTCCTGTATGTATCACACAGCTACCACACTCAAAAAGCCCCACAGATAGACTGTATCACTTCCAGATAAATCCCTGATGCTTTTGAGATTGACACTGGTCTAGAGAAGGAAAAGAGTAAATAAAATGGGCTAGGGACTAATCTCTGGTTCGCAGGTTGGCAACACAGCAGTTTCTACTCACTTGCCAGAATTTTTTTTGTCCTCAAAATAGTACAGTAACATCTAAAGTGCCTATTGGGAACAGATCCTAGCATATGCTGTTGACTCAAGCCACTCCTGAGAACTGTCTGGGAGATTACTAGGTTGGAGCAGATCAAAACTATGCCAGAGTATGCTAGCAATAAAAACGCATGGATGACTTCTCAGCAGTGCTCGAGCCCTTGCCATTCACTGTTTCACTCACTTGTAAATACACAAGCTAGGTGACCAAGACTAATGCACTGAAGTTGTCTTACTGAAAACAGCAGCACCAAAACTGTCACTGCTTTTCTAACATACAGCATGATTTCTGTATGCCTGCTATGATGCATGTGCTTATACAAGACTCAGCAGGACTCAGTTGCAGTATCGAAGTCAGACTGAGGAGTCTTTAGAAAAGTATTTCTTGGCACAAATTTCACCTCTTTTTGTATAAGCACTAGCTGGGGTCCCAATTTTCACATGTCAAGACAAGTGCTACTTTTCATATGAAGATTTAAGTCATACAGCCTTATGCAGATCTGGCAAGAAACTATAAATGTAAAGACACAAGAACTGATGAAGCTGAGGTTGACAGGGAACATCCTAGCTAGAATATTATCCAGGGAACTGCTGAAGCTGCCGATCTCTGTCATCTTTTCAAAGTCACATGTAGCACAAAAGAGGGCCTTCTTCAGAAATTAATGGCTCCATAGATAAAACAATGGATTAGATCAGTTTCTCAGGAACTCTTTAAGTTCTCTGTCCTCTGCTCTGATAGGTGTTGATTCAAGATCTCTCTGTACTCAGAAGCTCTACAGTTGGATACCCCGGCAGGAGCAGTGGGGGACAGCAGCCAGGCAGACCAACACCTACTCCTTGTTCTCTCCGTTAAGTCGATAAACCTGAAGGAGCATAAAAGTGACTCCTCTGAGAGCAAAACCAGAATGGGATGAAGGGGCCTGAGATTTTTAGAACTGGTCTCCCATATATCAGAACGATGTAGCAGGAAACACTTTCTTTTGATCCCAATTCACAGTTCCTTCATAGCCAGAAGAAATTTCATTACAGGAATTTTCAAACCACTAAACTGGCAAAAAGGCATACAAGCCTTTTTATTCCTTCTTCTCCTTTTATACTTGTTCCATAAAACCATTTCCCACTCTCCAGCTCACGATCTCTCTAAGCAGGAAAGTCCTATCTGCCACACACTTGTCATAACCTAGGTAGGATATGACAAAGTTTCAAATACATCAGTATTTATAAAATTAGAAATGTCAAACTGCAGAAAAGAAAAATAAAAAGGAAAAAAAGGGTGGTGGGGTAAAAATCAGTTTCTACCTTGACTGTTAGGCTCTTAAGCTGCCAGTATTTAACATTAATGTTTCTACTTCAGGCTCATGATTGCTACAGTTCTGCCATTTGTGGATATCAGTGTGAGATTATCTGCCTTTCACCAGCTCAGGCAATCCACTTCTTGATGGATATGATTTTATTTTACCTTTTAATGTTTAAAATGGTGAGAATCCAGCCCTCCAAGCTATCATTACGCTTCTCTTGATTTAAATACAAGAAGTTAGCTCCACTGGTACATTCATCCACAGGAACGTTAGCACTTCCAACTTCATAGACAACCATAAATTATTTCTGTCAACAGCAAATTACTAAACATAGTACAACACTCTATGAAAGACAAAAAGAATGCACACAATCAGCATTTCCCTTTATGACTATGAAAAGCTCTAACAGCAGATAAGCCTGAACTAAACATCAATCAAATCTGGACCCCAAACAGGGTATGGCTTATGATATGTCACACATCTGGACTCGACTATCGAAAGCAATCATGCACTTAGGAAATTTGAGGCTGTTATGCAGAGGTTTAACTAGAGTCTTGGCAACTCAATTTGGGACATGAAAGGTATTTGCACTACAGTACCAGGTGCAGTAAAGGAAACTGGTCTTGCAGTTCGATTCCAACACCGCGTCCGCAAACAAAACAAGGCAGCTACGTGTGAGGAACGTGGATGGAAATCTCACCTGCCATCCTGAAGTTACGCTGTGGCATTTCGTCACTTCTTGTCACTTTCCTCGGGCTTGGTAAAGCCTTTGCAGAGTCTGAAGCAAAGGCCCATAGCTTCTTCCTGTTTGTAACAGTGGATGCCTGGGTTTTGGCAGGTTGGTTTGCTGTGGGGCACCACTTGTACCCTCGATTTGCCTTCACACATGCGTCCTTGTACTAAAAAAGGAAAATTGCCAGTCATGACGTTATACTATCCACAGGGCAATAGAGTGCACTGCTTGTAAGAGCATTTAATACAGCAAATAATCCTTAAATATCTTGATTTTTTTGACAGTTTAGTCACGTGCTTAGAGTCTGACCGCCAACACAATCTAACAAGAAGAACTATTAAGATAAGTAGAGCTGCATTTAAAAAAGTGGGGGTTCTCTTTCCTCTCCTGAGGGTTTATCACCCAGAGCAGGCTGAAGTTCTGATCCTGCAAACTGCTCCCCAGTGCTTGAATGCTCACTCTGGGAAACAAATTCTTTGGCAGGTCCAATCTTTGTTTACTTTCTAGTTTGAATGAAATGAAAGCAGACGTTTAGCAATAAATGCAGCATGATGCTCCTTTACCTCATACTCCTTTTCCTCTAATAGATCTGTACCTTAGACTAGTTGAGGATATTCTTTCCCAAAGCAGGCACTGAAAACCACTTAACCGTTTAACTGTGAAACACGTTACCACATCAGGTGTGTGCCGTTGGTGGAGCGGAGACTCCCCGGCCACCCAGCGCTGTTTTGCCTGCTTGTTACTTGCTACAATAAACCTTGATTGGATTATCCCCGGGCTGGCGTACAAATTTTCATCATAACTTATAACAATTTGGTGCCGTGACTCGGATAAGGTTAACTTCGTTTGGAATCTAAACTCTGGGGAGGCGCCCCATCCTTGGATGGCCCCGGAGTGGACGATATCCTTTCCAAGACCCTTACCTCCGAACTCTAAATTTGGCAAGCAGGCAAAAGAACACTGCAGTACCCCATAATTTTCGTGCACGAGGATCCGGACGAAGACTCCAGGTTAAGTGAGTATTGAAAGCGTTTCCCGTTCAGTCGGGGTGGGTTTCCCAAAGTGTGCATAAACGAGACGCTCCCGAGAGGAGCAAAGTGAGTGCGGACCCTCTTGTAGTGCGGTTCTCATTTCCCACAAGGGCATGAGCCACGAACGAGGGGCACGTGTGTGTGTGTGAGAGAGAGGCACTTCGGAAGATGGGGCAGAAGAAAAGCAAGCCTTCTGACTCCATGGTGGGTTCCCCGGGGTGTAGGTCGCCTGGGAAGAGGGATGACTCCATAGGGAATCCTAAGGTCAGTCTCCCTATGATACCGCCAGATAGTCCTTTAGGGTAATGATTGCCCATTGGGATGACTGGCTGCCCAGACAGGGCAAAAGCAGAGAGAAAATGATATATTAATGCATACAGGGGTGGGGTGGTAAACAAATTAGAGGAGATCAGGTATTTCGGCCTGTTTTGGGGACGTTTGACGATTGGATATGTCAAGCCTTAAACATATATGTAAATTCTAAGGAACCCTTGAGTTTAGAAGAGAGTGAATATGCTCATTTATGGATAAAATTAGATACCCAAATCCATGTATTTGCTCTAAGTGAAAAGAACCATAAAAAAAAAAAAAAAAAACAACTAAAAACCCCGAAGAACTTCCCACACCTCCTCCCCCTTATGTTCCCCCTACACTCGCACCTGACCCAACCCCCCCCTTCCTCCTCTTCCCCGACAGCCCCAGCCCCAGACTTAGACCCTCCGAGTTCCCCTGAGGAGAACAGGGGAATAACGAGGAGTCAGACCAGAAAGAAAAGCAGTTAGAAGAAAGATTATACCCCTTGAGAGAAATAGCTATAGGGGGTCCACAGCCTGGCATGGGATTTGTGTCAGTACCTTTGAATTCCGGAGATGTAAGGGAATTCAAGAAGGAGATGGGGAACCTTTTAGAAGGCCCCTTGGGAGTATCCGAAAGGTTGGACCAGTTTTTGGGTCCTAATATATATATACCTGGGAAGAGTTACAGGCAATTTTAAGTATACTATTCACAACAGAGGAAAGGGAAATGATTCGAAGAGCAGGAATGAGAGTTTGGGATCAGCAGCACCAACACGGTCCAGGCGCAGATATTAAATGGCCACTACAGCGGCCAAACTGGGATAACCAAAATGCAGAACATAGAACTCATATGGCAGATCTGCGCATTATAATTGTTCAAGGCATTAAGGAATCTGTTCCTCGAGGACAGAATATTAATAAAGCATTTAGTGAACACCAGAAGAAAGATGAGACCCCCACTAAATGCTTAAAGAAGATTAGGGGAGTCAGGGGATCTATTTGCTGGGGACCCCTAAGAAAACAGAGCCCTTGATAAAATTAAAATTACGTCCCCAGCATCAAGAAGTAGAGTTCCTTGTGGACTCTGGGGCAGAGAGATCTAGTGTCCAGTTAGTGCCCCGAAGATGCACACTGTCCTCGGAGAAATTACAAGTAATAGGAGCAAAAAGGGAACCGTTTCAGGTACCACTAATAAAGGGAGTAAAAATAGAAGCTCCATCTCGACTTGGAATAGGATCCTTTTTGTTGGTACCTGAAGCAGAATCTAATTTACTGGGAAGAGATTTAATGATTGAATTGGAAATTAATTTGGAAATAAAAACCAAAGAAATAGCAGTAAAATTGTGTGTCTTGACAACGGAGGATGAAGCTAAAATTAACCCCGAAGTGTGGTACACTCCAGAGTCAGTAGGACGATTAAACATTGCTCCATTTGAAGTCACTATTAAGAACACGGAAATTCCAATTAGAGTCAAACAATATCCCATGGCACAAGAAGGTAGACATGGATTACAGCCTGTAATCGAAAGGTTGTTACAGCAGGGATTATTAGAACCTTGCATGTCACCACACAATACCCCCATTCTGCCCATAGAGAAGTCAGATGGCTCCTATCGCTTAGTTCAAGATTTAAGGGAAGTAAACAAAAGAACTGTTACCAGGTTTCCAGTCGTAGCTAATCCGTATACGTTGTTGAGCCAACTTTCCCCGGAATTGAAGTGATACAGTGTTATAGACTTGAAAGATGCCTTCTGGGCTTGCCCCTTGAAGGAGGAATGTAGAAATTATTTTGCCTTTGAATGGGAAGATCCAGAAACCCACCGGAAACAACAATTAAGGTGGACTGTACTTCCACAAGGATTTACAGAATCACCAAATTTGTTTGGGCAAGCTCTGGAACAAGTACTAGAAACTTTTGAATCAACCTCAGAGGTAACTTTAGTGCAGTATGTAGATGATCTGTTGTTAGCTAGGGAAGATCAAGAGACTGTTAGAAATGAGAGCATTAGATTATTGAACTTTTTAAGCCTGAAGGGGTTCAAGGTTTCAAAGTCTAAATTACAGTTTACTGAAGAGGAAGTAAAATACTTAGGACACTGGCTGAGTAAGGGAACTAAGAAATTAGATCCTGAACGAGTGAATGGTATCTTATCCCTCCAGGCACCAACAAGCAAGAGACAGATAAGGCAGTTGTTAGGACTTTTAGGGTACTGTAGACAAGGGATTGAAAATTACAGCAACAAAGTGAAGTTTTTGTATCAGAAATTAGTAGGAGTAAGATTAATAAAACGGACTCAGAAGGATGAACAGAGTCTAGAAAGCCTCAAAGCTGACCTTGTAAATGCTCCGGTATTAAGTTTACCCGATACTAAACGACCGTTTTATTTGTTTGTGAATGCAGAAGGAGGAACAGCCTTTGGGGTATTAACCCAAGAATGGGCTGGAAGAAAGAAACCTGTAGGTTATTTTTCCAAATTATTAGATCCAGTTAGTAGGGGATGGCCTACTTGCCTACAAGCTATAGTAGAAGAAACATTTGACTAAATTAATCATTGAAACTAAAATGAACCGGATAAAATGTTTACCATTAGCACTATTAAATGTAAGGACGCAACCCAGAGCAAACACTGGGATCTCTCCTTTTGAAATGTTATAGGGGATGCCCTATGACCTAGAAATGCCGATTGAACACCCAAAGATAGAAGAAAAATTCTTACAGGAGTATATCATTAAACTCATGAAGAGACGGCAAGAACTAATAAAGAAGGGACTGATAGTGCAGAGGCCACCATTAGATATTGCAATACACAAAATTATGCCTGGAGATAACGTATTGATCAAAACTTGGAAAGAATCATCTCTAACTCCCTGTTGGGAGGGACCGTTTCTTGTTCTGCTTACTACAGATCCTGCAGTCCGGACTGCCAAAAGAGCATGGACTCGTGCAAGCAGAATCAAAAGACCAATGCAGAATTCTCACTGGGAGGCGACCAGAGACCCTGACAGCTTGAAAATTAAGTTCCGAAGAAAAGCGGATGAGTGAGGCTATCTTTTGTAAAGATCCTCACTGTATATGTTATCCCTTTGTATGTTACAGGTGTAAACTCTGTAGAGAAAAGTGGTGGACACATTGCTCCTATGGGTATTCCCCTCTAGTGGTATTTGCCACGAATGTTATTATTACAAACGGGAATTAACTGAGCAAGCATTACGTGTGGGAGTATCAACCGGGAAAATTACAAAGGACTCCAAAGAGTGGTGGGATATTTTTGCTAAAGGCATAAACCCTGAGAGGTGTTGTCTTTACGCCAACGAGCCGTGTTCAACGAAGGCTGAAATACTGCCAATATCTTGCAGACGAACAGTGGTCAGAGTGGGGTGGGGAGCTTAGAAAGTGAAGGATAAAAACTGGGACGCATATAAGTCAAAGCGAATCAAATATAAAGGAGGTTCCCCTGAAGAATACGACTGCTGCCGAGAAGATGGTACACCTCACTGCTCTAAGCAACAGAGTAGGCAGAGAAGAAGGCAGAGACGTACTGCTGTTCGGATTAAAGTTGATGAACCACCTCCAGAGAAGGCTCACGGAGCCTCTTGACTTATTACTCCCAAACAAAACGTCCTCAGAGCTTCCCCGAAGTCTCCCATCTCTCACCAGGGGTAAAGACAAAAACCAAAATGATTATCAACAACCTCGGAATACCTGTCGCAAGGGTAAGGGTACACCACTTTTCTTGAACTTAAGATTAAGCATTTGGATGATAAGACTGTTACTAATGCTGATAGGGATAACCCAAGGTAAAGGGAACCCCCACCAACCTTATAAATGGACGCTCTATAGGTGGGAGGATCAAATGATATTACAGCAAGTAATTGCTACCGGGGCCCCAAGTTTTAATCAATCGTTATGTCAACTCGTACCCAGAGACCCATGTCTACATAACTTAGGCTTTTAGTTTTGTCCTAGTTCTCATAATGTTAATATTAACCTTTGCACCTTGTATATTGAATAGAATTACTGGATTGATAAAAAATCGATTAGAAGCTGTACACCTAATGTTGATAAGAAGACACTATAAGCACCTAGAAGAAGACGAAATTGTTAAAGAAACTCCCCTTCTCTCCCTAGCTCGAGAAGCTCTTGCCCAGTTTGAGGAACAAAATAAGAAAAACAAAAAGGGGGAATTGTAATAAACTTTGCATAACCAATTTGTTCATCAAACCTGTTGATTGTTAAAATATATTGATCTCTACAACTTAGTAACTAAGCTGCTTTTAACTGTAATAACCACAGTAACAAGTGCAGAAACTAGATATTGAGCTAAGTAAGCAGGATGAGCCAGTCTTGATTACCTTATCATATAGCTCCTCAAGAGCAGTTTTCTGAGAAAATAAGGAACTGGTCCCAGAAACCGGCCAAGGCCGATTCCGTGGCTTGGATAGATAAACTTGAGGGAGTGTCCCCTTGGAACTAATCGTAATACCTCTCGGAACTAATTGTAATACCTCTTGGAATTAATTTTAATGCAAAGCGGGAATAGGTCATGCATATGTATAGGCGTACCTGCAACTCCCATACATATGTAACACTTAACTGTTTAACTGTCAAACACGTTACCACATCAGGTGTGTGCCGTTGGTGGAGCGGAGACTCCCCGGCCACCCAGCGCTGTTTTGCCTGCTTGTTGCTTGCTACAGTAAACCTGGATTGGTTTATCCCCGGGCTGGCATACAAATTTTCGTCGTAACTTATAACAAAGACGCAGCGTGCCTTGTGGCAGGATCACCATCGCAAGTGTATCGCTTGCATTCATCTCCATCTTAATCTGCCGGCTGGCACTTGCTCCCTCCAGGCTGTAGCCGGGATAAAAGCGATGCAGTTTACAAGAAGCACAGCACCGTGTGAGCCCGCTGTGTATTTATAAAAACGGCTACAAATACTAAAGCTCTGCAGGGACCGCTGACCCACACAGAGGCTGTGTTTTCTGAAGAGGGAGTCTGTGTGAAACCCACAAACCCAGGACTGCGACCCCCCTCACCCTGCCCCTTCTCTCCTTCCCTCAGCCGGGCCCGGCTCCCACACCCCCACGCCCGCCCAAGGGCCTCGCTCGCCTCACGGGCAGCCCCAGCCCTCACCTCAGCCGGGCCGCAGCTGGAGCAGAGACTGCAGAGACCAACATGGCCGCCCGGCAGCCCCGTGCCCCAGGACTACAGCTCCCAGCATGCCCCGGGAACCACCAGGGCCCCCGGCAGCCCCGTGCCCCAGGACTACAGCTCCCAGCATGCCCCGGGGCGCTCCTTCCTGCTGCCTGACCCTGCAGGGACACCGTCCCCGGCCCGGCCCCGGCCCCCGCAGGCCTCATGGCCGCCTGCCTGGGGGAGGACGAGGGCGAGGGCGAGGACGAGGACGAGGATGAGGACAAGGACAAAGGGGCAGGACGATGAAGCCCCGTGGGGCAGGAACCTGTGAGTCAGGTTCCCTTCTGCACTCAGCATGAAAGGCCTTGTGAGATATTGTCCTGACACAAAGAACCCCAAACATTCATGAAATGCAAATCAGACCCATACCTCCAATCCCACATGTAATGAGGTAAGAGAGATTTTACAATAGCCAATATATTTTCAGCCTGTATCTCAAGATAAGATGATAGCTTTTTCACAGACTTTGAGCAATACAAAAACCAGGACTAAAACACCCTACCAAACACCACAAGATCCAAGATAAAAATCACAATTTTTGCTGGGTAACATCAACACCACCTTTTTTCTTTCCTTCTTGAAAGACTTCCATTCCTCTACCGATTTTAGTATTTTCCCGTGAAACAAAAGTGTTCTAGATGCTTGTCTTATAAAAAGGCTTTAGTGAATAACTCTAGTTTTAAAGATTACAACCAAATGATCTTTTTCTTCTTTCCTGCTGAGATTCCTGACTTTTGTAAGCCTCTGGATTTCACCTCTACTGCAGGAGAACAATAAAAAACTTCTTGCTTATGAATTTTTAAAATGTGAAATGCAAGTACAAGATGAATAGAATTTTGAACACACACTATTACACTATGAGCGATTACCCACAAAAAGTAGGGAACACATACAAATGCTTAGGCGTTTAAGATGATTGCTACCCCTGTCTCACAAAGCCGTTTTTTTCCTGCTGCTTTATTCCACATTCCCTTGGTTGTAAGTTAGTTCGGTGCATCCTTCTTTTCACTGTAGCTGTTTTCTTCCTTCAGAAATGAAGGGAAAAAACCTATGTATGTTCTTTCTGTTTATCCATCGGTAACATACCTATAGCTCCTCTGCTAATTTTTTTTAAACTTTTTGTGCCTTGAATTCACTTAAAGTGTATATTCCATATAAACCCCATTTTCCCTTTATAAACTATAAATAACTGCTATATCAAATCTTGTTGACTGGGTATATGGATTTCTGATATTTTGGTTTATGAAACAAAAGCAGCCACCTGAAAACTTCACAGTGTTTCATGTCTAATTGCCTGAGTTATTTAACTGTCACCTCACTTCACTTGCTTCAGGAATGATACGTGAGGATGTACTTACTGATTAAAATGACAATTAAGGTAGGTTACCATCACATATCTGTACGAAACTTTGAACATGCTGTGTTTCTCAGCTTTTACAAATGCTGCTATATTTACATGCAACATAGCTGAAATTTGACCATGAAAAATGTATCCCTCACACATAACAATACAAAGTGTTGAGTGAGGCACATTAAAACAAAGATGTGTTCACCTAATTCTAATGTCTTTATAGTTTAAAAATCACCTACTAAAAAGCTATGAATGTTTTGCCTGTGAATACAAGAATTAGCTGCTTTTTTTTCCTCCAAAGAAAGCAACAGGCCTGCCTGCCAGTTTCCCGGCAATTGCAGTTGGTATTTGAACAAGCTTTCTCCTTCTGAATACAAAAGAACAATTAACTTGAAATCTAGAAGTGAGACTAGAGTAAGGGGGTATATACCCACTACAATCTATTGCAAAGCCATCTGCAAGGTTCCACATGAGATGATTGTTTTGTACAGAACAAAAAATAAATAAACAAAAAAGCACACGCAGCATTCACTTCACCTCCAGACTTCTAAATGAAAAGATGTATGTAACCTGGGATGCAGTGAACTATCTAAGGGAAATCGGGCCTGATAATCAACCTCTTTCATGTTTGTCTTACAAAAGCAAGGCTTATCTTTCTATTTGTTTGACAGACCCCAATTAGAATGAGTCCCGATTTTAACATGAGTTCTGCAGAACAAAACTCCAGGTAGTTGGGTGTTTGTATTGCAATTCTCACTCCAGATCAGCCCTCTTCTATTTATTGAGGAGCAGGTGCTGAGAGAGAAAGCAAAATGTATTGCCTTGTTTGGAACAACAACATCATCCTTAACAATGATGTACCTTCATGAGTAAATTGACTCATGTGGGTAACTTCTAACTTGGCTGCATAATTATGCAAGCAACTTCATGGGATTAGTGGCATAAGTAAGTGCTCACTAGAGTAACAAAAAGGGCTTCATACATTAACATTGTTTTTCTTTCCCTTCAATGTAAGGCTCCTGTAACTTGTAATGCAACACAACAGCAAGCAAACATCAAGAAAAAAAACCAAAACAAACAGAAAACCCCAAATATGGGCTAACTTAACAGAGCATGCAGGCAGTAAAACTTCTTAGTCAGAATCATCCTGGCAAGACGGCCATTCTGTAGGATGAGCTAGCATGAACTGTCCAAAGAGTAACCGCAGTGTGCACTGTTGCTATCCTAGCAGGAACTCTGCTGCACACAGTGAATTTTTCCTGCTGGAAAATGTCAATTGTATCCCAAAACATTGTGTTTTCATGTGTAAGTACTTTACCAAAAAAAATTGTACTCAGTGGTTTATCATATTTAGTTCACATCCCACATTTCTCATGTCGTTAGAGCTTATGGGACTGTTATTTACTCACAAAAGCCTACTGAAGTGATGTTAACCTGTACACTGTAGTGCATTGCTTCTACTTCTGAAGACAAAGTCCAAATAAAAGGCAGGAATGCCCTTCATTGCAGAGGAAAAAATACAGCTGCCACAGTGATTCCTTCTGTTGCTCCTGATGCTGTATATATTAACATCAACATCTGCTGACATTGGCAAAGAGCAACATGGAACTAGACTTACCATCAAGAAATCATGTTTTTGTGTGATAAATAGGCAGCAGCAGCTGTTTTTACAGCTGGGAGATTTCATCTAACTGCGGGACCAGACACAGTCACTTCTTGGACATTCCAGATTGTCTTGAACAGTGCTAGAATGAACAGAGAACAGAAAGAAATGCTGAAATTGCAACTTTTCTTATGGTAAGTTGCAGTAGTATTGGCATTCTTCTGAGTCTTCTTCCACGTGCTGCCCAATTCTTTTTTTGTGTGCTGTACTATGAGAATGTCTTCAAGGCACCTTGATAAAGGACATGCTCAGGACTACACTTCTCTCAGATTCTGTGCTTGACTGCTTCCTCTGTGTTCCCGACCAGTTAAGTTCTCAAGGTTATACCCCAGCTTCATCCCACTGGCCCAGAATAGGAGAACCACAAATTACAGTAACTTTTCTGGGTATGACGGGAACAGGCAGCCCCACGCTCACCGTGCAGCTCATCTCCACACATTTTCTTGAGACGCTTTTCTGACTGCAGCACCATGAGCGCTTGGAAAGCCTCTCCTGCTTGTTTTGCCTGCCAACAAACCACTTCAAAGACTTCAGCCCTCTGTTGTCTGCTCACATGCTACCCCACGGGATGGCCACGTGCTCGTACCTGTAATGCACTCACAGAAGAGGATCGAGAGGGCTGTGAAAGTGGTACCAGCTGCAGGTGAAATGACTTATGTAAGGGATTTTTCTATTTGGAGAAGATCATAAAACAATAATATTTTGGGCTACCAATAAAAAGACAGTTTTGTGATAAAATAGGAAGTTTTAGGCTCCCTTCCTCCCTCCAAACAGTGAGCAGCAGCCTCTAGACAGGAGCATGGAATAGTCCTGACCAGAGTCAGCATTGCATCACATGGACCTGGTCTAAAATAGCTCTAACAAAATCCCAGCCTCAGAGGAGAAAGCAGCAGCAGCAGCAAAGATAAATCCTGTGATTATAACCAGAGTGAGGTTGTAAAGTCAGTATCTCTCTTCAGGAAAGTGACCATTAAGACTATGGCTTCAGTTTCTGTCCTGGGGCCTTTTCAAGCTGGTTAGGTCATTGTTTTAGAAGTTTGAGGTTTATTCAGGAAGAGATCAATTCACGAATGGATCATATATTTTAGCTGATCAAGAGAATAAATGGCACATGGCTATGTCTGTTAGTGTGTGAGCCCATGTCCGTAGAAGCCCCGTCGACAGCTTCACCAAGATTACCTTCTCACAAGGCCATTCTTCAATGACCTTCAGACGGTTCAAAATACACAGCCTATCTTAATGCCACTATCCAGGAGAGGATGTTTGTCCCAGCTAGTGTTGCATGGTCTGAGAGCTGTCTTTCTCAGGGACGAATCGTCTAGGGTGAAAGTGGTTTTCGTCTTAATGAGGGCAGAGCAAAAGTGTGATGCTGCACAGACTCTCCCTCTCGTGGGGAGGGAGGTCCATATTGGTGTCTGGGTCCAGACCATGACATTCCCTTTCTCTTGCAGTGTGAAGTGTTGAGGCACACAGAGCAATGCAGAAAGCACAAAACACCAAGTTACCGTTACCAAGTTGGAAACTGTATCTGCACCCTATCAGCATGGTCATCTTCTTTCTCACTGTCCCATGCCAAGAGAGAGCCTCCCCAATTTGACCACTGCTTTGGCTAGAGAAAACCCACACAATTCTAATCCTCATCGCAGTGGCACAGGGAGATGTGCATGAAGGGCGGGAATGGGAAGGGTGCTACATAGACAAGCAAGGGGAATCCAGGGATAGCCACACACTTGTGACTAAGACACAGTGGCTTAGGGAAATGCACAGTTCTGGGGCATGAAGGTCCTAGCAAGAAAGACTGCAGAAGTCCCAAGCCCTTCCCCTCCGCTCTGTCGAGCCCTGGGCTCCCCAGTGCCAGGCAGAGACGGCCACATTGGAAAGAACTCTCCCCCCAGTGCCCCTCCCACTTTCCGTTGGGCTCAGAATGTTGGTCGTTGGGCTTAGAATGTTGGTCGTTGGGCTTAGAATGTTGGTCGTTGGGCTTAGAATGTTGGTCGCTGGGCTCGGAATGTTGGTCAGTTGGAGCCCACGGCCGCCAGAGACAGCAGCACGGAGCTGTGCTGGCACGCAGGAGCGCTGGGAGGAGGCAGGATCTGACCAAGCGGCACCGAACCGGCACCGGCACCTCGCCTCCCATCCCCGCTGTCGCCGACTGGCCCGCGTCCTCGGTCCACGGCGAGGGTCCTCCTCTCCCGGGCAGGATGGGCCAGGCCAACTGCTGCTGCGGCTCCAGGTGAGCTCTCCCTGTGCCTCGGGGGCACGGCCGGGACCCGCGGTGGCAGCGGCCTTTCTCATGCCCGCCGCTCTCTGCTCTGCAGGGAGGCTCTCGCCGACGCCGAGGCGGTGCTGAGCGCGGACGTGCGGCTGACCCGGGGCCGCAAGAGGAGCGAGAGACGCCTTCTCCTCCTCCAGGAGGAACTGGTGATCGCCAAGTTGCAGTAAGACCCTCAGAGCCCAGCTGCCTTTCCCCCAGCCCTGGCCCTGGCCCCAGCCCCGGGACGCCCTGGCCCCAGCCCCGGGACACCCCGGCCCCAGCCCCAGGCCCCGGCCCCTTGGTGCTGGATGCGCCCATCGATGTCTGTCCCAAGGGCAGGTGGGGGACAGGGCTCGGCCCGGGGGGACCCCGAGGAGGACACCCCCAGCTCACCGCCTGCCTCTCCTCTCTGCTCTCTGCAGACGCGGCACCAGCCTGCGCCCACAGCTCTGCCTGGCCCTGGACCAGCTGTGGGTGCTGAGCGGCGGAAAGGAGGCGGCAGGGGACGAGGAAGAGGAGGAAGGCGGCGATGAGGACAGGACCTCCATCCTCCTCGTCTGGCCCAGCGGCTCCTGCGTCGCCACTTTCGGGTGAGTGCCACGGCCGGGCGGGAGACGTTCCCAAGCACACCCGCACCATCGTGAGAACGGCCTCTGCCCTGCATGCAGAGCCTGGGCAAGGAGCGAGCAGCACGCCGGCAGGGAGGGATGGGGGCATGGGCAGGTGCCGCATCCCCTTTGGGTCCCCAGAAGGGGAGGGCGAAAGCAGCTGCTCTGGCAGGACACGGGGAGCCAGGGCTCGGGCAGCGCCTCTGTCCTGCCCCACGGGGCTTCGTCCCGCTCCGGCGTCCTTCCCCACGGGGCAGGGCTGCGCAGGCGCCCGCCTCTGCCCACGGGCTGGGGGGCAGCGGGGCCTGACGCTGGTTCTCCTCTCTTTCTGCAGCTCCCGGGCGCTGAAGGAGCTGTGGGTGGGCACGCTCCTGGGGTAAGCCGCGGGGATGCTGCAGGTGCAGCCGGACGGGGGAACGCAGCTCCTCAGCTGGGGAGAGGTGCCCCCGTGGCTGCCGGCAGCTCTCGCTCAGGCAGAGCTGCCGCAGGAGGGAGAAGAGGCGGCTTGGGGCTCAGCCAGCTCTCTCCCTGTCCCTTCCCGGTGCACAGGACACCAGAAGGAGCCAAGAGAGCCCGGGTGACGCCTGTCCCATCCATCAGGCTCCTGGAGAAGGAGCTGGGCCGCCGCCACGCCGTGAGTGCCTGCCCGGTCTGGGCTCTGCCCCCGAGCCCTGGTCCTCCAGCCGAGCGAGCGGCAGAGGCATCGCTGCTCACCTGCCTCCGCTCCTTCTCTCTTGCCCAGTGGAGGACATTCAGTGCCGGGAGCCTGGAGAGGCTGATGGAGGGCCAGGCCGAGGTGAGAAGGGCTGCCTTTCGCCCGCCTCTGGCTGTGCCGGCACGTGCGGCCAGTGGGGTGAGGGATGGAGGGAAGGGTGGTGCCACTCGGGGAGCGGAGAGGGTTGGGGAGCCGCCGGGAATGCCGGCACATCCTGGCCAGCGGTGCTGGGGGGAAACCTGCCCCGCGGGGCAGAGAGCCCGGGAGGGCAGAGGGTCCCGGCTCTGCCACGCTCAGGCTGCCGGTGCCGGCTGGCAGCTCGCCAGCGGCCCTTTGCGCCGCGGGGCTGCTCTCTGAGCGCAGCCTGGTTCTTGCAGGCTGGTCCCAAGCAAGGGCCTCCGATGGTCCCGCCAAGCAGCGGAGGGGGACTTTGCCACGCACCGGGTGAGTTTCGGGAAGAACGGTAAGCTCCTGCAAGCGCTGGAGCTGTGCTCACTTGTCCCTCGAGTGTCGCCATGCAGGTTGGGCAGCCCGAGGCAGGATGTCACCTCCAGGAGGAAGGAAGGATGGACACCCGCTGGGCAGCGGCCGCTGGACGTGGTTCTGCGGGGACACGGAGCCTCTGCTGCTGCCCACAGCTTGGAGGAGGACAGGGCGAGGGCTGGGCCAGGCTCTCCTCTCCTGGTGGCGTGCCGGCTCTCAGGAGCCTCCCAACTGGAGCTGCTGAGCCGGAGCTCAGAGGTCCAGCTGCTGGCTCCCTGCCCGTCCTGCTGCACCGCTCAGCACCACGCTGTGGGCAGGGCAGGCCCCGGGAGCGCTGGCCTGGCGGTCTCCGTTGACGGGCTCTTGCTCGGCTTTCCTTTGCAGCAGGAGGGAGCAGCAGCAGGAGGAGGAAGAGGAGGGGGCTGCCCTGGCCCTTTGCTCATCGGAGGACCCCGGCCGCTGCCCAGGCGCCAGGGCAGGTGGGCTCTGGCTGCAGCAGTGCGCTCTTTGGCCAGCCCCTGGCAGCCCTCTGCGGGGAGGACGGCTCCCTGCCCCGGCCCATCCAGGTAAGCCAGCCTGGCCGGGGGGGTCCCCAGCCCTCCAGATGCTCCCTAGAGGCGGTAGGAGCCCTCCCTCCGGCTGCTCCACAGGGGACACGGGCGTCCCCAGGAGCTGCGGGGATGGCGGCTTGGGCTCTTCACCCCCAGCAAGGAGCCCGCTCTGGGGCAGTGCTCTGGCCACCGCTGTCGGAAGGCAGCTCCTCGGCCAAGCAACTGTCCTCCTGCCTCTCCTGCAGGAGCTGCTGGCTGTCCTGCGCCGGGAAGGACCGTCGACGGAGGGGATATTCCGCAAAGCTGCCAGCGGGATGGAACTTCGGGAGCTGCGGGAGGCCCTGGACCGCGACGCCGATGTCGACCTGGGCAACCAGCCTGCACTCCTGCTGGCCGCCGTCTTGAAGGTGAGCGCTTCTGACCTGCGGCTGGAGGAGCTCCTGGCCGGCCTGGAAACTTCAAAGGCTCACCCAGAGCCCTTGGCATTGCAGGACTTCCTCCGAAGCATCCCCGACAAGCTGCTGGTGACCCACCTCTACGAGGACTGGATGGCAGCCATGGAGAGGACCAGCAAGGAGGAGAAGGTCTCCGAGCTGAAAGCGTAAGTGCGGGCAGCAGCCTGCCTGTTGAGCAGGAGCCCTGGCCGCTGGCTGAGAGCACCTGGAAAGCTGGGCAACTCAGCCGCTGGCTCCCCCCTGCCTTGGACAACAGGCCTGGGCAAAATCTGCTTTGTCAACCTAGTGTCCCTGTTCCCTCAGGGTGGCCGAGAAGTTGCCTGCAGCCAACCTCTTCCTCCTCAAGCGGCTGCTGTCCCTCCTCCAGCACATCGGCCGCAACGCAGCCACCAGCAGGATGAGCTGCAGCAACCTGGCCATCTGCCTTGGGCCAAACCTGCTGAGCCCACCCGACGAGGACCTGCTCCCGCTCCAGGCCATGCTGGAGGTGACCGAGAAGGTGCGCTGTGTTGGCAAGCCGGCTGCAGCCTTGCCGGCCTATCCGAGCTTGGCTGCTCAGAGGTCCCTGGCTGCCTCCTCCCTTGAGCAAATGCCGGTGGGGTGGCTGCCTGCAAAGGCAGCCCCGCAGCCACAGCCATCTGTGCAGAGGCAAGGGTCGGGAGTGGGAAAGGCTGCTTGGGACAACTTCAGGCAGCTGGGTTGAGAGCAAGGGTTTGATGTGTGCAGGTGAACACGCTGGCGCTGTTTATGATTGAAAATTGCGGCGACATTGTTGGGGAGGAGGTGGCTGGCCGCTCCTGTCCATCAGCTGGGGAGTCGCCAGCCCCCACGGACGGAGCCACAGGTATGAGGAGGAACTGAGGGCTGTCCCAGGCTGGGGCTCGGGATACCAGAAACCTCAACGTCAAGAAGAAAACCGGTGTAGGGCTTGGGGTGGGTTTTGCTTTGGGTGTGCTACTTCCAAGGCGTCACTGCTGCACATGGTTTTGCTTTCTAGACCTGCCTTTGGAAGAGCAAAGTGGCCCTGCAGGCAGAGGAGACCAGGGCCACCAGGCAGAAGCCATTCTGCATGCATCCCCCTCTCTGGGTGTCCTCAAAGGAGCTGGGGGAGACATGGTGGCGGAGTCCAAAACGACAGAGGTATGTCAGCTCTGCTCCACAAGCACCGTGACAGTGTCTCTCGGGTAGGAGGGTAGTTTCTGAGGAGGCCAAGTAGCTGCTGGGCCTCCTCCGGCCAGCCGATGGCTTGTGTGTTTGGGGTTCCTCCTCCTCCCCCACGGAATCATACGTTGTATGGAAAACTGGAAAGGTCCTTTCTCAAATGCATTAAGCATGTGCTTAATCCAACCAAATACCTACAAAAAGACAGCGGGGAGTAGCTGTCAACTTGAGAGGGCTTTTGCTCGGATCCTACTTCATCACAGTTTCATCAAGTCTGTTTTGGGGCAGGTGGACTGTGCAAAATGTGGATGCATGATGCAAAGCAGCATCTTCCCCAGAGAGCTAAGGTGGTAATTTGGCAAGCAGTCCCTTACTACTCCAGGCCGTCCCTTGCCACCCCTGAACTCCAACAATTCTGGTTTAGGCACCTCCAGCTTTGCCTCCAGCCACCCTCGAGAGCACGGCAGAGCCCCTGCTACGCCCGCAACAACTGGGCAGCCTTTCAGAGGAAAGAAGGTAAAACGAGTCACTTTGGGTTAAAATCAGAACTGTCTCCGCTGGATCGTGGCCTTACCTATCTAAGCACACTGTGGGATGGAAAGGTTTGCAGGCTCTCCTCGGGACAAGGAAAAGAGAAGGAACCGAAGGAGGAAACAGGCCTGGGGAGATGAAAGCTGTGCAGAAAAAAAGAGGAGGAAGAGAGAAAACAGATTGGGGGATCGCAAACGGAAAAGATGCAGGAAGGTCCGGCAGGTCAAGAAGCCCAGGTGTGTACCAGGCTCTGCTGCCCATCCAACTCTCAGCACTGCTCTAAGTCAGGCCAACCCGCTGGCAAGGCACGGCGAAGGATGGTGCTGCGCAGGGTCTGGCAAGAACCCCGTGGCCGCTCCCCAGGGGCTCCCCATCGAGCCCTGCTGCGTGGCACAGGGGCCCTGTGCATCTCTGCGCGCGCACAGCTCTCTAAGGGCATTCCCCGTGGGGATAAGGCGCCAGAGCCCTCCCCTCGGCAATGCCAGCCGTAGCTCGCTCTCTTCTGGGCTATGAGCAATTCCTCGTCAACGGTGTTCCCCAGAGAGAGGGCAACCAAACCCTGCCTCTTCCTGGCGCTGTGCATTCAGCAGCGCTCTCTGACTCTGTCCTTGTAGGTGCCGTTTTCCTGTTACTGGCTGAACCCCTGTGAGCCCTGGGCCCGCCCCCCACCGCAGTTAATGTTCTCAATAAAACGGTTTTTCTCTCTTCTGACTGTGTCCGCCATCGGCTGTTCTGGAGCGGGCAGCTGCTGTTTGAGGATGACCCCTCGGGGAGGAGTTTGGGATTGTGCCTTGTCCCAGCATCCTTGCCGGCGCGCATGAGGGCTGGGTTCAGGTGCTTTAGGAGTGAAAGCAAGGCACAGAGTTGCACAGGAGGGTGGAGGTTGGAAGGGAGCTGTGGAGGTCGTCCAAGCCCTCTGCTCAAGCAGGCTCCCTTAGAGCAGGTTGCCCAGGACCACGTCCTGGTGCGTTTGGGCTACCTCGGAGGAGCAGCCCCATGAGCTCCGAGCGAGGGCAAGATGTAGGCAGACACGGTGGCCAGGAAGGGCTGAAGGTCCGTATGCAGCCACCGTCACCTGCAGCTTGCTGCTCCCTGCGGCCATCACCCTTGCACAGCGAGTGCCGGGCAGTTTCTGCAGAATCCCCTCGCTCATGGCAACGGTATAAACCCAACCGCCGTGCTGGGCGGTAGGAATGCGTCAGCTCGCCCCAAAAAGCTTTGGAAGGGGCTCCAACAGCAGCCGGACTGCTGAGGCTTTTGTGCGCCCCGGTGTGATACAGGGGATGCCTGCACCCTGAGGGAGGAGGAAGGATGAGCACTCTCCCCGTCCGTCCGTCCGTGGGTAGGTAACTCTTTTGCTCACAGGTTGTGGTGGTTTAAGCCTGGCCGGTGGCTGAGCACCACACAGCCGCTTGCTCCCTGCCCCCCAGGGGGATGGCGGGGGAGAATCGGAAGGGTGAGAGCCCCGACCGTATCGCCACAGCAGGCTTCGCCCTCCCGGTGTCCCATCACGCTGGGACCCCCCACAGCACTGCCCAGTGACACACTGGGGGGAGTAGGGGGCACTGGGGGGAACCGAGGGGGTCACAGGAGGTTACAGGTGTGTGGGCAGGGGGCGGAAGGGGGGCACTGGGGGACGAGTGGGGAATGGCGGGGGGACCTTAAAGGGTCAGCAGCGGCACAGGGGCCGAGCAGAGGGACGGAGAGTAGCATCTGGCTGGCCCATCGGACCCCTGCCCGTTAACCCAGGCCCCACTGGTGCTGTTCCTCACCCCCAGCGAGCCTCCGCACATCTGCAGGGGGCAGGGGCAGCTCCACACAGGGAGGCCACCAGCAGAGACGTGGTTTTGTCCCTTGGGCTGCTGTGCACGCTGGCCCGGCTGCGAGCCCACGTGAGCCTCAGCCCCCTGTCCCGCGGGTCCCACCACACGCGCGTGACCCAAACGGAACGCTCTGCAAAGTTCGCTCAAAGGAAGCACGTGCTTCCGCCTTGCCCAGTCCTTCCTAAAGGTGTTCCTTGGTAAAGGTGAGGATGTAAGCGGGAACGGAGCCCCTTTCTGGGTTGAACAGCAGGCTGAGGGGGGCTCCTGCTGTGGCGGGGGCACCGGCAAGGGCCAAGCTGGCCAGTCTTCCTTCGTCCCGGTCTTCAGAGGTGGCAACCTCCTGCGTGCTCTGGGCTGGCACAGCCTTGCCCGTGACCCAGGGGAAGTTTCCCTCTCCCCGAGTCCAGAGTCCTGCCCCATACACGGCACCCTGGGGCAAAGGGCAGAGGAACCAAGAGGTTCCCCTCCTTCGCAGGGTCCCCAGCGTCAGCTGTAGCATCGCGCCTATCCTTTGTAGTGCCCAGAGCCTCCTGTTTCGGGCCGAAATCCTCGGTTTTTGGGTCCAAACCCGCCTTTGATGACCCCCAGCCTTTCCTCAGGGCCCACAGCTCCATGCTGAGGCTCTCAGCCCTAAAGGTGGAGTTCGTTGCCTGGCAACCTCCACCCAGCAGTCCCTGGGGAGTCAGTGGGCCCAGGACAGCCAATCGCATTTGAGGAGGCGGGGGCAAGGCATGTGATCGATAGGTAACCCACCAGTCAAGCTTCGAGGCCTGCAGGAGAGGTGGCAAGAGGGGAAAAAGCCGGGCTCCCTGCCGGGTGTGTGTGTGGGGGGGGTGTTGGTTGGAGGCGGGGCATGCCCGCTCCACCAATCACAGCTGGCAAGAGCAAAGCAGAGATGACTGATGAGCCGCCTGACCCATCACTGGATGGGAGGAGCGATCTCATGCAGCCAATCGGAGGAAACATCGCCTCAGGGAAGGGCGGGCCCCAAAGCAGGGCACAGTGGCAGCCGAGGGGAGCGATCCTCCGAGGCAGCACCGCCTGAAGGGAGGAGACTGGCAGCCCTCCCCAGCTGTGCTGACCCATGGGAGAAGAAGGTGGGGCCTTCTCCTGGGGCCAGGAGTTTCCTCTAGGCACCTGCAGTGCCGAGGGCTCCGGCAGTCCTGGGAGCTGAGTGTGCCAGGCGCAGGGCAAGCGGCTGAGCTGGGCGTTCTCCAGCGGCAGGCATTTGGACGAGGGGGGCTCGGCGGGAACCCGTCTTGCCCTCCCGCTTCTTCTTGTGCTTCTTGAAGTGGAAGCACTTGTGCAAGGCTCCAGGAGGAGTTCATTTGGTGCCCGCCCTTGCTAATTGCAGGTGGGTGGTCTGCAGCGGGCAGGGAATGGGACAGGACTGCTCGCAGGAATGCCGTGGGAGGGGAGGTCCGTCGCTCAGGGAGACAAGGATGAAGGGTGGGCATTGAGGGTTGTGGTGCTTCTCTTCCCAGGTCACCATTACGCGTGAGGAAGCTCTGCTTCCCTGGCAGTGGCCGAACATCTGCCTGCCCTCGGGAAGCCAAAGGCAGAAATCAAGCAAGAGTCGGGATGGAGTTGCAGGAATAGTCGCCACCTGTCGACCCCAGCTGTCGCCCCAGTTCATTCTCTGTGTGGAGAGGCAGTTCAGGGTGCCAGGAAAAGGTAATTTAAGGGATCTCCACTGCTTATCGGTTCTGCTGACTCTCATGACTTTACTGGCATTGTGGCATTTGGTGCTAATGCCAAAGCTCTTGGGGAAATCTGTGTCAGGGTATTGGCATCTCTTAGGGTTGTGATCCTGTGGTAGGGGGGAAAGCTAAAAAAATGAGACACAACTGTAAGTAAAGAAGCAACATTGAGGGGGGGGGGGAAATACATTTTCCCAAAACACTTTTGAGGTTTAGGGATTTGGTTTGAGAACTCTTGTTTTGGTGACACACTTGCTAATAAGTCCAAAAAGAGATTTATCTTTGCTTTCATTGAGATTTTGACTTGAGTGCAGTTAGTGATCTGCTGTAACCTTAAATCACTCCTGTCATCTGACCAATTCTCTGTTTTGTCTCTACTACTGAGCTGATTTTCTTATCTCAAATGTGGCATAAAATTTGCATGTACTTCCTGGAAATTGAAAGATTTAACAGTGCTTTGTGGAGTGCTATTCAGTCGATGGGCGCATGGCACACAAGAATTTAGGGGTAAAAGTTCTTTTAGAGGTTCTGAGGGTTATGGTCCTGCTGAAAGATTAGTGAGAAATTCAGCTACACAGTTGTCAGGACTCATAAAACTTGCCAAGACTGCAAATATGTGATGTCTGGGCTTTGGTGTTGACTAAGCACAGTGCAAACACAGGTGGATACAAAAGCTGGAAACAAGAGCTTAGGCATAAAAGAACCAAACCAAACCAAAACCCAAGATGATGGAAGAGAGAAAAATGTCCTGCCAAAAATACTCCTTTAATTATTCACCGACAGAAAAGACAACTTCCAGAAGAGATTGTCTTCCTGGATGCAACTGTGAGAAGAAACCTAATTACTGAACCAAAATAGTACACATATTGTAGGATGATAATAATGCATTAAGTATAAAATAAATAAAAAGGCAGAAGAAGCCATGCTGCATTTCCTTCAGATTGTGGATTGCCTCTCTTCCAAAGATACTAGATGTTTATCTGCCCAGTACTAACAGCACTTAAATATTATTTGCTGTTTGTAAATGAAGTATTTGAATTGGAAGTAAAGGCTTAAGATTATGAAGCTTTTCACTGCCAACAAAATGTCTAGGTGCTGAAGGAGCTGGCTGCTTGCTGGTCCCAGGGTGCAGGTAAAGCTACTTTCTGATTATCAGAGATGAATCAGAATCTCGGACATTGCCTGACTCTTCATCATCTCGGTATCGTGCTGAATATCAGTAGCAGGCAGGGAAGGGGGTTCTTGTGTCCCTGTCTGAGATGCCAAATTGTGATTTCTGCTCTCTGTCCCAGGTACGTGCCTGTGCAGGCAGCTAGATGGGAGCTTTCCCTCTGCAGAGCACGGCTCTCTGCGGTTTGCAGAGAATAATGTTTTCTACAGCCTTGTTTTCAGCTTTAGGCAGGTCTGGCTTCATTTTTCGGGGGAGGCAAGAAGGCTTGCCTTCTGGGAGTGTGTTTCACCACTGTCCCATTTTTGCTGAGGTCCATGAGTGTCCCTAGTTGTGAGTAAAGGAGCCCTGGTGGGACTGTGGGCTGGAGATGTGCTGCTTTTTGCCCCTTCTGTCCCTCCTCTGAAGATCTGATAGCAGAAGTGTCTTTGAGACAGGTTTTTTGACCTGCTTCAATGCAGTAATGGATTACTGAGAAGCAGCAGTACCAGGGAGTATGAATGCAATTTTCTCTTGCATGATTTGGCTGAAGATCAGAAATGTGCTTCACTGAATAGGAACATTGTTGATTAAAATGGCATGACTGTTGATGCCATATTACAGCGGTATCTTGCAGTGTTGGAAGCTCAAATCTATCTTTTCGTGTTAACTTAAAGCTTAAACTCTGAGAAGACTGTAGGAATTTAAAAATCACCCTCTGCAACCTATGCAGACCTTGAGGTATGAGCCAGACTGAGAGGAGTGAAGAAAATGTGTTCATGCTTTTTTATCCAGCTGAAAGAGCTCTGTATAGCTTTAAATGCTGTTGCATCTCATTTTTAGTTGAATATAAGCAGATGGTAATAGATTAGGTGTCAGATATCTTGTGAGGGCAACTACCTGGCAATGACATATTATTAACAGTAGTTTAAATGATTGCACTTGTTTCAGAACAAAAAGTGGAGTTCTGTCTATTTTTAATCTGAGTTTCTGAACTATCTGATTGGAACTTAGTACTGGGGAGGCCTTCAATACAATTTTTTTTATGATGATCACTAGGGTGTGATGGTTGTCGGTTATTTTTAGGTGGTGTGGTCAAATCAGAGGTGTTGAAAGCTTACCCCTCATCTAATTGGGGTGGGTTTTGTTTGTTTTCGGTGCTTATTTCTTTTGGAAAAGCTGAAGATTAAAATCTCTCTGTATATACCCATGCACCCCTTCTCCATGGTGTTTACATAAATGTTTAGGCTGTTTTCCAGGCTGTTTCCTTCGTGCAAGACTGGTTGGAATCACCTTAAAACACCCTTTTACCCAGCACCTGCGAGGGAGGACCACAGTGTTTGGGGACCTCGGTGGTCCCAGTGCCTGAGGATGGTGTGTGCACACACACACACATTTATCTGGGGTGTTCCTGCAGCTCCCTGGGACTGGGCTGTAGCCAGGGCCAGGGTTTGTGAAACCCCTTGTCTGAAGATTTCTTGGGACCACAGCACCCACAAGGGCAGGAGCAGAGGGACAGGGAAGAGAAGCATTTAGCAATATTTAGCAGGGGCTCTCACCAAACCAGGCTGATCCACTCTCCAGCTTCTCCCTTAACTTGGGGGGAATCTGCTACCACAGATGTTTCTGGCGTTTGCCGCATCGGGAGGATTGTCAGTGGGCTGCACTGGGAGCAGGTTATGGGAAATAAGAGCCTGTAATGGTCAGACTACAATGCTGGGAGATTTTTACAGTAATGCCCGTGCTGCAAGAATCCAAAGGTCAGAGAGGAAAATTGCAATACCAACTTCAATTAGTGACTAAGAAAGGGAATGACTTTCATGATGTGTCAGACTGTGCCTCTAAGCCCTATGAGAAGCTGCCACCCTTCTCCGATGACAGGTAGCGTCGTGGCAGTGGCTACTGCTGGGCCAGGAGCAGCAGGCAGATGCTGCGCAATAAAATGAGAGCAGAGAGCAGGCAGGCTTGGTCTGTGAAGGATCTGCTATCCCATAATTCATTCCCTGCCCTTATTCACTGGAGGCTGAATGTGAGGATCTTTGTTCACTGGGGGTTTTTTGTTTTGGTTTTGTGGTTTGTGTTTTTTTTTTTTTTTCTCTTTCTTTTGATTTGGTTTGTGGTTTGTGGTTTTTTTTTAGGGGAGTTTAGGAGAACTGACTATGGGCAGCAGAGAAGATCTGGTGATTCAAAGGATCTTTTTTCAGTTGTTCATGCTAGAAAGTTCTTGGGGTTTTTTGTTTTGTTTTTTTGTTTGCTTCTTCCTGCTGCCACTGAACACCTCTGGGATCCATTGCATTTTACGGGGATTGTTGCTTTGGAAGATGGCAGGAGGTCCTGTGGCCCTTTCTGCCAGCCAGCCCTGCAGGAGCAGGGAAGCTCTGCTGGGAGGAGGCCAAGGAAGGGTGTCAACAGCTGCTGTAGAAATCCAGACGAGCAGTTCAGGTACATAGGAGGGATCAGGGGTACAGTCCAAAGGATCCACGCAGGGATGTGCTTGAATGATGACTGTTCCCTCCCACCCCAGTGCTATGAAGGACATTTGTGCCCGGGTCTTGTACCAAGGGACTGTCATACCCTCGTGTACGGGGACCCCTCGTACACGCACCCTGGCACGATTAACTTTGCACAATCTTGGCCCCCTTCCCTGTCTTCAGGGGAACCCGAACTAGTAAAACGTTTTTGGCTTGTTTTTCTTCCTTGCATGGTGAGGATGGACCATGGCAGCATGATGTCCTTACAGTGTCACTTGGTGGGGAGACTTGGACTTGTCCTCTACAGGCTGGACACTAACTGTCCAAATGACTTCCTAGAGCTGGCTGCAACAAAGAAATGCAGTGTCATGCTAAGGAGGAAATGACAGCTGGATAGCTCCCTCCCAGAAGCTATAGCAAAAGAAGAGAATGAGAAAAATGAGGGATAATTGTTCCTGACAATGGTGTATTTTAAAATCAAAATAGAGATTTTTTTTTTCCTTCAAAATAGAGATTTTTTTTCCCTTCAAAATAGAGATTTTTTTTCCTTCAAAATAGAGATTTTTTTTCCTTCAAAATAGAGATTTTTTTTCCTTCAAAATAGAGATTTTTTTTCCCTTCAAAATAGAGATTTTTTTTCCCTTCAAAATAGAGATATTTTTTTTCCTTCAAAATAGAGATTTTTTTTTTTCCTTCAAAATAGAGATTTTTTTTTTTCCTTCAAAATAGAGATATATTTTTTTTCCTTCAAAATAGAGACTTTTTTTTTCCTTCAAAATAGAGACTTTTTTTTTCCTTCAAAATAGAGATTTTTTTTCCCTTCAAAATAGAGATTTTTTTTCCTTCAAAATAGAGATTTTTTTTCCCTTCAAAATAGAGATTTTTTTTCCCTTCAAAATAAAGATTTTTTTTCCCTTCAAAATAGAGATATTTTTTTTCCTTCAAAATAGAGATTTTTTTTTCCTTCAAAATAGAGATTTTTTTTTTTCCTTCAAAATAGAGATATATTTTTTTTCCTTCAAAATAGAGACTTTTTTTTTCCTTCAAAATAGAGATTTTTTTTTTCCTTCAAAATAGAGATTTTTTTTTTCCTTCAAAATAGAGATTTTTTTTTCCCTTCAAAATAGAGATATTTTTTTTTTCCCTTCAAAATAGAGATATTTTTTTTTTCCCTTCAAAATAGAGATATTTTTTTTTTCCCTTCAAAATAGAGGTTTTTTTTTTTTCCTTCAAAATAGAGATTTTTTTTTTTTCCTTCAAAATTTCTCAGGAAGTTTTTGGTGATGTTGGACTCTCCAGTGCAGAATGATCTGAACACCGCTGCAGTGTCCTGATGACAGGACTTTTCCAAGCACTCAGCTTTAGAAATAGTCTATGGAAAGATGTCCATGTCCTGGGCATGAGATTTAAAAAAAAAAAAAAACAAACCCAAATTAAGAAAATAAAATTTGAGCGGAAAGTCCTCCTTTCTCCCCAGTGCAATAATTCTTCATGGCACTTGGAATCATGCTCAAAAATGTTGAATCTCTTCCCCTTAAGTTTGAAAGATGGAAGAAAAATTTGAAAATAAACATGGAAGAACACCTGGTCTGCAGGAAAGTTTTTGTGGGGAAAAAAGTTATCAAAAGCAGCTTGGTGATGTGATTTTTTATTTATTTTTTTTTTTTTTTTCCTATTGCCATTTAGGTCAGAGGGACTAATTTGTATGATTTTCTTAAGAATGCTTTCATGTGTAAAATTTAGATCTCATAAATCAAGACTCAAACAGGACAATAGTAAGGATGGAAATGTTTTCTTTACTGGCATACTGGGGACAGACTTTATAGTAGAGAGTGTTGCAATAGGACAAGGGGTAATGGTTTTACACTAAAAAAGGGTAGATTCAGACTAGATATAAGGAAGAAATTTTTTACAGTGAGAGTAGTGAAACACTGGCACAGGTTGCCCAGAGAGGTGGTAGATGCCCCATCCCTGGAAACTTCAAGGTCAGGTTGGACAGGGCTCTGAGCAACCTGACCTAGTTGAAGATGCCTGTGCTCATTGCGGGGGGGGGGGGGGGGGGGCGGGTTGGACTAGATGACATTTGAAGGCCCCTTCTAAGCCAAACTATTCTATGATTCTACGCTAACAAGTTTGGAACAATGTCATCCAGTTCTGGGCTCAGCAGAGAGGAGTGAAACATCACTGGAGTCAGGGTGCCACTTGTTTCTATTAAACATTTTGTTAGAATCTTTCTTTTCTTACTGTAGTTTTGTACAGGCATTCATCTGCCTTTTCCAGTGTTTAATATTCACATGCTGGAAGAGTAATTTAAATGGGTAATAGATACAGAGTGTAACCATTAAATCTAGTTCATAACAATGCAAACTATTGGATGGCAACAATTGCAAATATATGCCTGGCTTTGCAGGATGCCAACTCGTTGGCTTGGGACACAGAGCTCACCTTAAGTGACAATAAACATTTTATATTTAGATGTTCATTGCTGAGCCAGATGAACACAAAGAGCTGCAGCGTTTCATTTTTTTTTTTCTTTTTGTTTTATGTAGGGGCCTTATGCGGACTGACGGCAGTCCCGGAGAGAGATCCAGCCTCGCTCGAGTGGAGTACACCTGCAGCTTTTAATCAGAAACGACAGCTATAAAGCAGCACTATGTGCAATACCTCTGAGACCTGTACCCTTGCTGG
This sequence comes from Buteo buteo, assembly GCF_964188355.1. Lineage (NCBI taxonomy): Eukaryota > Metazoa > Chordata > Aves > Accipitriformes > Accipitridae > Buteo > Buteo buteo. Next base: position 38,905 of record NW_027439257.1, on the reverse strand, counting down.
TGCTCACACTTGCATGGAGGAGGAGGTGAGCAGGATGCCTAGCAATAAGAGAATGATAGCATTTGAAATTTCTGGAAGAAAAAGAGTTATTTCTGTCTGTTTTCTTCATTCCTGTCTTTTCTGCTCCTTCTGATAAGCAGTGTGGCTATGTTGTCGGAAGGATAAGCTGAGAAGTGGGTTAAATGAGAAGGTTTTCCTCTGGGGGGAAAAATCTGGAAGTGGCTTGGACCCATATTTTGTAGCTAAATGGATTGTAGCTGTAAAAACGTGCTGTAGCTAGACGATGAGTAAGGCTGTGTCACAAACTGGAAAAGTTGTGGCTGACTGAGGAAATCTGGAGGGGTTTTTGTGCTTGTGGAGTGTCTGTTTTTTAAGAGCTTCTGGAGAGCTGGATAGCTTCAAGAGTAATGTCAAGTCGTTTTGGGGTCCAAAAAAATGCTGAATTGCTGCAGGAGGAGTGTATGGGGTTTGCTGAATCTGAAATAGCTTGTGAGCACCACTGGAGGCACAGTGTTGTGGGGACACCCCCAGAGGTGCAGTGCCCTGGGCAGTGGGGTAAGGGTGTACTTGTGTGGCTGTCACCTTAGCCTGTTTGTAATTCTGTGCTTGTGTGGGAGCTGCCTGTGTCTAGGTGAACAGTACCTCAGTCACACCTTCCTTCTCATACTGTTTTAATGCTACCGTATTTTAATTTGTCTCCCATTATTAATTAATGGATTGACTCCCCTTCAAAGCAGGTTACTGCTTTTTTCCAAGTGCTGAACTGAAAATGGTGACCAAGTCCTGCATACAATGATACTTTCTGCTAGAAAGTCATTGGAATGATTCAGGCACCCACTTTGGTGCTCATCCATTAGGGGAGGACTTCACGTGTGCTGTACTTTGGGAAATGAGTGTGCGTTTATTTCTCCATTTAACTGGATTTTTGTGTGAGTGAGATTTGTTAATATTGTTGTATCACTGATTTTGCTGGCTTGCCGTGGAAATCTTCCCCAAAAGAGTTAACAGCTATTTCTAAACAAGATCCTCCAGACCAGATACATCCTGAACAGCTGAGTTGACCTGGGAAGTGGTTGTAGCCTCAGGTGGAGTTGCCATTACAATCACAATAACTGAGCTATCATATAATCAAATTCTCCAGCTCCCTGAATTGCTGATCTCACTTCTAAGCTTTCTGTAAGTGGAACTTCTGAGTCCTTGATGTAAGAAAAGCCTCGGCAGCTTTTAGTTATCTTTTTGGCATTTTCCATCAAAATTTCTGACTAAACTTCACAGCTTCCAGCTGCCTACTTGGCAGTAGGTTTAGGGAGCTGAGCGAGCACTAATGCCAACCCCATGGGGGTCTGCGCTTGCCCTCAGGCTGTGATGGCTGGTGTGATGCTGGTGGTGCATCTGGTGCAGAAAAGGAGCCTTCCCACAGACACAGGAATAAGGCACGAGTCAGCTGGCACGCTCAGCTCATGCTGCTGTAAATAAGCTGAAGTTTTTTGAAGGCTGGCCTCAAAGTGACAGCCTTTCCATTGTCACAGGAACTTGAAAGTCAATAGTAAAGATTGTAAAGTAACAAAAGTCCATGATAAAGATTTCATCTTTGAAGACCGCAAACAGCAACCCGCGTGAGGAGTACCTGCTCTAGCCTGAAGTTATTGAAGAGAAAAGAGAAAATGTGTTAGTTAGCATTCAGAGGGTAACAATTTTCTGATTTATATTGATTGCATGAGCTAAAACCAAGAAGTACTGAATGCTTATCTGGGAAGTACAGCAGAAAATTGAACTTAAAGGGGATTTGGAGAATGTCTGTTGGAAGAAAAAAATTCTCTTTTATCTATGCAATTTCCTGAAAATAAAAGCACCCACACTCCATATTCCTTAATCTTTTATTCCTCTTTTCATTTCTACTAGTTGTGAAAACTAGAAGACAAACTAATTTGTTATCCTTGTTTAGCCAAAATGATTTCCTAGAGGAAAGAAATATTAAGAAATGTCTAATGTGCAAAACCAGCAGGATTTCTTGCAAACTAGGACAGGGTTTATCAGGCATAGCATACACATGGCCATTTCACCCTCCCAGGGTTTAACAGAGGGCTGAGATTTACCTGAACTCAAAGTTGAATCAGGAGAAATGGATTTGCCCCAAACCAGGAAACAAGGTTTGTAGTTGTCTCAATAGATACAGTGTGATATAGCCCAGGGGAGGTGGAAAACACTGCAATGGTTTCTGCTGATGTTATATGGAAGGAAAAAGAAAAGCAAGCTGAGAGAAAACCTATCAGATAAGGGAAATATCCAGTCATGATCCTACTGTTTGCAGTAGGGTAAACTGCAGCTACTCAGAACAAACATAAATGTCAGAAACCTATGGAAGAGATGAGATCATCCAAAGGTTAGGTACAAAACCAAAGCAGCTTCAGTGTATTGACATAAGCAGTCCTCATATTGAATGTTAAAACATTTCTCTTCTATCAGCTCAGTGCTAAACAGAAGCTGTAAAATGAAATGATAAAGTGAATCAGATAGAGCAATGTATGTTTGGCTGCTTATTGCTGACAACTGGCCCTGGCAAAAGCTGAAATGGTTTTGTGGGTATCAGCAGGCTGCTGCATTCCTACAGTATTTGCAGTTAATGAGATTATTGGGTTGTTGTGTGATGTATAAAAAAAGCTAATATTCTGTCTACAATGCCAAGATGTCTGGGCAAGTCAGAGACATGGAAAGATAAGAGTGAAGTTATGGGACTCATATATTGGGATGTATATTTCAGATATTTTATCCATTTTCTCTACTGCTTGCAGAGAATAGAGATGATTTATTATGAGGTCCAAAAATGCCATTAGTATGCTACATTTGAAATGCATGCCCTAATCTTATTTACCATTGTCCTGTGTGAGGAATTTTAATTATTCTCTAAGGTTTAAAGGAAAAATACCTCCTGGAAGAAAAAAGGAATAATGCTGCAGTAAACTGGCTTTCTCCAGTGTAAGCTTTCAGCCGTAACAGAAGAGAAAATGTGGAAGTGTGTTAGCAACATTCATTTTTCACTACATTACCTTGTGGAAGCAGTATACAAGAGCTATTAATATTTTATTACAGATATCTGTAACTGTGTTTGCAGTTGACTGATCTGACTGTATGATAAGAATTAAGTTAGCAAACAGGTATTTCTCAAGTACAGTCCTGTCTTTTTGTTTGTTTGTTTTCATGGCCAATTGTTAAGCTGTATCAACCAAGCCACTATGTTGTTATGCAGGGTTTTCCATTTCACACCATGCCTTTTCATGCACACGTTGCATGTGGTGAGGTGCTCAGAACAGAGAGAAACCTGCAGCCCAACACGGATGATGATCTCCTCTGCCTGCACTCCTCTCAGAAGCGATGGCATATAGATGTAGTACTCTTACCGAATACATAGTGGCTGGGTTGGTGTGGTGTTTGGGGTTTTTTTGTTGGTTTTTTTTTTTGTTGGGTTGTCATGTCCCCCCCCCCTGCCCCCCCCCCCTCCGGTTGCTTGGCTTTTTTGCAGTACTACGTTATAGGCCTGATCCAGCTGAAAATTCCCCCCAACAAAAAGTCTGCTTTTTGTCATCATTTTATAGATGAGCTGAAACCAAAAGATACTGAATACTCAGGTCCTGTTCAATACTTGCTCAAGGCTGGCATGCTGCCACAGAGCACAGCAGGGCTGGGAAGCGGAGCTGGCTCTGGGGCAGCCAGGGGGAGCATGGGGGCAGAGATGCTCTGTTGTGTGGGGCACCCTTTGGCTCTCTGATCTGACCTTGCAGATGGAGGGTGGGTTTCTGTGTGTGTGTGTGTGTTGGGTTCCCTTTTTTTTTTTCCAAAATTATACAAACTTAGGATAGATAACTAGATAAATTCATGTGTGTAGCTATGTTCGAGTCAGTGGGAGAAGGAAGAGCTCTTTTGTTGAGTCTAGAGCTGGTATTTGCTAAGAGTAACTATGGTGGTGCAATTATGAAATTTTATTGTTAACTGACTGTACCATATGCACGTTTTTGGTTTTATTATGCTAATAATTTTCACTGTTTTGAGCTATCTTCTACGCAATTTTCTGGTTCAAAAAATTTCCCCAAACAAGCATTTAATAATTTTTTTTCCACTACCTTCTTGAATCTCTATATAGGAAGAACCACGTAATTTTTTATTTTTTATTTTTTTTAGCGTTCAATCTCAAGCCCCTGGGATACAGTTAATTTCTCTGGCTCTGTATCACTGCTTTTCCAAGGATGTGAGTACTACATGGCTTGTTTGAAAAACAGCAGCTGACAACTGCACTTAGTTTCAGACAGCCTTAAACTTTTGTTCCTCATTTACTTGAGTCTGTCAAAGATGCATTTGATACGGAATACCTAATTCTGGTACAATCCTGTTCTTGTAAGGTTTAGAATGTACTGACACAGAGACTTTGTCACGTACGTAATGAGTTATTCTGATAATAAGAGAAGAAAATTACTTGGAAAGAAATGCCACATGTACGTGCTTAGAAATTCTTGTATTAAATTGAGTCCAATTTGTTATAAGTTTCAAATGTCAAAGAAAATAAAATCAGCAAACCCAGATATATGCGTATTTTCCACAGGGCTGAACAAAACCATCATAGAAACTTTGGAACAGAGTTTTGTGTTTGGACACCTTTCTATTGTACTGTCTCTTCTCTGTCAATGTTGGGCCATTCTTCTCTCATAGCTGAAGTTCACTGAGATGAGAAGGTTGAGAGCACTCCGCTCTTGTATAGCCACTTTTTTTCTCAGTATGTGTAATGGTCCCCAGAATGAATCCTAATAGCGTGATAATCTTGCTCTGAGCTCAGAGGTGAATTTTGGTCTTAAGTCGGATTTACCTAGCTTTCTTTGAATACTCAGGATGTGGAGAAAAATGCTGTCCTGGTTTCAGCTGGGATAGAGTTAATTGTCTTCCTAGTAGCTGGTACAGTGCTATGTTTTGAGTTCAGTATGCAAAGAATGTTGATAACACACTGATGTTTTCAGTTGTTGCCAAGGAGTGTTTAGACTAAAGTCAAGGATTTTTCAGCTTCTCATGCCCAGCCAGCAAGAAAGCTGGAGGGACACAAGAAGTTGGGAGGGGACACAGGCAGGGCAGCTGACCCAAACTGGCCAAAGGAATATTCCATAGCATGGGACGTCACATCTAGTATAGGAACTGGGGGGAGTGGGGGTGGGGGGATCGCCGCTTGGGGACTAACTGGGCATCGGTCGGCAGGTGGTGAGCAATTGCACTGTGCATCATTTGTATATTCCAATCCTTTTACTACTGTTGTCATTTTATTAGTGTTATCATTATCATTATTAGTTTCTTCTTTTCTGTTCTATTAAACCGTTCTTATCTCAACCCATGAGTTTTACTTCTTTTCCCAACTTTCTCCCCCATCCCACTGGGTGGGGGGGGGGGAGTGAGTGAGCAGCCACGTGGTGCCTAGTTGCTGGCTAGGGTTAAACCATGACAAATGCCTATCACAAGGTAAGAAATAACATATTAAGGGACCTTGAACCTGCACTTAGTAGCCGGATAAATTCCTTCTAACTGGTCCAGCTGAGGGGAGAGGGGGTCCCTTGCATGAATGAGGGTGGCAGAAGGTCTCTGATTTGCCTTAAAACCTGCTTCCTTGCCTATAGGCTCACAGAGGAAAGAGGAGTTAAGTTCTGAGAAAAGACAGCAGCAACCCATCATGCCTGGTGGGACCTTGTAAAGCAATTTACAGCCTTTGGCTGTCCGCTTTTTCACCATTAGAGAAATGCTATTTTCTTTTATTTCACCTTTACGTTTTGCAATGCGTGTTCCACTGTTCACTGCAGAAAATTATCAAACGTGTGTACAAGAGAGTCTGTATTAATACCTGGGCGGGAGATGGGGTTTTGTGGGCTTTTGGACCTCTCTAGGAGTAACTTGGAGCATCCAGGGCAGGCAGGGAGATGGGTTTATATTTTCAGTGAGTGCATCTGTTTGTGTAGGGAGCAAGTTCCCTGGGTGCAATTTTGGTGCTGGCTGTGGGAGCCAAGGGCCTGTCCTGGGAGCTGGACTTCTCCTAGGGCCAGCCCTGGGCCACTGCCAGCCGTGATTTGGGCATTGGAGAGATGCGGAGCAAGCACCTGAGCTAGGCTGTGGGTGTACAGAGCCTCAGCGGTGTCCCCCATGGTTTGGTGCTGGCGAGGAAGGGTGGCAACTCCCTGTGCTGCTACAATTGGGGTTGCATGTGGAGAAGCCTGGGGGTGTGCTGCCTGCCGTCCCATGGCGGGGGGGTCAGCCTGCTGCTGGCAGCAGGATGGGGCACCCCGGCTCACTTGTTGCATCTTCCATCCAGATGAACACCGTGTGGCCAAGGTGTGTGACTCGGTTTACAGGAGGTTAAAACTGTGGTGTGTGCAGCACGCTGGCATTGTTTCTTTTTTGCACATTGCAGCAGTATATTGTGCAAGTGAGTTACCAAAATATCCTGGAGCCCACCCACAACTTCAGCTGAGAATGGATTGTGTTCATCAGCTTTTTTTTTTTTTTTTCTTTCTTTCTTCATTCCACTGAGTCTACTCCCCCACAATTTAGTGAAGCAGGGATGTGCCTTCCTCCCCTGGCATAATGCAGCATGGCTCAGGAATATAGAACCAATTTGTCTGCGTGACAATATGAAAACTCAATAGAATTACAAAAATAGAGTTATTATTTTTTTAATCCCCCCACCCCCACCCCGCAATGCGAGTGTGTATTATACTTTTCTCCTCATCTGGATAAATACGCACAACTCACATAAATGACCCTCAACATGAAGTGAGAGTTGTTTCCTTTAGGCATGGAATTATTCATTTTTAACTTGATACTGGTGCATCAAATTGCATGCAATTTAAGGGTTGATAAGGTATTTATGTTTTTCCTTTAGACTGTAAATGAAACAGAGTTTTCAGACACATTAACTTCTTTAAAAAACAATTCTCTGTGAATTTTGCGTTTTTGAAGTATGCCAGAAAATTTCTTCTCAAAACAGACACTATGTAATACTTGCTTCTAGAAATCAAATTACATATTGGGAAGGTATAATAACAATTGCAACACACAAAGGCAGCACTTAATATTTTCCTAGTCTCACCTACCATTGATGATGACAACCTTTGTTTTTCCCCTTGGGAGTACAATTCATGGTGACCTTGTGACACCATTTTTTTTCTGGGCTGTCATAGAGGAAGAAATTGTGTCATCTGACGGAGGTGCTTCAGAACTTCTCCAAATCCAAATACTGTCCAGGCAAAGGTTTTGTTCTGTTATCTCCCTTTCTCCTCAGCCACCCTCAATCCATGTTGTACTTGTGCATGAATTACGTCCAGTTTGCAAAAATATTGACTGCTACAGAATAGCCCTAGTTAGTAAGCAGAACCACTAGGCCAGAGAGAACTGGGATTTTCCCCCCCCTTCTCCGTAGTGTTGATAAGTTATCGATTCCAATTCCAGCTGTATAAGGTGATTTTCTGCAGGTTTTTTTCATGCATCAGTCTGAGCTCAGGTCCCAAGGCCAATAATTTCCTGCTTTGCCATCTGTCAGTGTCAGTAGCCATAAAGATACAGTTTTTGGGGGTAGCTATTCACAGGGGCCATGGTGGCAGATGTGGAGGGCTGTGCTGCGTCCCCCAGGGTGGTTCCTGCCCTCTGCTTGAACGGTTACAGCTGCAGAGGCTGTTCCTCCCTGCTGCCTTGCAAATGCCATCTGACCTTGCCTGCAGGATGTCTGCCAATAGTTTGGGTTTGAGTATTTTAAATGGTCCTCTGGTTTGCCCAGTATGTCATTTCCTTTATTGGCGGGCTGCCGCATTCCCCTGTACCGCTCCTAGTATGGTGACTTCTCAGGATTTGACCCAGAGCATGCGTATTTATTCTTCTGTCAGCACCTCCTGTTCGACTCTGTTCGAATTTGACGAAGCAGAGCTTGCTGCTCATTATCAGGACAGCAGAGGGAAAGACTTGCCACAGAAAGCCCTTGTGGTGCAAAGCTAGTGGAGTTGAGCATCCTCTCCTGCCTTCTCTCAGTTTGCCACTCCTTCTGGCATTGCAAAAGGGCAAATCCCCTTTGTGGTCCCACATGTATGTAAGACCTATGACCTGTGCCATAGAGAACCGCACAAAGAAATAACCTGGGTGCTAAGCTGCTTCCCAAGAGTCAGATCCTCTCCAGAGGGGTTTCCACAGCCTTCCACTTGCCTCACTGCTGCGAGCAGTACACTTGTTCCCAGGTAAAAACCCTTTTGCCATTTTGCATTTGTGGAGTCCACCAGATTCAGATTCAGGAGGACTCTACGCATGGCAGTATTGGCATGTGAAGGCAGGACAGACCTCCCTATGGCCTCCTGAAGATGCAACAACAAAATATCCCAAGCAGCAGAGTTGCACTTTTGCATCACCTGTTGGGAAAGCTGTTACCTGTAAAGGTTGTAACTATAATGCACATTAGGGCTGTGAGTTTTTCTATGCTGTACAGATAACGTCTGGGAGCTATCACTGCAATGAATATGAAAGTGCAGCATAGTGCTTGGCCTCTCAGCTGAGCTGTTGAATCTGTAGTCCCACAGCAGGCAGCAACAGTAAAAATGGGGGGTTTGTGCCATTGACAGTGGCAGTGATTTCTCATCCCTTGGACTCAATAAAAACCTGACACTTCCTTCACTGACATAGTTAATATTTTCTCAATAGCATGTCAGCGTGCATGTGATCAGAATCTGGCTCCTCTGACTTAGAAACTGGACCGTTTCAGCAGCAAATTTTGCTAGGCAGCCATCCAGTTGACCTAAACCATTTTTAACATGGTAATTTAGAGGCAAAAGGCAGTTCTATATACTTTGCTACATCCTGAATCATCTGTGCTTGTTCTCCCTGTAGTTGCACTACGTCATTTTAGTAGACGTATTATAGCTGAAGCATTTACACTCAGCTCCAAAAGCTCTTTGAATATTCTTCTAAGAAAAGGCTGCTTTATAGGAAAATAGAGCACAAATTATTACCAGTCTGGAGCTGACATGGAGATTTGGCACTCCAGCTGGAGTGCTTTCTTTCAAGAGGTTTTTCTATAAATTCTGCCCTGTTCCTGATGAACAGGCAGTCTCTGTTGTCAGTGTCAAACTGTACACTTGTCAGACGTGATAAAGACAAAGGAATATATACAGTGTGCGCTGGCTGATTGCACATTGTCTGGAGCTGTAGAATTTTCCTACACTGTTACTGCTTTCAGGTGATTTATTTGTGCAATTTCTTGGGGAAAGTCATCTGCAGGTTTCAAAATGCATAGTGTTATGATCTTAGGGATTTATTCTCACTGTGTAAATGGGGACTATCAGTGTCATCTGTGAAACTACACTAAGATAGTATGGAAAAATAATCAAGACCACTTTTAGAACAGGGACCTCAGCAGAATGACTGCAGGTTTATATTAACACGCCTGGCATATAATGATGTGACTGGAGAGCAGTTGATAGTCTATCTAAGAAGTAGTACTACTTTTGGATAAAAATTATTGAACATTAGGGGCAATGAACAGAAGGTTTTAGAGGTGTAGTGTGTAGAATTTCCCATATCTCTTGAAAATAAATGTCTTATTTTCATGCTAAGTACTGTCTTTTTCATCTTCTACAGGAAATACTTCAACTCTGATGGAAATAAGTAGGGAAGATAATTGTAGTTTCTTACTCATTTTTGCCCTCAGAGGAAGGAGACCAACTTTTCTTTTAAGACTCTTCTTACTGTAATTGAACCAGGGTAATTACTATGCAAACAATACCTACTTTTCTCATAGCTTCAGGAAATTTGTGATCTCATTATTTGTTTGCTTGTTTGTTTTCCACTGCCTGCAAATCACTACCTAGATAAAGTAAAGATTAGCCTGGTGAACCCTGCCATAGTTTGGACAATACGTTCCATCTGCAGAGTGGTGAGGTCTTGGCTGCAGGAAAGGCTGGGCAGTTTAAGATGCCAGCTTGTTGCTCTCTGATAATTTGTTAGTCCTTGGCTGTGAGGAATAAGCACCTTTCTGGCTGATGTGGTGGAACAGACCATGGCTCAAGCTCTCTTCTGTTGGCTGGAAGAAACCATAAGGTATTTGCTATATTAATGTGTTTTTTCTTTATGCTGAAATTGCGTGCACTGGTGTTGAAATTTTTCCTTAAACAAAACTGATAGTGACTTGTTGTCCAGCTTTTGTATAATGGTGAAACTCTCCAAAATCAATAGACTTTTCTCTGGGCTGTGTGATGGAAAGCATTTCTAGACATAAAACAGCAGTGCTTAGTGTGGACAAAAAAATCCTTCCATTTGCAGGGTATGCGTAGGGGTAAAGACAGTGAAATAAATCACCAGTGTAACATGGACACATTGGAATAAGTTAATTCTTTTCTCTGTCAGTCTGTAGCCTAGAAATACGATGCCATGATGTGAGGAAGCAACTTCTTGTAGTTTTCCAAAACAGTGGTTTGAGTTTTGTGTTTCTCAGAAGTCCAGCTGCAAGCTCTGCCCTTGAGCTGCCAGCAAGGCTATTGTGGGGAGCAGCTCCTGTGGCTCGCTGGACCCTGGCTGTCTTGGTACCGGCTCCTTCAGAGGAACCAACTCCACATTAAACATGCTGCAGCTGTGGCAGATGACCTTCCCTTGCTGCTACCTTTCTTTTAAGATGGACAGCATTGCTGGAGTGCTTTTTTTCCAGCTGACACAGCATGTTTTATTTACTGTAGGAAGCAGAAATATCTATGTCACTTTTGGTCTGACTACACATTCCCCCCCCCTTTTGTTTTATTGCCTTGTTGGTCATGGAAGTGCAACCTCCTATTGTTTTGTCTTTGTTGCTCTATAAATTACTGAATATTGCCATGTTTCATCAGTTCAGAGCCAGGCAGTTGTTGCGGTTGTAGCAAGCAGATGTTCTGCACTTTTATATCCTTTACTTTCAATGTACAGATCATATTTTCTGCTGATCATAAAAAAAAATGACAGGGGCACATGGGATTCTTTGGATGCTGAATATACATGACTGTTTTGATCCAGGTAGTGAATTCAAACAGAAATATTCTATTTATGAAGGAATCAACTGCTAAAGTACTAGCACTGGTGCCCAGTTTGGGGTCATGGTAAAACTGCAGAAGCAGAGCCCCCAGGAGAGCTCTGTCACTTACTGTCAAGTTCCTGAAACTAAATGAAGTCCAAATAACTAGCATTTAGTATTACTTAATATTTCTTTTCATCAGATCTGGCAGTATCTCTTCCAGTCCTACAGGTTTCTGAAATGCTGTAAAGAAATTAACTGAGCCGAAGAAATAGCTTTACTTTATAAAAACTGAAGGTGTGAATATCCTTTAGTTTTGCACTGCTATATGCACAAGATCTTTCTGCTCCTTAGTGCCTCCACAGATAATTTCTCAGCTGAGGCCCTCTCATTAACCCCCTAGGAAAGGATGAGGCCTTGAACTCCTACTTGCTGACCAGAGCAACCAGAAGTCTTACAAATAATGGGCAAAATGCGTTGTGTCCTTCGTAAGTACCTGCTAGTGTTGAGCATATGCTGGTGAGTTCAGCTTGGATAGGAGATATCCTTTAGCTATATACCGCTGTGTCTTCTCTGTCACTCTATGTTTTCTGCACCTAACATCCCCCTCTGTTTCCCCAAGGTGAGAAATTATTTTTCTTTACACATTCCCAAGTGTGCTGATTCCCAGCTCAGCTTGTCTGTAGTGAATCGATATTTGTGAGAGACAAAGCAAATGCCATCTTATATTACATGTGTACTAAAGAGAGAGAGAACAAGAAAGAAGCAGTATCTCCATATCTGTATTACTCTCACTCAAACCACAGACTTCTCGACCAGTTCAGGTCCCATCTCAAATGAGGAATGGACAGCTTATAAACTGTCTGCATCAAACTTATTTGCTGTGACTTGGTCCTTCCACAGGGAGCTAGTTTGGTCCTTCCTAACAACAGACAGAGTTGCAGAGAACTCGGCGTTTCCCTTGACTGAGTTGCTAAGTTTCAGTCTACCTGTATCATCAGAAATGTCCATCCTCTTTACTTTAGCAACTCTAAGCTTACTTTTTGAGTGACTAAAAAGCCCACTTTAGCACATTTTATATGCTCTCCAGTCCCTCAGGCTTCTCAGTTAGCAATTCCTTCCATACCCTTTCTCTTAACCAGTATAATTTTGCAGACTCCTCCACAGAAAATATGATCTCACTGTAATCTCCTATACCTTAAAATAAACCATAACCCTTCAGTCCATTTCCCTCTCTCCATCCTCTCTTCTTTTGCCCTAAAGCTTAATGAACTGCTTTCTGGTGTCTTATTATAGATACTTCCCAGTTTATCCTTATTTCTGCACTGAAATGCCTTCAGTAGTGACAGACCTTTGCTGGAGGTCTAACGGCATTTTCCTTTTTTCTGGTGATGTGCTATCTCTAGAAATCTCATATATGGACTCAGATTCAGGGATCTGTGCGCACTCAGCAAATGCAAGCTAAGCTTGTAGCATTTTGGACAACTCTTTGGAAATTCAGTTAACAAAATTCAGTCTCTTGCCCTTTCCTTGCTAAAGGTCACTTTCTCTCTTTTTTTTTTTTTTCTTCTCCAGGCACTGAAGACAAGACCACCCAGTGTCTTTGTCACGGCTCAGCCTGCAATGTGAGTGTTGTTTCAGTGTGTCATCCTCACACCCTACTTCCAGGGCATCTGTGTTTTGCTGTTCTGTTCTGTGCAGCAGCATCTCTGTGTCCGCACAACTAAAATTCTGACTCAGGTTTCATCACCTCATGTTTGGAGTTACTTAGAACACTCACACTACATTTATATTTGTTTAAAATGCTGCACCTGAGATTCACTTCTTGCCTTTGTTAATTTAAGTACTTCATCACTCTTCTTGCCTCTCTCCACTGGCTTGCTTTCCTCCCCGTATACACTGTAGTTCTTCACTTTTTAAGACCCTTCCAGGCCTGCCCCATGAGGCTATGAAGCTGTTAACTCTTGTTTCTGCCCGGAAGATGATGCCAGTCTTTTTCACCCTCCTGCTTCACCTTTCCTTATGTTTCTTGCCAGGAGTGGGCAAAGTTCCTTGTAACCCCAGGAGGACAACTCGGTTGGGTGCCTCCTAGGCTAGCCTTGAAATTCCCTTTAGCAGTGATGCCTGTGTGACAGCAGACGCCCCAGTGCGCTGCCTTGTTCTGGCTTGTGTTTGTGCCCCGGTGCTGCTGTCTTCTAGGAAGTGGTATTTGAGGGGACAGAGCCCGCCTTGCTTTTGTCACCCAAAAAGGAAGCCTTGGTAGCAGTGCACTGCTATAATATGAACAATGCAGCTTACTCGTTATGAAGAGTCTGGGTTATCTACATGCATAAGCTTCTCCTAAACAAATTGTTTAGACTGAAAGTATCTACATTTTAGAAATGTAATTCTATAAATCAAATTGTTTTCACCGATCACACTTCCCTTTTATTGCTGTTTGTTATTTGAGGGCATATGATAGCTTTCTGTAAAATGTCGCCTTAATTGCCTTCTGGATATACCCTATAAATCCTGACAAATACTTTTAAAAGCGAAAACAAAGGCATATTTTTCTTCTATCAGAGCTTGCTCAACAAACCGCCTGTACCTTTTCCATGGGGCCTTGCAAAATGGTGTTATGTCAAGAAGAATAATGCTATTTAATTTATGAACCATTAATATTTATTGCACATGCAATCACTGGCATTTTGTGTGTGAGAGCTGGGCAGCAGCTAATAAAATTGGGAAGAGGCTATATATTTACCAGGACTACCCAGATAATTCATATAGGATAATTTTTGATTAATTTATTTCTTTGTGTTGACCAATTTCCTGGTAGCGGCCAACGAGTTGTTTGGGGTTTTTTTGGTTTTTTTTAAACTTATTTGCTAGCTCATAATGAATTGCTCAATAATTACTACAAATAATTCAAGTCCTTTGTTATTAGGGATTTGTAAGTGTGTTGAGGAAACTTGCTTATACCACTATACAATTAACAATCGGATCTCAGTCTTATTTCTGAGCGGAGATCTGCTTATTTCTCACAAAGATCAGGACTGGGGACTCCTTATACTGTATTTTGTATCAGTGCATCTGGAGACCCTGCTGTGTAATGCTGCTGCCCCAAACCACACATCCGATTGCCCCGTGCGAGGAATTGGTTTTGCAAAACCTTGTACCGGTGCTTAGCTTTACAATGAGTCCCCCTGCAAACTGTGTGTGGAATACTGGCCCAAAAGAGGGCTCTGGTGCCACAGTATCATCTTTTGAAAACAGTAGCATTAGTTTGGGGGAAGAAATTAGATACATCTGCAAGTCTTTGTAGAACAGGTTGCCTGAAAATAACTGGTAACAAGGTTTTAAAATTCAGGTTGTGTTGGTTGCTGCTGATAGGTGTCTGCTCTTTTCAGTTCCTGATGGGGAATAATATTATGTTCTTGAATCACGTTCTGGTTGCAATGTAAGTTTTATTTCCCTAAGTAGTATATGTGGCTTACTTTCGAATTAGCTGCTTCTAAGACGGTTCTAGCCAATAGATTACTCTGGGAGGTGCTCACAGAAACATGTGAGTATGGGTGAGAGCCATCCACATAGAACAGGTGGGAATTCTGACCCGTTTTGATTAATGTTTGGGGTGGGGTTTTTTTTTGGTGTTATTGTTCTCTAAATATTGTGATACTTGCATCTGTAACAAAGTGGAGTCTGTGACTATCACTGAAGAGATTGGTGGAGGAATATTATGCCTAATGCGCCAATACAAATACAAATTTGACTCCCATGCAGATTGGAAACCTGGAAAGCAGCAATATTGCAGCCAATTAAGAGTCACAGTTAGCAGCGTGCTAGTCAGAACTGAAGTGCTGCACCAATACAGTTCTGGCTGATACTGATGTAAGAACACAGAGATAATGGAAGCTTTTGCTACGTGCCTGTGTTATATAAAGGGATTAATTGTGATTGGATCTAGGGTGTTATTTAGATGAATTATTCCCAGTAAGATATTCACAGAACAAGAGGGACTTCAAGGTTGGTGAAGCACAACAATCCTATTAGCTGTTTTGAGAAGATCTGATTTAACTTTGTCTTCTAAATTCAGTCCTTGGAGTCTAGGAGGGGGGAAACGGCTGCTCAGGCCGTGGCCCAGACGACAAGGTAGCAAGCAGTCCTGTTAGGAAGAGGGTAGGCTGCGCAGAGGACTGCTCCCATACAGTCCTCTGGTGTCTCATTAAACTAAGTTCTTGCACATTGGCAACCAGGTGCAAATGTCTCAATATGTGTGTGGGAAACTAGTAAGTACAAGCAAGGGAGCAGATTTTAACTACTTTTTGGATTCCAAATATGTGATCTTGCAGAAAACTCTTCTTAAATGCATTTTGAATGTTGCCTGAATAAGGGCAGCCAGAAAGAATCTCTCGAAGTCTTTGGGGGTTTTTTTTCAGCACACTGGGGCTGGAAAAGATTCAGGGAAAACCTGGCATCACTAGCAATAGTAAGCTTCCAGCACCTGTGGCAGACCAGGGTCCCTCACTTGCATTTTGAAGTTGCACTGAAATGACAGTAGTTAAAAACTCTTGCATAGTGTCCCTGTCTGTGACAGAAGTCAGAGCTTTTAGATAGAAAACGAAGAGAAATTAGAAATATGTCATCTTTTAACTCCTGGAAGACACATCAGTTCTTTTGTGGAGCTGGTAGAGATTTGTTAGTTGAGTTTGAATAGGGAAAGCAATGCAGTGTAGTTACTGGCAACTTCCACACTAACATTTTAATGAGCTGATTTTTCTGATGTGGACAAGCAGAAGCAGCAGCAGCATTTTATTTGTTTCCATAGGGTGCATCAGAAGCACAAAGCTGTGCTTTTGAGTTATGAGGAAAGATGAACATTAATAAACAGGCAGGTCAAGAAACCCCACAATACAAAGGATTTTGTTCTTCCTTCAACATTTGTCACCAGATGCTAGCCGTCCAATAAATCTTGCTTTGAGCAATAGTTTTTAAGTCTTGCTTAGATCTGACAGCAGTAAAAGTCCCTTGTGAACTTTGAAAAGGCAATCTCAATCCAGCTGCTGGTGTTTAGGGCTACACAAGATGAAAAGTGCTGTAAATGACAGAATCTATCTTCTAATAGATTTGACAAATGTGGGGGCTGAACCTGTGCACGATGGGAGCTTTTTTATTGCCTTGCCAAAAGCAACAGCTCTTGTAACTTGCACGACTGAAATAAACAGTAAAAACATGCAGTGATGCAAGTTGCTGAGTAATCATGTATCCTTCCAGTGAGCAGTAAATGCCTTTTTGCTAACTAAATGCTATGTTCAAGAAGAACAAAATATAAAGAAGATGCAATAAACTTCAGAGTAAATCTGCCTCTTGGGTATCCAGTACCAGGCTGCAGTTACTGTGTGACTTTGGGTAGACTGCCTAGCTCAGGCTCCTCAGTTTCTTCATCTGAACCAGGTGGTTTGTAAGATCCTTCAGATCAATGGATGAGGGATTATTACTCATGTTGGGGTATTTTTAGGGACTTGCTAATTATTGCAGTCTTGGTAGGTTGATCTCTCCACTTGCTCACTAAAAAAGTTTGTTGCTTTTTCCACAAAGCCTAAGTAGAAGACAGGTGCTCTTCATCCGGCACTAGTAGTTTTGCTCTAGTGTGTGTGTATTTTTTTACTTTCCCAGAAAGTTAAAACAGTCCTCTTAAATAGTGTTTTAAGAACAGTGCTATCCAGGTAATATAATGTACGCTATAGTCACCAGCAGGTCAGCTTCTTGGAGAAACAGTCCTCACTGGGTTTATCAGCGTGACATCTGTTGAAAACAGGGAAATTCTACCACCAGCTGAATTTTCATCAGGGACACTTGATACCAGAGAGGAATATTGCAGGGCTGTAGCACACACTGTGGCTCCCAGACAGGTTGCATTGCTCCGCAGTGGCTGGGTGAGCATGACCTCAATGGAGACTGGGATCCTGTGCAACTGCTGGGAGTGTGGGGGCACCGGCTGTACTACATGCCACGTACCGCAAGCCCTCAAGCTGACCGTGGGGAGTGAACTTCGGAAGCAGTGGTGTGACAGCAAAGCCTCCAGCTGAGGAACGTAGAAATTCCTCAGGCAAACATTAATCTTTCAAGGGCACATGCTCTACTGGTAGCCAAGCAGAGAACTCCCCCTTTCTCTAGCAAAAGAAATCCACTTCGAATAACTAAAATCTGCGCTTAAACCTTAATAACACAATCCATGATATTTTTTGAAAAAGCCAGTTGTTCCCACGCATGCCTTTCTAGCTAGGATTGGGGCACTGAAAAGATTAAATCTCATCATTCTGCAAATCTCTGTATTAACTGACTGCAAAGGCAACAAACACAAACTGCAAAAGTGTCTCTTTTCAGCAGATACCCATGGCTGCTTCTTGGACAAAATTATCTGAATCACTGATGGGCACGTTTAACTCCAGTCGAAGCCCAAGCTGCCTATCGCATTCGTCCCCAGCGAAGGTCCCAGCAATATACAATCTTAGTAATTAGTCTTTGCCCTTGTCTCAGTGCAATTTTTCCCCCCCCCCTGCTAAAAGCTTGGGTGTAAAATGCTAGCTATACAAGTTTAACTCATGTTCATTTCCCCCACACTTTTTCCTCTTAATTCTCCCTGTCTTTTTAAGAATTCCCCTTTATTCTTTCTCCCTGCTGGTTTAGGATTTTGCAGCAGCAGAGAAAATATTTTGTTGTAGTGATTGTGAAGAGTATTTTCCATACAGGTATCACTGAACTTTAATGGCACTATACAAGTGGCACTTAATTTTTTATATGACCTAGATGTTTTCTGGTCTTTCCACTCAATATTTGATTTGGGAATCTGCAGCAGTGAGCTGGAGGAAATGAACGGTATGGTAAATTCAGCAGAGGAGGAAACTTTGGAGTAAAATACTGTAGCTTGCTCTGCTCTGGGGAGATAAGTCATTGCTCAGTTGCAGTAGGGCACATAGGGATGGTGTAACGATCCCTCAGGCAGAAGCAGGAACCCTTCAGTACACAGACATCCCCACATGTTCAGCTGTGGCAGTGAATTTTGGTCCCAGGACCACTTCTGTTTGACTGGCAGGGCTGTCCCAGCTGGTTGTGAGTTCCTGGTGCCACGCTGAGCCTTGGAACTGGGGCTGAAAGTGGTACGCAAACAGCACACACTGGCTTGGGCTGCAGTCTGTCATGTATGTCTTGTATGTCATGTCTCCTACTCCCAAGAGAGAAGGAAAGAATTGCTGCTGCTGAGCATGGCAAGAGGAGTGTGGGGAGCATGTGCAGATAAGCGTCTGGATTTTGGTCCCACCCGCAGAGGCCACGCCACTCTGTAGCAGTCTTTCGCTGTCTTCTCTTTCTTTGGTTGCAACTCACGTAGCCTGGGGTGTACACATGCAAAGACAATGGTGAGAGAGAGACGGCACGGGATATGTGGTGTTCTTCCCATTGTTCTTATAAGGCACTAAGTAAAAAAGTGAAAAGCATGATTATTTATTAATTCTGCTGTGTAACAGGCATATGTGACCACAGACTTGCAAAAGACATTAAATTTGCAAAGTCAAGCCCTCAGAATACTTGTGCAACCTTGATGCAGCCCTCTGTGTGCGTACAGTTAGGAAATGGCCTTTAACTACAGAACTGCAAACTGGAGGGAAGCATCAGAGTGGGAAGGATGAATAATGGACGTGAGTTGCAAG
The DNA here is from genome assembly GCF_964188355.1 of Buteo buteo. Taxonomy (NCBI): domain Eukaryota; kingdom Metazoa; phylum Chordata; class Aves; order Accipitriformes; family Accipitridae; genus Buteo; species Buteo buteo. Next base: position 20,179 of record NW_027439257.1, on the reverse strand, counting down.
CTGTTTCTTGGGGCAGATAATAAAAAAAAATTGAGGAATGAGGGTGCAGTCAAAAGAATGAAGCAAGGGCATGTGGAGTGGACAAGTGGTCTGGGTTGTCTATATCTGGAGACTGCAGGGCACAAGAGTTCCACATATGAATGAAATGCTCTCTGGAACTTTGGAAGAGAATTTTCCTTCAGGAGACCCTCAATGGGATCCAAATGACCCTGTAGACAGGAGAAGGTTAACTCGGTACCAAAGGTGGGTATTGTATGGAGTGAAACATGCAATGCCAAAAGCTCTGAATTGGTCTAAATTATATGAGATAAAACAAGATAAAAATGAATCTCCTTCTGTGTTTTTGGAAAAATTGAAGGAAACTGCTCGAAAATATACTGATTTAAAATTGGAAACAGAGGCAGAACAGCAACAGCTGGCCTCGATTTTTATGGGACAATCGGCACCTGATATAAGGCGAAAGCTCCAAAAATTGGAGGGGGAGGACTCAAGAAATCTGAATAAAATGTTAGGAACAGCATGGAAAGTTTACAATAATCGGGAAAAGGAGGAGGAACAAAGAAAAGAAAAGAAAGAGAAGATTAGAGAATGTAGGTTAATAGCTGTTTTAACAGGGGGTGCAGTAAGAGGAAGAGGACAAACCCGAGGAAGAGGAGGTTTTAAAAACTTTGGTGACCAGGACCCTAATGCACCTTTAGGAATAAATCAGTGTGCTTATTGCAGAGAGAATGGACATTGGAAAAAGGACTGTCCTCAGCTGCAAACAAATCAGCAAGAGGCTGTGAAAATGATGACTTTGAATGAATGAAGGGGACCGGAGGGGAGCCCAGCTGAACCTCTGGTTACAATTAAGCTGGGAAATGATAAAGTTGAATTTTTAGTAGATACAGGAGCAGTATATTCTGTTTTGAATACTCATAAAGGGAAATTAGGAGACAAAACAGCAACCATAATTGGAGCGACTGGGAAACAGGAAAATAGACCGTTCTTTCAACCCCTTGATTTAAAATTTGGAAATAAGGCAATTACACATGAATTTTTGTATGTGCCAGAATGTCCGCTACCCTTGTTGGGTCGAGATCTGTTATCCAAATTAAATGCACAGATAGTTTTTGAGGGAGGAGAAATTCTTTTAAAGATACCGGAGTCAAAGACAGGAGAAATATTGATGATACAGGAGAAGGTTAAGACTCAAGAGATGCCACAAGAAGTTGATGATGCTGTGATCCCTACAGTTTGGAACACAGACATACCTGGAAAATCTAAAATGGCACAACCTGTAAAGGTGGAACTGAAGGAGACTGTGAGGCCAGTGAGATTAAAGCAATATCCAATTAAACCTGAGGCTAGATTGGGAATCAAGAAATTAATTGATAAATTTTTGAAATATGGAATTTTAGAGGAATGTGAATCTGAATATAACACTCCAATTTTACCAGTGAAAAAGCCATCAGGAGAATACAGATTAGTACAGGACCTGAGAACAATAAATCAGATAGTGAAAGATATACACCCTGTAGTGGCCAATCCATATACACTGTTAACAGCTCTAGGGGAGAATCATCAGTGGTTTACAGTGCTTGATTTGAAGGATGCTTTCTTTTGTATACCCCTGGAAGAAGGAAGTCGGAAATTATTTGCTTTCAAGTGGGAAAATCCAAACACAGGACGAAAAACACAATTGACGTGGACAAGACTGCTGCAAGAGTTCAAGAACAGCCCAACAATTTTTGGGAGCCAATTAGCAAAAGAACTTGAGATGTGGAAACAAGATGGTCCCAAACCTGGACATTTGCTCCTTCAGTACGTAGACGACATACTGATAGCTACGGAAGAGAGACCAGCGTGTATAAAGGTAACAATTGATCTTTTGAACTTTTTGGGGCTAAGTGGATACAAAGTCTCTAGAACTAAGGCCCAAATAGCAAAGCAGACTGTAATATATCTGGGTTTTGAAATCTCCCAAGGACAAAGACAGCTGGGAACAGAGCGGAAAGAAGCAATTTGCAGTATCCCGGAGCCGAGAAATACCCATGAATTGAGAACCTTTTTGGGAATGGCTGGGTGGTGTCGGCTGTGGATAATGAACTATGGTCTGTTGGCTAAGCCATTGTATGAAGCTCTTAAAGGTCCACCATTTGAATGGGGTCCAGATCAGCAAAGGGCTTTCAAGAGTTTAAAACAGGCCCTGATGACAGCACCAGCCTTGGGACTTCCGGATTTGACTAAGGACTTCCAGTTATTTGTACATGAAAAACAACACATTGCACTGGGAGTGCTGACTCAGAAGATGGGAAGTTGGAAGCGACCGGTTGGATATTTTTCCAAACAATTGGACTTTGTAAGCAAAGGCTGGCCTGCTTGTTTGAGAGTGGTAGCAGCCACTGTGATGATAATACAGGAGGCTCGAAAAATGACTTTGGGAAGAATGATGGTGGTATATGTGCCACACATGGTGATATCAGTGTTGGAGCAAAAGGGGGGCCATTGGCTATCCCTGAGCAGAATGATGAAATATCACAAGATGATGTGATTTTAAAAACTACTAATTTGACTAATCCTGCAGTCTTTCTGAGTTCTGTACAGGAAAAAGGACAACTGGAACATGATTGCCTGACTACCATTGAATATGTATATTCCAGTCAAGAGGATCTGAAGGATGTACCTATGGACAACCCAGACTGGGAATTGTACACAGATGGTAGCAGTTTCGTTGAAAGTGGAATTCGCTATGCAAGATATGCGGTAACAGCTGAAAAATCAGTTATAGAAGCCAATACCTTGCCGAGCACAACTTCAGCTCAGAAGGCGGAATTAGTGGCTTTGACAAGGGCTCTAGAATTGAGTAAAGAAAAGAAAGTAAACATCTGGACTGATTCGAAATACGCATTTGGTGTGGTCCATGTCCACGGGATCTTATGGAAAGGGAGAGGATTATTATCCTCTCGGGGGTCCAACATTAAATATAAGGAGGAGATTTTGCATTTATTACAAGCAGTACAGAAACCTACTGCAGTAGCAATCATGCACTGTAAAGCACATCAATCAGGGAACACAAAAGAGATTGTAGGGAACAGATTAGCAGATAAAACAGCTAGGGAAGCAGCCAAAAGGAATACTTTACAATTGGCATTGATTCCCACAAAAACTATTGCATTACCAAAGGAAAAACCTAAATATTCAGAAGAGGATGAGAAATTGGGGAAATTATTAAATGCAAGGAAAAATCTGGAAGGATGGTGGGTGACATCAAAATGACAAGTAGTGGTCCCACCATTTGTAATGAGGGAAATAGTGCAGACAAAACATAAAGAATGTCATTGGGGAGCAGAAGCATTAGTAACCTTTTTGAGAAGGCAAGTAGTATCAGTGAAAATGCTAGAAATAGCTAAAATGACAACTGCTACATGTGAAATATGTTTGAAAAACAACCCAGTAGTAAAGAAAAAGGTCCAAATGGGGATATTGAAATCAGGAATGGAACCAGGGGACTATTGGCAAATAGATTTTTCAGAGTTACCTCGACAAAATGGGTATCGATACATTCTGGTGGGGGTTGATACTTTTACAGGATGGCCAGAAGCCTTTCCCTGTCAGACCAACCAAGCCAAGGAGGTCATTAAATGGTTATTACAAGAAATCATCCCGAGATTTGGAGTACCTATTGGAATCTCTTCTGATCGAGGTTCCCATTTTGTTGCAGAAGTGGTCCAGGGTGTTAGTAGAATTTTGGGAGTTACATGGGATCTACATACACCTTGGAGACCACAATCTAGTGGAAAGGTGGAAAGAATGAATCAAACATTGAAAAGACAAATTAGTAAAATATGTCAAGAAACCAATTTGAAATGGCCTCAGGCACTCCCATTAGCCCTTTTACGAGTTGGGGTCCAACCAAAGAGTGGGACACTGATTAGTCCTTATGAGTTATTGTATGGAAAACCTTATGAATCTCCTGAACCAAATTTGAGCATACATTTAAAAGGAAAACAAGATGTGTGTGACTATTTACTTTCTTTAGGAAAAACTTTAACTGCGCTGCGGAGTGCGGTTGTTTAGAGCAGACCTCTGTCTTTGGAAAATCCGGTACATGACTTCCAACCAGGTGATTATGTCTATGTGAAGACATGAGCTTCTGAACCTCTACAAGAACGCTGGAAAGGACCCTTTCAAATATTGTTGACTACTTTCACTGCTGTCAAGATTGCTGAATCAGATGCATGGATTCATTATTCAAGAATAAAGAAAGCACCAACAGGGAATTGGAGGTCTAAGGAAGTTGGTCCTTTAAAACTGAAACTTTATAGATAAGTTGCTATGTACTTGGGAAAATAATTGTGTAAAGCTTATAATATTAGGGTTACTATTAGGGATACTGTCAGGGGCATTGATCCTCTTGTGTGGTATAGGCTGTGAATATTTCCTCATAAGTTGCTGTAAGCGTAAGATACAAAGCAGATGTAAGATTATAAAAGTAGAATCATGAATTGACATGGTAAAGGAATAAGTAGTGTGAGGTAAACAAAATGAGGCGATTATTGCTTAAATTATTAATCTTGATATCAGTCGCTCCTGGGATGTTGATTCAGGATAATCTAGTTTTACAATTGATTCAGGGTTTTGAAGAAGAAAATCAATCATAAAGCTATGATTATCCAAGTTATTGACATCAAAATGGACAAACAATCCCAGAGCTTCTTTTAGCTTATAGTGAATAATTGATAAATTACAGTGAAAGTACTGAAGTGATTTTCAAAACTTTCAAAGGGGGGAAATGTTACCAATACTTGATAAAAGTTGAAATTTTTCTTAAGTCAGGTTTGGTTAAAAGGGTAAAAATTGTAGAAAATAGGGGTTTGAAGCTCACAATAGCTATAGAAACTAAGGAACATACAAAATGTGCAGTATGCAATCATAAAAGAATAAGTCTTGTCTAAGATCGGTTAACCATAGAAATTTTGACAGATTTGTTAGGTTGTAGTGTTTTGTTTTAAGAAACTAAGAGAGATTGTTATGGACCTTAGTTCCGTTGCTTAGAAACCCCACTTTGATCAAGATTCCAGTTAGTGGAATTAAGTAAGATTAACCAATGAATGTTTTAGTATAAGAATATTGATAAGGTGGTGTGACTGAGGGCCAATCACTAGAAACGTTAAATTCAAGAATTAACATTGAATGTACTTTCATGTAAATCTAATACATGATGGCAAAATCGTACTGCGCAGAATCACGTAAGAGAGGTCAACTATCGGACAAGGTGAGGAAGACTACGGAAGACCACCAGAGGGCTTCTGAAGACCACCAGAGACTTCACCACGCCTGCATAAAAGGACATTTACATATGCTAATGATTTATCGGACAGTTGATGATTATGTATGACATTTCCCAGGCATCTAGTGAATATCTATAACAGGTGTGTATTTAACCTGCATGATCAAACCAGACAGGTGCACACACTAGGTGGAGGGATCCCCTGTGTGCCCAGCGCTGCAATAAAGGAGTGCCTGCTTCTTAACTTCTCATTGCCGTTAAGGAGTTTTATTCCGGTTTTCGGCGACGTTACCACCCGGGACGCCCCCCAGCTGTTTCCAGTGTTTTAAAACACACCGCAGAGGTGATTTTTTATGGAGTTCACTTGACTGTCCTGTTCCCATTATCAATACCTTCAGTATACAAAAATCAGAAAGTCAAATATCAGAGCCTAAGTCAAAATACCAAACAGAATCAATCAGAGATCTAATGTCATATCCAGAATCAATAGTCAAATACCAAAGCCTTAATCAAATTACCGAGACCAAACCAAATGAGTATCTTTGCCTTCAACCAGCGAGACGAATACCCTTTACCAGAGGAGTACTTCTACCAGAATACCAGATTTTTAAGGATCCTTTTATATTTCTTCCTTGCTGACTTCTCTTAGTCGGGCTTACAGGTAAGAGTACCAGACCAGAATACCAGAACCAAGTTAATCAAAAGAATGCCTTTAAATAAAATCTTACCAGTGGCCTTGGCTTGTGAGCCCAGGGAACGGGGATCAAGGGTCTCCCCAAGAAATCTCAGTGCCAGCTGGAGGTCCTGCGATCCCAAGTCCATCGAGTCTCAGAAGCCTCGTCCCATCTGGGTCACCAAAATGACACCGAAAAGCTGGTCGAAGAAACTCTCAAAGACTCGTTTTGGCGTTTTAGAAAGCAGGCATTCTTTATTGCAGTGCTGGATGCACGGGGGATAGTTCCACGTAGCGTCCATACCACAGCTTTAGCACAAACAGGTTATACAGAATAAGTAATTGCATATTAATCGAATTAGTGTACATATACATAAAAACGATCCCAACTGATTATCTTAGTACTGCCTACATCCGATCATGCGCAATGAAGGATCCCTTTGAGTCGAAGGGCTGCTTTTGCGACCACCGACCCATTGAAGTTCTTGCTGGCTGTCCTTGAAGTCTTTATTCTTGTCCTTGTTCTTTGATCTTGAAGCTTAACGCAGCTTCAATCACATGTGGTCAGTTTCAGCATTGTTCTCATCTAGTGTACAGGAACATCTCGTCATAAGAGCAAAGGACTGCAAAACTTATGAAGATTTACTAGTTAGTCCCTTGACTACACTCTTGTAATTATCTCCCCAGTTACCCTTTGTCTCTTGTTTCAGCCATAATTTTAATGCATGATCATTTATCAAATCTCACTTAGTCATCTAGCAGCAAACCAGTTTTCATAGAAGGTACAAAATATTAAAAACATAAAAGTTTGAACGAACCACATGAAATGTATGGACATATGCTATCAAGTTCAGTTATACACATTCGATTTCCAAAGTTCTTCCCCAAAACTATTACCGGGAGTCGCTTATCTCGCACAGTTTCTATCGGGTTGAAGTTCCCCCACTTCGAATTAAAGGTCCAGTGTTCTTTTCTTCTACAGCACATGCCCAAGGGGGGTGTGTGTGTGTAAGTGTTTTGGTCGTGAATTGAGTCGGTGGTCTGATCTGCCCCTGCTGCCTTTACCTTTCCTCCGGTTATCCAAGATTTTTGCTGACTTCGTGCCTATTAGCAGCTTTTCAGCTTCTCGGCGCCTCCTGGGGTAGGATGGTCCCTTCTTCTCAGCCTTTTCGTTCTCCTTCAGGGGCCCAGTCGTTAGCAAGGCATGCCTTGTACAGACAAAGGATCTCTTATTTCACAAGACCTCTTCTTAAGTAAATCCCTCCTTCAGTCCATGGCTTCTCTCTCCAGTCCATCCTCTTTTGTTACTGTGAAATATGTTCATCTGATTCGTGTCACTATAAACAATGCTAGGGCCGCATAATAAAATGTGACCCTCACTGTCTATGTAACCTTTAACCATTTTGTGGATCCTTGTCTAACCGCAGGCCGGGAGGAGACAGATGATATGTGCATAGTTCGTTCTCTTTTTGCCAGCCCAGAGCCGGTTTTGTTGTTAACTATCCTGGAGGAGAACTGAGGCATTTGGATGTGTGTTTGGCCTCAGGGATTGCAGTGCTTGGGATCTCGATGGGCCATTTGTGGTGTGCATTTGTTGAGGGGGAGGTGTCTGTTGTGAACTTGTTTGGGTCCTGGTGACCGCAGCCGGTGCTGTGCAAGGTGAGACCAGTTTCTGGGAGAACTACTGCACCCCCACAACCAGGAGGTGGAGAAGAACACTCCTAGTATGAATATGTAACGAGCGTTGGACTACAAAAGAAGCTGTCTTGTTTTTCGCGGCGCGTGTTGTGGTAGAGCAGAAGGTCCCGGCGCGCCCAGCGCTGTTTGCTTGCCTTTATTCATTGAATAAATTGTTAACTTTGATTGGAATCCTGTTTGGGACTAAATTCATTTATAACAGTTACTCCTTTGGAATCCAGTAAGATGGAGGCCTGCTGCCCCTCTGCTGAGAGAAGCCTCTTGACTGAGGTAAGCACCGCTGCAGCCCTTGGCTGCTCTTCTCGGGATCTGCTCCCTCCCTGTTTCGGGGTTGTTTGTGTGTGTGCCGGGTTTTTTTTTTTTTTTTTTTTTTCCTTTGTGTGGCGGGGGAGGGTCCGCAGGGCCGTCTCCTGGGAGAAGCTGCTCGAAGCTCCCCCGGCTCGGAGCCGGGCCCGCCTCTGGCCCAGGCCGAGCCCCTCAGCGACGGCGGTAGCGCCTCGGGGAGAAGAGATTTCAGAAGGGGAAGGCCCCGTGAGGGAGTCGGGGGAGTGGGACGTGAGAGGAACCCCTCTGCGGATGCCGAGGTCAGGGAAGGAGGAGGGGATGCCCCCGCAGCCCGCGGGGAGGCGGCAGGCTGTCCCCCCCAGCCCGTGGAGGGGAGCGGGGGAGCGGATGTCCCCCAAAATGGCCGCGACTCCCGCGCTGGAGCAGTCTGTGACGGAAGGACTGCACCCTGCCTGTGGAAGGGACCCGCGCTGGAGGAGTCTGTGAGGAACTGCAGCCCGCGGGAAGGACCCACGCTGGAGAAGTTGGTGAAGGGCTGTCTCCCGCGGGAGGGACGGACCCCCCGGCGGAGCAGGGGCCGAGCGCGGAGTCCTCCTCCCCCTGAGGAGGAAGGAGCGGCAGAGACAAGGGGTGAGGAACCGACCCCAGCCCCCGTCCCCGTCCCCTGTTCCCCTGCGCCGCCGGGGGGAGGAGGTGGAGAGAGCGGGGAGTGAGTGGAGTTGAGGCGGGAAGGCGGGAGGGCTCCCCGGGGGGAAGCTGTTCTCAGGCTGGGTTTTGCTTCCTCGTAGCCTTGTTGTGATTTGATGGGTAGCAGGTTACGTTGATTTGGTTTCTTCCTCAGGTTGAGCCTGTCTTGTGACCGTGACCGCAAGCGGGGAGTGATCCCTCCCTGTCCTTGAATTTGAGGAGCTGTAAGTCAGGTCTTCTGTTCTTCAGGGGTGGGGAGGAGATCTGACTGAAGGGTGCTAATTGTACTTTGTCAGTGGAGCTCGGCTTACAGATGAGGATGGGTTCTCTGAATGACATGCAAGAGGCGCCTGGTGACTCTTGGAAGTAAGTGTAAAAAGGCCATCCATAGAAATATTTTGGCATTTGAATGTCTGCTGGGAAAAGCTGCAATTTCAGCAGAAAAGAAGTATGTTTTTTTGATAGGCGCCCTTCAGTGATATCTCAAATCTGTAATTTAAGCACTAAGAAACGCAACGATTACTATTGTATTGATTTGGTACTTTGTGTTCTGGTTAGTTCTTTGGCTTCAAATACAGGTACGCCAACACATGCTAAGCTCTAAGTTGATGTGGAGAGGATGGTTTTTACTGAGATGTGAAAACTCCCTGTTCTGTAACCAAATCTTTTTATGGGAAGCATTGTGGTCTTGGACTTGGAATGAGCTGAAAGTTAGTGCTTATTTCCACTTGGAGCTTTATTTTGGGTTTTCAGGCTTAATCCCAAACTGGTGGTGATGCAAAGGTAAAAAGATGAGAGAGCATCTTTGTTTTGCAGACTGCTGAGAGGCTGGGCAGTAGGCCTATGAATGTATTTTGCTGACTGTCTGGTTTTGCAGGGTTTAAATGACAGAACTGCTTGTGGAACCCCATTATCGGTGGGCTGACCGGCAACCTCAAGGCAAGGCCAAAGCCGACCATCATCAGTGACCCGAGACCTCCTGAAGAAAGCTTAGCGGATGAACTAGCAGCAGTGGACAGTCCTGAGGCATTGGTGAAAACATCTTTCAGGTCTGGCGGATATGGGCTTACTTTTGTTTATCCTTGAGAGGATATGTTTTTAAGATTAAGTCTGCAGTGTGGGTTTGGTGGGAGAAATGGGTCCCGAAGGATTCCGCAATGCTGCGTATCTGTACTGAACAACAGTGAAAAAAGAGGTCCATAAGTAATACTGGCTGGACTTGTCCTTTACTTCTCTGACCTCGTTAGCCTTCCTAAAAGATGAAGAACTAGACAGATATAAAGTCTGTAACTAGTCAAAATGGTCAGGAGAGACAGCTCACTCTAGGAAGATGTCTTTGAAGGTTGGCACTGTTTCTTCTGAAAGTGGTTTAGTGGTGAAGACTTGCGCTTTAGGTCAGATGATGTGCTTTATTGATGCGAGGGAGAGCTAACCCTTTTCCTGTTGATGTGATGTCTTGAGAACTGTCTAGCATTAATTTATTTTGCCAAGGAGAAGGATTCTGGCCAGGGGCTTGCAAGCAAGCGATCGCTGCTGTTGTAAAGTGTGTGATAGATCTATTGCTGGGTTTTCCTACCTCTTATTTAATCGTGTGGACGTACCGTTGTCCGATGTTTCTTGGAGGCATGTTTTCTGAAAATGATTTTCTCAAAGTGAGGTAAACTGGAGACGCCGAGTGATCTTTGACCAAAATGTGAAAATTGGCGTGCCCAGCAAAAGCGGAGTGAGTGGCAGAATTTATTTTTTCCAAGTGTTTTTCGAGCCTTTTTTTGGTCGTTGTTGAAAACCTACGCTCTACTTTTCTTTTCTAGTACACATACATGTGTGCAAGCATGAAATGGTTTTTGCTTTGGATAAATTTCTCTTGACTCCAGTGATTTTGATTATACCTCAGTCTGTCAAACTTATTTCAGTCTTCGTAGAATTGTGATTTTGAAGGCGCTGAAGTTCAAGTCATTGTATTAGGTGGTAATTTCAGATACCTTGTTTATGCTGCTTGACATTTAAAAACATGTTACCACAAAGTGAGTTTGTCAGTCTATATAAATGAATCCTGTAATTCCATGGAGCGTTTTCATCCTTTAATATTTCCATTGAAATGATTCAGGACAAGTGTTTCAGAACCTTCTATGGTTTTATGGTTTTATGGTGAGCCCTGGTATTGAATGGCTTTTAAACACTTTGTGTCTCTGGTATTTAAAATGTGTAATTTCAAGAGATCTAACTCTTTTTTTCAGCTTTCACTTCTGATACCAGATTCTGGGTATCTGCAGTCCTTAGGTTGCCGTCGTCACGATAATTTCAACCTTTTTATATGCCCAAATAATGTCAGAGCGTTTCAAGTGGCATGATTTGATCATGTGAGTAGGGGTGACTCTTGGAAGAAGTGAGCTTGTACATAGCATGAAGGGTTGGAAAATGTCATTAAGCAAGATAGTTTTGCTCATGCAGTTTAAATGGCTTTATAAACATTACCGAACCTTTGTATTTCACCAGTAGAGCAATTACTGTACAGTGTGGCATTTTTGGAGGCTTTTATAGATGGGAATCCAAACAAATTGTTGTTACAAAGTAAATTTTAATTGTCTAGTTTCATAAAGAAAGGAAGCCCTGTGTGCGCTTGAGCTGTGCAGGGGAGTGGAAGAGAAGAGGGTACGTTGCAATTACTGTCTAAAGACACGAGAAAATAAGAACACTGTGGTGTTTTGACTGAGTTTGGGATCTTGTTGATATTATGGTGCAAACTGGGGCTTAGGAGGCAGTAGCATCTTTTGTATGATGGGCTGCATGTTTGATTCATCAAGGTCGTCTGTGGGTGGTGATCTTCAAGTGCTTCCGAGACAGAGTTTGCCTGGTGTGTCTGAGGGTAAGTGATTGCCTGGCAAGCATGGGCTTTCCTTGTTTCTTGTTTACTAGAGGCTAGTGGAAGATCTTGCTACCCTGTTGCCTTTTGGGGACTGAACTGTACTTTCCAAGTTGTCCGGTTCAGCATGTCTTAATTGGGAATCTGGTGGCTGAATCTCAGGGGGTGCGTGGGGCCACGTTGGGCTTGCATGAACTGGTTTTACAGAGAGAAACACCAGGCCTTGCTTTCGAACGTGACTGCTACGAACTGTAAAATGCAGCGACTCCCTTGCTAGTTCTGATTCACTGCTGTTGGAGCAGTGTATGGCGAAACTATCCCTTCCATGCGCAGCTAGAAAGAGAATGCCTCTCCAGTGTCAAAGGAGTGACGCTTGCTTGTGATTGCATATCTGTTTACGTGAATACATACAAGCAGCATGAAATCCCAGCTGCCACCTCTTGTATTAGATCTTGTTTTCTACTGTGCGGTACTTATTGTTCTGTAGCTTGGAAAATTAGGAGGAGATCTATGTTTGATTTTGTTCCGCTTCCAGATATGAGCTTGAAATGCATTTAAACCTTATGGAAGGAGGAATGTGACTATTTCAATCATTTTGGTTGTACTTTTCCTGCGGTAATAATCCATCTTTAAGATGTAAAGCAAAACCCAAATGAAACCGACCCCCTCTCTATACCCGGCATAAGTCTAGTGCATGATCCCTCCCTAATGAAGAAGTGTTCCGAAGGGTCTTGATTGTCTTATACAATTATTTTACTATCTCTTTTCTGAAGATACCAAGAACCAGCCCCAGACTGGTCTATGCAAGGCTGATTACCTTTCTAAAGAGAGAATTGAAAGAGTTTGTAGTATCATCTTGTTTGGAATATTGCAGTGAGGGAGCAGTTGTAAGTAATTTTGTGTCTTGACTAGTTCTACTTCTCCAGTGCTTAAAATGTAGATTTAAAATCCATTCTCACTGGCATTTAGTCTGTTTGCCTAGTAAAGGCAGGGGAGGCCCCAACTGGAATTACATTTGAAAATACAGTGGACTATGGAGAATGGTGGATTATCCCCTTTTGACAAGGGAAAAAAGTATCATGAGACACATAGCAGTGATTAGCTTCTTGGCCCACACTTTATGCAACAAACCCGATATATCCACTGTCTTTCTTTGCACCAAGATGCAAGTTCACAATTACAGGGGCTGTGATGCCTTTCTTTTTGAATAGCTGTGCGTGGATCAGCATCCATGTACGTACAATGGTTGGCAGTGGCTGTGGACTGATGCCAGTGTGGAATATTAGGTGGTGGGCGTACGGCCTTGTCCAGGCTGCGTGATCTGGTTGTTGGCTGGAGATGTCAGCGGTTGCCGACGCTGAAGCCTGTAACTCAGAAACTCTCTTCCCGGATCTGCTTTTTGATCTGCTTGGTCCCTGTAAAGAGTAGTGGTGCTATTGGTCTTGGTAAGAATTAACAGTGGTAATTACTGAGCTCTTTGGGAGACTGTGTAGTAACTTTACAGCCTGCTTTAGCTTCTGTGTGCCGCTGCCTGCCAGCGCTACCCAAGCAGGCATTTTGATAATGCTGGGCTGGCACCCAGCAGAGGGAGCAGAGAAATGAGAGACAGTTTGGGTGCTGTTCTCCCAATACCACCTAGAAGTTTGTGGAAGTGCTTTATATTGGAGGGTAAGAGAGAAACTGCTGCGTTTGTCCCCAGACTGCTGCCTGGAGTGAACCAAGTCACCAGGGTGGCACTGTTCCAGCGGAAAACTCGATGTGTCCAAGATGTCATCATTTCTGCTAGACTTGATTGGTTTTGATGTACGGGAGAGACGGGCTGTTCTTTTGAGTCCGAAGACCCGGGACGCTGGGTTGGGGTATATGACTGCGGTGGTGCTTATGGGTTGTAATGGCTGTGCTGGATCTTGTGGCAGGAGAGATCCCATGGTACAAGGTGACGGTGACATCCAGGGAGGAGTGGAGATGCTCGCCTGAGACAAAATGTTCAGTGCAACCTGCCATCCTGGTCCAGGGCCTGTGTGACAGCTGAAGTTGGTCTGGAATCATGGAGTAGTCCGGCTGGCTCCATCTAGCACATGGGGGCTTGGGGCAGCAGTGATTCCAAAGTGATCAGCCAGGGTAGCAGGCAGCTGAAGAGTCAGCAGGTGAGGCAAAGACCCTCTGTCCTGTAGCAGACAAGCCTTACGGGATACCTATGTAGCTATACTGAACTAGGAAGTGATATATATCATCTGTTACTGAGGCCATATGTCCTGGGAACCAGAAAGGCAGATTGAGTTCCTTCAAGGCCAGAGTGTTTTTAAGCTCAAGGCTTGCATGGGTTCTTAATTGCTGTCACCTTTCAAAATACTTCTAGCTTGAGACTGGTAACACCCCTGCTTACCTTAATAGCTGCTTTTCCTGTGTCAGCTGCAAAGTTTCTTTATCTTTCCAAGGAGGGTTTGCTTTGCTTCCCTTATCTGCTTCTGTTCTGCTTTGGGAGTCTTAAATGGCCCTGGCAGCTAATCTTCCTGTATTTCGGGTTCGGCTGTGAGTGATGTAAACTGTTGCTCGTGCCAGCAACTGGCCATTTGATCGACAGGATAGAGAGGATGCTGCAGCGCTCCAAATGCGAAAACTTCAGTCACAGCACCACGTGCTGGGAGTCAGCCCACGAGGCTCAATCATGTGGGTCAAGGTGGCATCAGTGGGAATAAGGGGTACGAGCCAGCCTTCCCCCTACCTTGCCTGAGTCCTAGCAAGAGCCCATCTCTAGTGAGCTGGTGGAGAGGGACCTACAGGACTCCTTTAGCACCTCTCACGTTTTGACACTCTCTGGGCAGCACCGAAGCTTGGCTGTAGCTCCCTAAGCTAGTATGTGAGGTCTGAAAATCAGAGAGGGGAGGTGATGCTATGCAGGAGAGCTGTGACCATGACCGCAGAAGAACAGGAGTTGAGGGCTAGTCGTGGGGTAGAATAAAGCCCGCCTTCCCTGCCAGGTCTCAGTATTTGTTTATTGCCTTTTTCATTTGGATTTTCTTCTTCTTTTTTTAAAGAACACACAAAAATGAGAGATGACTCTCACTTGCCCTAACTTGTTAAAAAAAAGAAAAAGACATTTTCTCATTGTTTTTTGTACCCATCTACTGCAGATTCAGGTCTTGCTAAACATTAAAATGTAAGCAGTCTCTCTGAAAACCACCCTTCTCAACATCTTTTTCAATCTAGACTTGTTGTAAGGCACTTTACTTGCATTAAAGTTAAATTCATCGGTGTTGTATTCAAACCTGTTGCTTCTTCCTGTTATTTACTGGTAGTCATTATGACGAATAAGAAGGGAAGAGTGTTCTGTTCATTAAGGAAATGGCTGCCATATCATTTGTCTCTCTTGTCTCTTCTTTTAATTGTGGCTCCCTTCTAGGTGCATGTCATGCTTTGTGAGAGCTGTGCACTATTTTCTTGGTGGATTGAGATTTATGAGTCAGAGGGAGAATGATCAGAGGAGAAAGATTTATGCCAGTTACTGTTCAAAGGCTGCATTCTCTCTCTCTTTGCATATATCCACAGGGGTCCAGGAGGAAAGTGTTTTTTCAGGCAGTTGAAAGAGAAATGGACTTCTCTGTCATTTGGGTTTGGGGTTTTTTTTGGTGTCCCAGTCTTCTTGTTCTTCATAGGATAGATGTATTATTGATGACAAGCAAAGCCGGAGATTCTGTCCCTGTAAATATCAGACACATGAAAAGACCCAAGTTGAGAAATTCACATGGACTGTGGAGGCATGGAGGCAGCAGTGTTTTGGGATTACCATATTCCCCAGTGGATATCTGCAAGTGTTGCACAAGAAAGAAACAACACAGAGAAAATGTAGGATGTGACTGATGCGCCGCTATCCCACGTGCTGCCGAACAGAGACAGTCTGTGACTTCTGTGTCCAGAGCGACTGTTTATTAAGGAGAAAATGTACAATTGTTTTGTATCTCCTTCAAGTGGCTTGGATTACGCAGTTTTGCATGCTCACAGCAGCATAATTCCTCTGGGAATGTCCACCCAAGGAGAACCGATGTGGATGTGCAGAGCTCTGAGGTGTCCTGAGAGTTGTGGAGTGGCAGGGCTGCAAGGCAGCAGGAGCATTTCTTTGCTCCCACATGATGCAGAGGCTGCATGCAGAAATATAATAGCAAATTGTAGGTCTTTGTGGGTCCCAAGCAGCGTGAAAAATCTGCCCGTTGTCCTTTTAGGCAGTAGTGGGGTGGAGGAAGAGATCTCCATAGCCATACCTGGTCTATGGGTTTTTTCCATGTGGGCAATGAAAGGATGTGCCTTGGCATTTTTGAAATCAGCATTTTCTGCTTGTGTGTTTTTCCATCCAGCCTGAATTTTCAGTGATATTGAAGCATCTTTTTACCTTCCCTGGTAATGGAAAAGAGTCTACACTGGCACATATCGCATTGTGCCCACCTCAGGAACATTGTGCTCGGTGAAAGACCTATGATGTAAATGAGCATCAGACTGGTGGATTTACGGGCAAGGAGTTGCACATACAACTGGACTGCTGTAAAACTTAGAGATGTTTTAAAACTAAAAAAGTGTTTTTAAAACCTGAAATCTGTTGTTTGTTTTGAGTGGGCCCATGTTTAGAGGTGGAAATTTTGAGTACAGTGTAAACCAGTTGGAATTACAGAAATGAAGGATCTCACCCAACTGGCTTACCAGTGGTGGAGATGTAAGGATAAAAATGAAACAAATTGCAAGTTAACCTCTTAACACTTTGTTATACGTGTGACAGACAAATCACTGATCTACCTGTGCTGATTCCCATTTCTCTATGATTCATGTGCAAAACCTCCCACTCTGCAGAGTGCGTGAAAGATGGTCAGCCTTTCAAGCCATATCACTGTGTAATCTTTGTATTAATCACAGAACAATAACTTGAAATAACATTCAGGGTAGGTGAAAACAGCATTGGAGTCTAGCCTTTCTGTTGTCATCTTCACCTCTGGAAAGAAACTAAAAGTCTAAGGTGTGTTGCAGTGAAGCTTACAACTTGCAGTTGAGTGAGTAGGTGTATACTTGTTTTCTCACGTTGAGGTATGTTTCTTCAGCTATGACGTAAATAACTGATCATTTGAAATGAACACGTGCATATGTATTTTATAATCTGAGGTGTGTAGTTACAGGACAGTAAGTTCCATGCTGGTGGATAGCAGTATAAAGATAATATACAGCAGGTTTTTCCAATAGCTCACCTAAGTTTATGACTAGAAAACTGGCTTCCAACAATTACAAACTGAGATTCAGAAGAAAAGAAGCCATCACTACAGTGTGAAGTATTTTCAATGCTAAACTGTGTGCCTGTGTTTTTCCTTTGGAGGCAGGGCTACAAACCATGCAGAAACACACAAGCATACTTGAAGAGCTGCTGACATTTACTACTTCCTAGTAATTTCTTCTGGAGAAACAAACAAAACCCCCATCAAGCCAAAACACACCCTAAGGGGCAATACACTTGTATTTGTCAAGTATGTACAAGTGGAGAAGGACTGTTAAGTACTCAGCTCAAAGGAGTCCTCTTAGCTGCAGATTTTTGAAAACAGTTAATAAAAGCGGCAGCTCTTGCTCTTGAGAAGAGTACTGTCCAGTTTCAGAAGGCAAATCCTCTTCCGCTTTCTCCCTTCTCACCCAGTAAATTCACTGTATCGCGTGCATCTTAGTCCTGTGTTTGTCCACGCTGTGGACAGAGGATGCAGCACCCATCCTGGATGCACCAAATGAGACTGTTTTACCCACCTCGTTAGCCTTTGCACAGGCCTTGTCTCACAAGTGCCAGATTCTGTATGTGTGGGTACCTGTGGGAATCCGATGTATACCTAAGGATTGACCAGTTGATGTTGCCAAAATGAGACAGTATTCAAAGCGAGCTGTGATGAAAATAGCCCTACTAAGATAAGTTGCTTTAAATGACTATGCCTATATGAATGAGTGAGTATTGATAAGCAATGCAGGTAATTAAGAAAGTGTATAAGAAAGGTCTCTGTGCCTACAGAGTGTCTGGCACAGGATGCACGTTAGGCACCTATCCATCAGGTAATTTTAGCAGAGCTTGAACTAAAGCAGACTCTTTTTATTTTCTTTAAAACACTGAGCTTTATTTTTGTTAATACATCTGCCAAGGTTTTGATTAATTTTAGAAGTTCTGATCTCTAATTTGCCTAGTTCTTCAAGCTAAAGAGAACAAGCTTAATCTATGAATATTTACCTTCTGCAACGTGGTAATGCTTTCTACGTCAGCTTTTATGGTATGCAATTTAATTATGGAACAGCTGCATAACAGCTTGACTTAAGATCAGTTTTACAGAAACAGGACAACTTTAGGAATACAGATACGTAGAGCGTATCAATGATGGTTTACTAACTGAAGGGGACATGCAAGAGCATGCTGTGAAATATCATTCACAAAGATATTTCTAAGTGTACTAAGGTGAAATCGTACTGTACTCGGTGAGCAACCTCAAGTAGGATCCATGGTTGTAGTGCGAGGCAGAGGGGCATATGTGTAAAAGCGATGAAATCATACCCCAAGAAGTTATAAATAATAGGGAAGTTTGGTTAATGGGTGTAAACGGTGAATATTGGCAAACATAACTGCAATACTCTTTCTTGGGAAATGGAGAATGAAAGTAGCTCTGCTGCTATTTTGTTGCGAGTTTCTTTGACCTGTGAATCAGCCTGTTGAGCCACAAGACAGCTCAGGAGTAAATTATTGGAATTAATTTTTTTCCATTTTTCCCTGGTGCTGTTCAGAGCAGAAGGGATGAGATATATACATAGGTATGTATGTTCCAGTTTTGATAAAATGCATTTAAATCTTGAGTGTGTTAAAACTTTGGTCTCGTGGGGAGCAAAGCTTGGGTCAGTTAATGGGTTCTTGGGTTAGATGATGTCTGTCTGGCATTTGATAGCATTACTTGAAAACCAAATGCATGATTTATTTATCCGCTTTAGAGAAGCAGACCTATAGGAACATAGGAAGGCCGAGAATTACATGGACTGCGAAGTATTTTATTTGGGCTTTTGTCCAAAAAACCCCTGCCTTTTCAGTAAACTGCTAAGATGTAAGGGCTCAAAAAATCATCGAGAGAGTGAGTCACCCAGACGGAGTGGAATTCTACCAACGATGCGTTCTGTGGTAACTCTAGTAATATGAGAGGTAGTTGTACCCATTTAGCAGTGCTATTTTTATTTCTTTAAAAAGATGCTGTTGCCTCGTACTGGGAGGAATCCAAGTCCCATAATGGCCCAACATTCCGAAAGTCGACGTGGGGAAGATCAGCTAGTGCAAGTAATTAATCAACAGGCAATACCTGGTGAGGGTGTGTTGGTACGGCTGGTGGAAAGCGCTCTCTCTGTGTGCAGTGGACAGTCTCAGCAGTACCCCGCTTCTCTGGAGGCAGAGAATGACACTGTCGCTCTTGGCATCTGTTTTGTCTGGGATGTTTTTAGAGGAAACGCATTTGAAAGTGTACTGGCCTGCTTGCACGTGCTGGAGAGGTAGCTTATGGCTGTTGCTTCCTTGGTCAGGAGAAGGAGGCAGCAGTGCTGTGCGTGGGGTAGGTGTGTAAGCAGGGGGTGAGCTGGCAGCAGGGCTCCTGCCTGCGTACTCCAGCCCCAAGTGTAGCCCTGGCCACAGGTGTCCAGATGTAAGTGTGGGGGCACAGCACGGAGGGAAAGGCCTTGCCCCTGTTGCCCCGAGCTCCTGATGCACCACTGCCTCGGCAGCCTCTGCTGCTCACTCAGAGCCCTTCCGCAAACCCCACGTGTCCCCCACGTCCTGTCCCAGACTGCTTCCCACAGGGAGAATCTTCCCGCCCCGCTCCTTCCAGAAGGTGGAAGGGGAGTGATTTCGGAGACTATAGTCGCTAATACAGACTTGCCCAGCGAGTCGTCATCGCAGGCGTCTTTGCGCCTCGCCCTGTTTGGCAGCCCCTCACTGCAGAGCCCCTCGCTCTGCTGCAGAGCCCCTCTTCTGCCCCCTCCCAGGCTCCCGCGCCTTCCAGCTCAAAAATCCTGTCTTCTCTTCCAGCCTCAGCTCCTGGCACCGATTTCCAACACTCATCTACCAGCTGTACTTAGAAAAATGTCATTCAGACAAGAGCCCCGCAGCTTAAAAAAAGAGGACAAGGCTGAGAAAGATGGACCCCTTGTAGACTTTGTCAGGCCCTTTATTCATCCTGTGATTAAGGTTGGGGTGACAGAGGTGTCGAACTCTGCAGAAGAACATTGCTGCTGTGGCAGAAGGTGCTTCCGAGGTAGGAGACATCTGGAGCCCGCACGAGCGCTGTTTGGAGGGGGGGCCAAGGGAAAAGGTGTTGGAGAAAGAAGGATGTGTTTCTGCATCTGGTGACCTCTGTGGGATTGTGCTTGTTGTCACAGGGTCATTTACTGTGTTGTTTCAAGGATGAGGTCTTCGTGCTTTTAGTCGGTTAGGAAAGCAGCAGTACTTTGGCTTACATTTCACCTCTTGTTTTTTCTTTCATACTGTCTGTGCAGAGAAGGCACAGGCTGGATTTAAACTGGGGCTGCTGTTTTCTCCTGGAGATTGGTGAAACTTTCCTTGAACAGAAAGCAAAAGGAATTTGTTGGAGCTTTTGCAATAGCAGTGATGTGTCAAGGTTAGAAAAAGTCTAACTGCGAGCGGCAGAGGAATGCACTGAAGACGACT